>NC_088714.1:26193087-26519352 GCF_963576615.1 Watersipora subatra
CATGCTTGAAGCACTAGAAAAAAGGAATGCATTACACAGAAATTGAACTCGGTTATTTGGCTTGGTGGATCAACTCATTAACCACTGCACCCCTCTACTACCTATCCATGCATTGGAATAATTAGGCACATTGTTATTACACCTGATGACCTCTCACGGCACATGAGGCTGTCAGCGTACAAGTCAAAATAATATGAATTTATTCTGACTCAAAAATGATTCGGTTGACAAACAATACTGAGCGTGTATTTAAAGGTGTAGATATTCACTTTTAGATGTTTTTCGTCGCAACAAAGCAGTAAACTTTCATAAAAGTTTAATACCATTATGCTAATCAAAGAGGTAAGAGCTCCATAACAGAGAATTACTGCTGGCTTTATCAAGCCAGTGACATATATCTACATTAATAATTAATAACTCAATTAAAACAATGAAACCAAGTTGCATTTTTACAATGGCTGTTGTAAAAAGGAAACTTGTCATATTATAACATTTAATAATATAATAATTCATTTATCTTTTTGGGATATTGATTAGTTGTTTATAAATTATTGCAGAAGCAGTTTTTGTAGTAAATACAAGTACAGTATGTTGTTTTCGGATATATGTATACGAATTTTCGGTAAACATTTTTAGGAACAAAAGATGAGTTCGATAACGAACTTCTGTAAACAAGGACTGACAAATCTTACCTGAGTAATAACAAGAGGGCGAGTGGAAACTCGGTGAAGAAAACAGCAAAAACTACAACTAGCAGCATTGCAGTCGTTCTGCTGCTTTGGGAGCTCCGAGAAGTTTTAGCTGAAACTGTAGAGACTGGATGTGATGGAGATTTATTAACCGCCTGGTTTCTTGGTGTGTCTCCTTCTGTTTTGCATTGTGTTAGATGAAGCTGAGGCATCTCTGAGGAAAGGTTTGTTTTTCCTGGCAGATTCGTTTTTAGCAACTTGTATTTAGATTCTATCTATAAAAGAAATGTTGATGTATTAGGAAGGTAACTTTGAAGTAAAGTGAAATAATACCTTTTAACTTTTACTACCTAACTAGCTTATGTTAAAGATGAACTTTGTACAATATTTTAGACGATTTTATCAGAAAATATCGGTATTTTTCTATCATTGGTGATTGTGTTTGATGCTTAATAAACTTGATTTAAAGTTTAAATGCTCAGAAGAAAATTCTGTGCGAAATGATATCACTAGTTGCAATCGTTGTCATAGTTTGCATCAGCTATTGCGTTCACGTTGCAATGTTACGCGTCTCTATCCTGTCGGTATCTTTGCAACTATAAACATGTATGTCATAATCACACTTTCGCTTGATCTGAGCATTTTAGCCGCAATCTAGTTTTCTCGATTTTAATCTTGAAGCATTATGGCGGTCAGATCACCTCAAACATTAGAAACAATCGCAAATGGTGAAAAATACTGATACTTTCTATCAAATCTACCCAAATTTTGTGTAAGTTCATTTGAAATAAAGTTATAAAAATGTCAGCTAAGCAGAGATAAATAAATATCATGCATGAACAAATTGATGACATACAGCTTCATTTTTCTTTTTTTTATTTACCCTATAAACCAATAATGCTCTTACTAACGATAACTAGACAATGTTTTTGAAGCCTTATTTGGCATGCTGCCAACTAGAGTTGCATGGAATATTTGCTGAACTATTTGGTTATATTTATAATATATATAATATTTGTTGTTGCGTTTGGTTATATTTATAATATATATAATATACATTGTTATATCTGGTTATATTTATAATATATATACTATTTTTGTTGTATTTCATTATATTTATAATATATATAGTATGTGTTGTTATATTTGGTTATATTTATAATATATATAATATATGTTGTTGTATTTGATTATATCTATAACATACTTAATATACGCTGTCATATTTGGTTATATTTATGATATATATAATATTTGTTGTTGTATTTGATTACATTTATAATATATATAATACTTGTTGTTATATCTGGTTATATTTATAATATATATAGTATTTGTTGCTGCATTTGGTTATAATTGTAATATATATAATATATGTTGTTATATTTGGTTACATTTATAATATATATAATAAATATCGTTATATTTGGTTATATTTGTAATATATATAATATATGTTGATATATTTTGTTATATTTGTAATATATATAATATATGTTGTTATACTTGGTTATATCTATAATATGTATAATATTTTTTGTTGCTTTTGATTATATTTGTAATAGCACCTATACATAATATATGTTGCTATATTTCATTATTTAGTCAGTTGTTAGCTAGCCACCATATGTATCAACACGAAATAACTTGTAAAAAGCGCCGCTGTTGTACAAATATTTCTTTCAGATCTAATAATTTATTTTTCTAAGTTTTTTAATAAGTATCTAATTTACGTGTGCTAATAGTTTGTCAACTCTCTCCAAAGAAGTTTGACGACAATTCTTGCCTATAGTTGACTCTCTCCTATTCTCCAACTGAGAGTGTTTACATAAAATCATAAAAACAGCATCGTACTTCCTTTGCAAACATAAAAATAATAACAATTAAGAAATAAAAATAATTAGTGCTTCTACAATATTATAGCATTAAGCTGTTTTTATATAGTAAACGCAGCTAGTATTTATTATCATCTGCATCCCTAATGATTTTGCTAAACTAGTAGTAAACTTGGCAGTGCCCAGGATTTCCTTTATTTAGTCAAATAGCCTGCGGCATGTGTAAAGTTTCAATGCAAATTGATAAACTGCTTTTACGGCAACAATACATGAACGTGTGTATCAGAGTCTTTAATCGGATGAGTGTTTATGAGCCTGATTGTCAGGAAATAGATAAAGTTTTGCAATGAAACATTTTTGGCCACATAGCTGCAGACTCGGAGCATATGTGTGTGAAACTTGAAAGAAATCGGCCAAAAAAGAGGGACGACGCATAGGTAGCGTTTTATACTTTTTGGCCGGTTTGTAGGAAAACAGACTTTCTATCTGTTAGTCCACATAAAACTCATAGCATTTCGCATGGACTAACAGACAGACACAATGACGAAGTGTGATTTATTAATAGAGATGTCTGATTTCTTCTAGTAGTTATGCTGCCATAGTTGATTCTCATTTTACCTCAGTCGTTTTTTATACACCAAAATAAAACACTAAAATATCTCAACCAGTGACAATACCTAATGCAATACTTGCTTAGAAATCACAGGAATTGCAAAATGTCAAACAAGCAACTTATGTTGTTTTATGGACTAGCCAAAGTTTAAAAAGAGTTAAGCGCAAGCAAAAACTGTTTACGTCTTCATATGAACAAAATGTAAAGACATCTTATGTCTCTGTCTTTACCTGTACAAGCTTGTGGACCAGACAAGAGGACATGACAGCTATCAGAACACATGGTAAAATCTTTCCTAACACAGCAATGATCCACATTTCAATGTTGTATGTACTCTCTGCATACTTCTTTTCTTGATCAGTCGAGTTTATCTTGCCGATGTTGATATACCACAGCTTCATTTCATCACCACACTCAGCTGTACGGTTGCATTCTTGAAAAAAAACAAGGTATATGTTACTGTGAGATTTCTGGCATCTTTAAATCTGTAGAAAATAGGAAGTTTGAGTTGAAGTCAGGATTTTACCATGGTCTAGTGGCCATGACCTAATGGTTTAAAATGCTGCCAATGAAAGGTTCAGTTCCCAAAAAAGGACGCCAGTGGCGACAGAAATGTCATCCAACCTTAAATTGCGCTCTGCGACTGAGCATGTCTCCAGCTGTCGACTTTTTATTGCCAGAGGACTCAGACATGTCTAGCCAAGATCACAGAGCCATTGTGCAACGATGGTTCTGTAAATCATGCACAGCCTCTGCTAGTCAGATATCATACTCGATCTTCAAGAAATCGCTCGCATTGTGATTTTACACCCATACGAATCACTGCCAATAAAAGTAATCCAAAAATATATCAGTTTTTGTTACAGATAATCACTTTTTTTAAATTGCACCAATTCGAACAAGATCAGTAGGGATAGTAGTATAGAGTCATTAAATGGTACGGATATCCAGTTTCATAGTTCATGTCGTAGATCTTTCAAAGGTGACTTTTGTTTAAAACAATGTGCCAACAAATGGCCAGAGTGGCCAAAACGGCAAAATGAAACAAGTTGTACCAAAGTTCACTGTAGCACCTAATCTTTACCAAAATAAGAGCCGTGTCCGACCGTTCGTTCGTGTGAAGCCACGCTAAGAGTGTAAGGAAAAAAGATCACCACAAGAATATCAAACCAAGATTATCAGAGTTTGATTAGTTACAAGAATCAAACCCACATATCAGACTACTTGCTAAGCGGCTAACATCCGCACCAATCAACCACCTATGCACATCATGGAATAATTATACACATAGTTATTATGCCTGATGATTTCTCACAGCCAGAGTACTAGTGATACTAATGACAGCTTCTATCATGCTATTACCTACTGTAGGAAAAGTTTATTAGTTTAGCATTCCTGGAGTTCACGCCGAGTCAAATTGGCCTAATCCGTGCTGACCAATAATAGTTGCTGGCGTTGAGTCATAAGCTAAGGTTTTGCTTAACTCATAGCGTGACGTTTTCTAACTTCTGTAGAAGCCAGCCATATTTGAATTACTACACTTAGTTATTAAGTTTTCAATTGCCATGGGATTATTTACTAGAGATTACAGGTTAGTTGCATATGCTGTTTTATTTTATTATACTGTGTTATATTGTTTCTTATCACATTTTAGTTGATGTTCAGTACTTTTACTTGCTATTATACTGTAACTTTTCAAATTTTATTGCATTCATATATATTGTGCTTAACAAGTTGGTATAAAATGGTACTAAAATGTCATTTTAGGTTTCTTAATAAAGATTGTGAACCACACACTTAACCAGTGAAATCGTTTCTCCTAAAATCTTGAGTGAATTCAATATTTAGAGTTTCCTTCAAACTCTACTCCTACCTTCTTGGTGGTACACATCGGTGCTGTGTACACTCAGAAGAATAAAGCTGGGTAGAATCATCAAAGCCACTGAGATCGTTATTATGAGTATCGTTGCTCCTGTCTGACAGAACTGTGTGTGTTTTTTGCCAGTGTTTGAGAGAATAATGAGACAGCGGAACACGCATAGACCGACCGTCAGCCATATGGAGGTTGTATGGGAGAGCAGCGTGACATGAGCAAATACCTATAACAGTATATTCTGTAGAAATATCAAAAAAGGGCTAATAAATATTACAGTTATTTATAAGGCTTTTGGTGATTTTGAAACTATTGCCTTCTGCATACTTGGCTGTAGTGCTTGTCTTCGTCTGCATAATAATGCTGTAATACATTTTTTATGTTTTCTAAATTATTTGCAATATTTCAATATTTTTCACTCACTGTTACTTTTGGTGATTTGGCCAGCCAGGATTGTAAAGGCATCAACTCATTGAATTAAAATTGTCTATAAGAATTGTTTTTTTGTTGCCTCATCCAATCAAAATTGTTTGTTTGCTAATTGGTCTAACCAGAATTATATGTATGTTGCCTCATTCAGTCAAAAACCTTTGTGTGTTAACTCACCAATCTAATTAATAAATGATCAGCTAATTTCTAAATTTAAAGCTTTACTGATAGTTTCCAGAATATTTTTGAAACCTTGAAACTCTTGAAACCTAATGATAATTTGTGTACAAAAAGAGTTTTTTACTACAGCTAATAAATAATATTCATAATTAATAATAGGCATAAAAAATTGTTATGCAACGTTTTGGTGAACAATACTACTGGCTTGCAATATAATGTATAATATTATATGTGATATATTTAATATGTAATATAATAATACGATAGAATAATATAATATAGCTCCCTAGAAAGCAATGCCTTTCCTGTTATGAAGTCAAAATATTCTTACTTGCTATAACCATTCTGATTTATTAAACAAAATGTCATCTTCTACTCACATAAGCCAATATTAGACTTTGCAAATGTGGACATCTTTAAATTTGGAGTTGTCTTCCTTAAGTCTTCCCAAAATTCTTTAAAGGTTGACTTGCAACAAATTTCACATTACAGTTATTTGGTATCAAAAGATTCACCATGTCTTACTCTGTTGTGTTGTGAGTGCCAAATATGTGGAAATGTGATTACAAGCTCTTAAAAGCTCAAAAACGAAAGGCCGCCGTAGATTGGAATCTCTTTATTTCGATGATGTAGCCACGAAATTTGGTTATCGTCTTGTCACGTATGTTCTCATATGAATTGAAAGGCCAATAAAAAGCTCAATATAAAACTTATCGTAGCACTAGTTTATGACAAACACTTCGGGTTTTACCGAAGACCCCGTATCAAATATAGGTGCTCTCTACTTTACAGTTTTGTTTCGGCCTGGTCTAATCGGCAAGTCATAATCTGATCATGTGACCCAATACTTCGCAAATAATTTTTGCAGCACTTTTCGATTATCACAGGTGACCAACAGGTTCGTCATGATTATCAGATAATGATATGTACTCCTTCGAGGTAAGGTTAAAAAGTTAAATGAATTTTTACGGTAAGTTATAAGATATCACTGCTAAAAGTGACAGCATTACAATGACGATAAAACAGACGCGTAAGAACAATAGACATGGCTTTATTGAATGCGTGAAGTATATTTGTGAAAATATTTCGACGAATAAGGTTGCATGAAAGTGTAAACAGAAACCATCTCTCACAAATGCGTCACATTTGAGCAGTTTTGGAAAGAGATTCCAATCTACGGCGGCTTTTCGCTTTTGAGCTTTTAAGAGCTTGTAATCACATTTCCACATATTTGGCACTTACAACACAACAGAGTAAGACATGGTGAATCTTATGATACCAAATAACTGTAATGTGAATTTTGTTGCAAGTCGACCTTTAAGTTTGTTATTTCTAAACGCAGCTATTAAAATTATTTATTAAATCATAATTGAATGTGAATAATAAAAGGTTTTGTGTAAAAATGAGTTGTTAAACCAAAAAAATATCAAAAAAATTTTAATTTACTATAGGAATTTTTTTTAATTTTACTAGTAATCTTGATAATATTAATCTTAAAACTAAAATTGATAATTGATAATATAAAAGTATTAATGTATTAATAATTATATGTACTGTATTAATCAGCAGCGTTTACTTAATGTAATAGTTTTATAGTTTTAACTTTTACGATAGCATAGAAAACACTTAGAGGGCATATCTAAAGCACTACCACACAACGCATAGTCAGCACACAGCCCAACAGACACTTGTAATGGTCGTTTTAGGAAACGTAGCTCAACAATTCCTAATGTTTTCACTTAGGTTCACAATAAATTTAGTTTTGATAGCGTAGTACCAGGGTGGAATCTCAAAACTGTATCTAATAATCTCAAAATTTTTAAAAGCTGCACAGTTTGCTACTGCAACTTAAACAGTTAGTGATGACAATGGCTTCTGATGAAAACTCTTTATTTGTTATTGTTACTTAGAAAAAACAAAGGCTACAAAAAATGATGAATCTGTTTTTCTTGCTAAAACACCACAGAGCAAAGTAAACAAAATGAAATCAAAATTCTATCCAATTGGAATAAATTCAACATTAAGTCAATAGTTTGCTAGCCAACATTAAAGCATTGGTAGATACAGGTCGCTGCTACCTATTCCGCTATTCCACTATTGGCTGTTGACTATGTCAATCAGAGGCCACAGATTACTGTAAAACCTCTAATTGAACACCACCTCTATTTTACCGCCACTTTGACTATTTTTGATTTTCATGAACCCATAATATCAAGTGGAAGTATCAGTAGAAGTGTCTGCAAAATCGTATTGATATCGAATCGTTTACATTGGTAACAATCAATTCTCTCGTTGTCCAACTCCAAAATTTTTCGTTTTTATAGCTGTCTCAGGCTAATAGGAGTTCCCTGTTTAACATGGTTTTGATATTTCAAACAATATGCATATAAAAAACGGTTTGGAAGTTTTGGACCAAAGGTTACGTTTAGCGAGCAAACTTTTACGCGTTGCATTTGTGCTAAAGGCAGTATGTAAAAGTTTTGCTCTGTCAAAAAATTGTTTGGGGCGCTAATATCGACTAGTTCAGCGGTGCAGAAGAAAAGTTGAGACCAAAAGATATTGTGGAAGATATTGAGCAACTAGAAGATGTTGGTTCCATCAAAAGCAACAATCAGAATGCTGCTATTCGAGCAAACGATGAAAATATTTTTGTTTTAAAAACATTAATTTTTGTTTCTGCATGTAGTATAAGTGTGGTTCGTTTATGTCACTTGTTCATGAATATATATTTGTATCATTTGATAGATTACCATTATATAACTTATAAATATGCAGATTTATAGCATGTTATTTACAATAGATCAATGCTCACAACTCTACTTTTAATGCACATAAAAAGCTAGTTTTGGCTGCAAGCTGTCAAACATATCGATGAGTGCGATGAGCTTTTATGCAACATTGTTAAATATAGACATAAATTGAAAAATATGTTTTCAAATTTAGAATGAAATAAAAATTTTAAATTCCAACAAATTGCAAAGAAAGACACAGGCTATAATATCATCGCAGGTCAATTGCAAGCAATAGATACCAAATGGTAAGGATATTTCTCTGTTTTTCAATGCACATTTGTTAAGAGATCTTTGACAAGTAAGAGGTAAGTTAGCATATTTATTGCATTCAAAAGGTTTAACATCATTCCACCGAAAAAGATCGCAAAATATAGGCGACATTCGCTTCGCCCACCCGTAATAGGGCTAAATTTATCTTCCCAAATCTCTGACTAGCCATTTGAAAAATAGACCGCCAGCCTCTATTTGAACGCTGCCTCTAATTAACCCTCACCATAGAAGAGAGGTTAAAAACTAGAGCGCCATGGTGTTCAATTAGAGGTTTTACGGTAAATACCAATCAATAGTTTGAAGTTGAGGTCTTAGCCGAAAGCAGTAACTAACCCTATCAGCACACAAGCTGTTTGATAATTGATAGGTTCTAAGACTAGTGGCTGTTAATTAGGTCAGATCATTTATTGATTTATTGATTAAGACGCTTATAAATAACATGGAAAGGCTGATTGATTACTGACAAACCTTGTTAACCTTGTAAAGCACAGACTTTCTTGACTTCTAGTGTTAAGACAAGTAATAAGATTGCAAAGTTTTGATAGACTAACAGAGAGATATACTATAATGTGGCAGCATTAATATACTATATATACGATAGATATACTAGATATATGGTATATTGTATACTGAATCATTCAAGCATTGGCGCGCGTGCACATTGAAATATTATGGCATTAATAAATATGTCTATGCGAAAAACTCTGCAGATGTTGATGAATTTCACAAAGTTATACTAGTGAGAGAGCTAATGATGTAGCTTGTATGCATATATGTGTACTCCTTCTTTGTACATCTCTTATGGTATGCGTATTAAAATTTTAACTGCCACAAATCAATATCTGCATTTAGTGTTACATTCAATGAGCTACTAAAAGAAACTTGCTTGTCATTGTCAAAATTTCTTTTGTAATGATTAAAGTGTGACCTTTATTGGTACGCAATAATTTCTCCAATATACTAAGCGTATGCCTGGTACATTTTCCAACTTTTGAAAGTATTTAAAAAATAGTACTGTCATATTTTGATATAACAACAACCAATGAACAAGTTAATCTTTTACTGAAAGTTTTTAGTTAATCTTGTTTTAATCTTCAATGTAGTTTATAATCAGAAATTGTAATAAAACTATTGAAGGAGCTATAAGACAATGTCTACCTTGAAGCAGTAATATTCCAACAAACAAAACATTCATGATCATAAAGAGATGTTCAGACAAAAGCTTCGCCCAATGAAGTATTCAAGTGCTGACCTTTTCCGATATGTAAAAGGTCAAATCAGCTAAAGAGCATAGAGCTAGACATATTTAGTATATTCATGCAGTTGTTTGAAGGAGATTCAATATGGCTAAATAAGATTTTATGGCTTCTTTCCGAATTGTTTAATAATGCTAATCGTAGGTTGACTGTAATCAACTTATTAAAGTAATATACACAGAGCATTACCGAGCCTAAAGCGAACTGCAAGCGAAAAGTAAACGGCAAGCCTAAGGCATGTGAACAATCCTTTTCGGTTATTCAGATTACACTTTTAACTTGTATGCCCTTTAACTCAAGATATTGCTGCAGAATCAGACAAATATTTATATAGGATGTACATGCTTGGTCAAGAAAACAAAATTAAAATATTTTGTCTTTATTCTTTTTTCATTTAATTGATAAATATTTATCTATTGCTCTTTCTTTCTCTCTTTTAGCTTAGTTACGCTGTTGACTACTAGTTTTCCGGTTTTGCTCCTTTTTATTTTCTGTATTATCCAGATAAGATTATTCAGATAAGGTTGTCCAGATAAGATTACCCAGATAAAGTTTTCCAGATAAGGTTGTCTATATAATGCTAGGTTTTTTGATTTAGACTAGTAGTAAGCCTGAGTAGCATTTCTCTCATTGTAAAACAGGTAGCTCGGGGCTGGGTGTTTAGAAATAAAATGTTGAAATCAAAGATTTTAATCTTTTCAGATCAAAGAACCAAATAAAATGTTGAAATCAAAGATTTTAACGATCTGACAAAAGGCTCGGGGCATGTGCGTGTGAAGCTTCGGGAAAATCACTCAAAAAATTTGAAAACGCATAAAGTTTATACAGATGAAAAATCAGGATTTATTGCTATAGATATACAATAGCTTGTGTTGTTGAAGGGTTTACCTATGGAAAAATAATATAATGTCATTGTAAATAGCTTTTTGCATAGTTTTAGTAGGACCGCTCGATACGAATAAGCTATATTGAAGTATGTTTTGATTGGTTCATCATCGGCATGGTTGTACAGTTATATAGGTGAAAACTAACCAATGCAAGTTTATGCAATCTTTACAAATGCTATTTTATATTTAAGGAACTTAAATATACTTAATATACTTATACTAAGGAAGCGCAGTGTCTATGAGCATAAACCTACATGTATTCTTCAGATAATAGCATTCTAAATTAATCTTATATGGCACTCTTCCAACTCAATTATGGTAGACATGATTATAGCCAATACTGTACCTGCTATTGATGTCATTCTAAAAATTGCAAAATGATGACGTAAGCTGCAGGTGTCAGAGCTTGTGTCACTTGATAAAATTTTATTCATTTTAAAGCTTTTTATTTCCTTAATAAAAGTAAGTTTAAGACTTGTTTGAAAATCTTTAAAGATGAATTGCCTTTAAAGAAAAATTGATGAATTTTTATCAAAACGTATCCGTATGTTTTATTATTTGCGATTGTTTTTGATGTTTGAGATGATCTGACTGTCAGGATGTTTCAAGATTAAATTCAACAAAACTTAATCGTGATTAAAACCCTCAGACCAAGCAAAAGTGCAATTATGAAGTTTATAGTTGCAAAAAGACCAACAGGATAGAGACGTGTAACGCTGCAACTTGAACACAATAGCCGATATCGACTATAGCAACGATCCCAACTAATGACGTCATGTCGCATGTATTTTTCTTTTGAATGTTTTAACCGCAATAAAGTTTTTTCGATTTTAATCTTGAAACATCTTGGCAACCAGGTCACCTCAAACATCACAAACAATCAAAAATGATTAAAAAAAATACTGATACTTTCTGATAAAACTTACTGAAATTTTTCCCAAGTTTATTTTTGAATGACATTGCAACTAAAATGTTTTTGGCAGCGAGCATCTGTCTGACCCATCCTTAAATTAAACAATCATTAAATAATGAACTTACCAGTTTGAAGTAATTAAACATCTTTGTCCTATCAAGTTCAGGAGAAGCTGTAACGGCAGCAAGTTTTAGCAAGTACATGCTAATCATGAGCAAGTCAGCTGTGCTAATGCTGCCGAGGAGTATATTTGTTGAAGTTCTCATACATTTTTGTGTCAGCACCAGTAAGTTCAGTCCATTTGTTATTATTCCGATGGCGCAGATGACGAGAGAAATGTATGAATGTATATTACTGTTGGTGTAGTCTGAGATAGCTTCAATAGCCCCATGTTCATGCCCATTCTCTTCTGCCGCTAGTCCTAAATTTGGCAGCAGTAACAAATAAATAGCTGTTGTAGCGGCCACAGAAATCATGATTCAAAATGGCATGCCTCTAGCCTTCGACATATATAGGTTTTACGCGAGCTCCGGTCCTCCATCCACTTCTCAAATAAACTGTTGCAGCAAATAGGAAATTGCAATTTATAAGATCAAAACTATCAGGTGACTGTATTGCTATGGCAGCGATTAAACGCGCTGGCGGTAAGTAAGAGCAGCGATCTTAGTAGATAGGCTAATGACTTTCTATCCAATACCCAGCCGCAGGCGTTAATAAATGCGTAATCAACCCGTGGCATGATATACATAATTAGGAGCTCATCAATTGCAAAAAGATACATTGGTTTGTTACATCCTATACAGTATAGATACAAATTCTTAATGATTTAATCTTACATATACTAACTTCTATTCAGACTTGGTATTTCCATTTTAGTTTGCTGACAACCTGCAGATAAGCCGAGTGTACTCAGTTTTTACCCACCTTGCATTTCATACTTACTCTATATATATAGGTATATATATATATATATATATATATATATATATATATATATATACATGTATATATATTTATATATATATACGTACATATATATATATATATATATATACGTACATATATATATATATATACGTACATATATATATATACGTACATATATATATATACGTACATATATATATATATGCGTACATATATATATATACGTACATATATATATATATACCTATATATATATGTACATATATATATACGTACATATATATATATACGTACATATATATATATTCGTATATAGATGTATATATACATATATATGTATACATATGTATACATATACATATGTATATATATATACATATATACGTATATATATATGTATATATATATACATATATATATGTAAAATGCTTAAAATGCTTGAGGCTATTAACTAGCACAGTTGATCGGTACACATAATGTTTGATACCATAGCTGGTTTCAAACACAGCTACTGTCTTAGTGAAGATTTAGACTGCTGTCATGCGAGGTAAGCTAATCAAATTCAATGAGTAAATATTTTATTATCCGTGCAACACCGGGCATTCGGCTAGTTACAAACAATTACTTACATACTTTGACTGTTTATCTTCCAAATTTATTTTTGTACATAAACTGTCTTCTTTATTAGATGAAACTTGCTTCACAGCAAAACTCAAATCTCACAATAAATTCATAAATGGACCAAACAGTTTTTAACAAAAATTATGAGTTAGTATCGCAGTTGTCAGACTAGATCTGTGGTTCTCTCTACCAGCTTCAATAAAACTATAGGGGGTTTGGCGAGTCTGTTTCATGGGTTTCGTGGAGGTCTCTCAAAGACATCAGCAGAGGTCACACTGATTTGCAAGGTCATTTATTTATTAAAATATATATAATTTGTTGTGAATTCATACATTTTAGTAGTTTTGTTCTTTGAACACATTGATGCTAATGCACAGTTTATTTATATTTAGTACACCAGTAAAACATACATAATGTATATCTTTAATTTTTTAAAAATGAGTATTCTTTATTTAATAAAGAAAGGTTTGGTGAAAGGGTGTATAAGAGTGGGGGCTCAGTACATCCAACAAGGTTAAGAACCAATGGACTAGGTCTGATGTTTTACTCTCCTGAGGCAGATAAACTCTCTGACAATGAATTCAACATATTTTTTGAAAAGTTTGCACAATCTTAACTATAATAAGAGTTGTGTCTGTCCGTCTGTCGGAAGCAACACTCGGAGCATTAGGAAAAATATTCTATTGCACAGGAGCCGCACTCTGATATTCAGTTTAGCAGCCAGGCATACTACCAACTGCACCTTTACCACTTTGCTGTACCATAGAATAATTGTGCACATGGTTGTTACATCTGATGATTTCTCACAGAACGCCGGAGTGCAGGGGTTAGAGTACGAATGTTAAAAATTTGAATTTGAAAAACTTGAAAAGTCCTGCACCATTTTTCATGATAAAAGCATGTAAAGAGACACGTAAGTGAGAGTTGTAATGCAAGTCTAGTAATGTATCGTAGATTTAGTGCATGAAGCCAGGAGCTGATCAGAAGGAGCTGCGAAGTCTGATAGAGTGCTTGTCTACCTAACTACCTTGTAGCTTGTTCAGCCATCAGCGTCTTTTACTACTCGTTCATATAGCCAACTCTCCTCTCATCAGTGTCACGCGGTGCGGTGGATACTTTCTTGTAATGTCTCACCTTTCTACAGATCACCTGAGCTCAGTTGTTTTTAGCTGACCCAATTCTCTCACCTCTCGCCTTTATTTTTTCACTGTCAAAGTTTTATAATTCAAAACTGATCTAGTTTCGGTATAATGAGCGTGTAATGGAATAGAGTTGTTGAAATAGATATGCTAATGTTAGTGGCTAGCTGTACTCTCTGAGAGAATTCAAATGGTTCGCCTAAAGCTCATTTCTCGGAAATAATTTGTGAAGTCGGTGGGAAACTTATCAAAGCATTACTATGCTAAATACTTTAGCAAATCATTCTGCCATAGCTACACTTATTTGCTTTTCGGAAGCTATAAACCACTATTATCGGCTACTGGGACCTCTAATACTGCCTAATGTTGCCAGTATTAGAGCCAATACTGCCAACATTAGGCAGTACCTATTGGCTCTAATCCTGTGTACTATAATTGAGTTGGAAGAGTGCTATATAAGATTAATTTAGAATGCTATTATCTGAAGAGTAGGTTGATGCGTATAGACATTGCGCTTTAAAGTTCCTTAAATATAAAATAGTATTTATAAAGATTGCATAAACTTGCATTGGTTAGTTTTCACCTATATGACTGTACAACCATGCCGATGATGAATCAATCTAAACATACTTCAATATAGCTTATTCGTATCCAACTGTCTTACTAAAACTATGCAAAAAGCTATTTACAATACCATTATACTATTTCCCCATAGGTAAACCCTTCAACAACACAAGCTACAATATATCTATAGTAACGAATCCCAATGTGTCATATGCGTAAACAATGTGTTTTCAGTTTATTTACATCCAAATCACACGTGCATATGTTCCGAGCATGTGTTTCGAATATAGATATACTTTAAAAACCGACCAAGTTGGCATGGTAAAAAATATATTTTGCTATTTGACTCGTTTGATCATGCTCTTATTCAGATACCAAATTCTCTAGTATTCCACAAACCATTTATGCAATTGATTCTATTAACAAATGGCCAAATAAAACATAAATAAATTCTGATTTGTAGTCCACTTTTTATTTAGTATTCAAACAATTCACTTAAAAAGATATAAAAAAGTTAAAGGAAGTTTAAAATTGTCAACTTGACTTTTATTTTGGCATCGGCTTTCAATGGCCTTTTTAATATTGTAGGTCAAGTAATTTTTTGTCATGCATTTCACTTTCTTGTTTTATGTTATATTTACATTCAACTGCTGTAGTTAGCAAATACGGCTCAAAAAGTATTTGCATAGACTACCCTAGATTCTAAGAAATGATTTTGTCACCATGGAAACTAACGAAAGTGTTACTACAAACTGTTTGTACAACATTATGTTTTTTAAATTAATGGTAAGTTTTTGTTGTTTTTAGTCAAGTACTGAAAATTTTACGGTTCATGATAACAGTTACAAAATTTGAAAAACCAGATTTCAGCCAAACGGGCAGCAATGAGAAACAAATAAATACACACAGAATAGATTTTTCATATATTTCTACCAGAACATGACTGGCAGTACATAGCCTTAGTAAATGGGATGAATACTAAAATCTAGTAATAATATTACTAATGGTAGTAGTAGTAGTAGTAGTAGTAGTAGTAGTAGTAGTAGTAGTAGTAGTAGTAATAGTAGTAATAGTAGTAATAGTAGTAGTAGTAGTAGTAGTAGTAATAGTAGTAATAGTAGTAATAGTAGTAGTAGTAGTAGTAGTAATAGTAGTAATAGGAGTAGTAGTAGTAGTAGTAGTAGTAGTAGGAGTAGTAGTAGCAGTAGTAGTAATAGTAGTAGTAGTAGTAATAGTAGTAGTAGTAGTAGTAGTAATAGTAGTAGTAGTAATAGTAGTAGTAGTAATAGTAGTAGTAATAGTACTATTACTAGTAATAGCAGAAGTACCATTGCTAGTACTAGTAATTGTAGGAGTACTAGCAGTAGTACCTTGCTAATCTAAGGCAAATACATATCATAGAAAACTCACAGTTGGATTCAAGCCCAGTACTGGTAAGTATTAGTCAGCCCAAGGGATGTCCTAACTGGCATATTTAACCAGTATATTATTTCAGTTTGCTAAAAAGAATACATTTTGTAAAACTGTTTATCATAAATTTACGAAACCTTTAAGAAAATATGCTTTTGAAAGCTTTTCTGTGACAAAACTAATCAAACGTTATTCTGCTGCCAAGCGTTAAGTACTGACATCATGTTACAAGACTTTGTTACAAGCTCAAGGTAATCTTGTTAACTGACTGAAATCGCAGCAACAAAGAAACGGTCTTGCAGATGATTGGATCGACTGCATATAAATTTTCAATCACGGCTGTCTGCATTTTGAGATATTTATAGCGAAATGTTTGTAACTGCAGACAGATTTGCTTATTATTAGAATAAAAGGTAGTGGGAGGTCAATCAACTTTTAATGCTATAGTGAGACAATTTACTGATTAGCTTATAGTACTAAATGCATTAAGTTATTTATATGATTAATTTAATACAAATAACCATTGCAATTGTATATCCAATTGTATGTAGGAGTACTTGTAGTTAATCAGGCCTTAGAAACACATTCATGTAGAGCATTACAGTCAAAACCTTAAATACAAAGTCAATTTGTTTCAAAATCTTATTCATATTTTGAGAACTTTGTATGTTGGAACACGTTTTGAAAGAATACACTGGAATTCCCTTAATTTGTTTTGCGGTCCATAAACGTAATTTAACAACTTGGTAAATGAATTAGTTATTCATATCCTTAAAGTCTTACATAAAGCTGTGCAAAAGCTAAATAGAAAAAATTACATAACATTAATGAAGTAATAAGGTATACAAAGAAATTTTTTATTACTACTTTACTATAAAGATGGAGGCCTAGGTTTGCAGGTAGAGGTAACGATAGAAATAAAACTTACTCCAATTTAATGAGGTAAAGTTTCAACTAACTTAACTTATAATTTGTCTAATAATTTCATGTTGCTTTATTTCTTTTTTTTAATAGTTGTTCGCTGTTTCACCTTTATTTACCAACCAGCAACAATTAAAAAAGCTTGAAAATTACCTTCGGAGTAAAGTCAAATATTTACTGAAATATTTCTTTGTATGTTAGAAAATTTGTATGTAAGGCAAAGGGTTGACTGTAATTGTAAAAGTTTTTGACTGAGTCCTATAATACAAGGCTGGACGTTGGATGTCAGCTTTACGCAACTTTTGTGTCAATTTGTATTTAATTAATTTATGACCTTGCAACAGCCTTTAAATTGAGATTGCAGAAATTGAGATTGCATCTGATCCAAAATACCCAACATTGGCAGCCTATCATCTATATATATATATATATATATATATATATATATATATATATATATATATATATATATATATATATATATATATATATATATATATATATATATATATATATATATATATATATATATATATATATATATATATATATATATATATGTATATATATATATATATGTATATATAATATATATATTATATATATAGCGCACTTTTCTGCGCTACTGTTCCCAGTAGCGCAGAAAAGTGCGCTACTGGGAACAGCTAAGATCTTGAGGTGAGTGCTCAAACTCCCAGGTCTCTGGTAGCAGACACGAGTTAGAGCAGAAACTACCACCCATACGGGTTAACCGGGGTGAGGAAACAATTTTTTTATATATACATATATATTTCTCAAAGTCCGTATGTCTGTCTGTTGGAAATCCGGCTATAGCTATTATTAGAACAGCTGAGCTTGACAACAATAAAGACTCAAATTCATGGAATTTCATGGAAATTCATGGAATTCTTACTGTCATTGGAAGCCTAACCTTATTAACTAGCTTAGTGGAGTTTTCCATTGGCAATATGCCAGGCTACTAGCTTGAAAGGTACAGTTGTTTGACAAAGTTTTAAAACCTTCACAGTTGTTTTTATTTCTCTCTTAATTTAGTTCAACTACACGACACACTTCTCTCATGATATGTAGTTTGAAAGTTAGAATGGCAAATGTTGTTATATGTTAAATACAAATCAATTTTCTGTCCAAAGACTTCTGTTACACGGGCAACGCCGGGTGGCACAGCTAGTATATATATATATATATATATATATATATATATATATATATATATATATATATATATATATATATATATATATATATATATATATATATATATATATATATATATTGATGAAGAAGAAGGTTGCAGTTCACTAGAAGAGAGTGCTCAATATTAAAATAGAGCATTTATATAAATTTATTTATATATATATATATATTGAACAATATGAACAATTGAATGTACAGCAGTTTTGACCTCACTTATACAGCTCAAACATCTATCTCATAAAAGCCGCACAGAGGTCGAGCGTGTGCCATTATGTGAGCACCAACAGTTCTAGAAAATTTGTGTGGCCAAGTCTGGCATCAAATATCTTATCAGCTTTACAATACTTTCAGCTGCTGTCTCATGAGTATATCATTAAGCTTAGAGTATAATTTAAATAATAAGCTATAAATAAGTTTTATCATTATTTTTGTATTTTAATTATCGGTTTTAAATTGTGATAATGTTGCTAGTTTATTGCCATTTACATTAGAAGTTGTTTTACATGTCTTTGAACCTGCATATGTTGATTTTCATATTTTAAATGTATATATTTGAAATAAAAAAATTTTATATTGATATATGTAGAAAAATATTTATATTTATATATATTTTCATGTTTTGTATTGGGAAAATAATCAAGGCATTTGTTTGTTATATTGTCAGTTGCAAGTAGCAGATCATCATAGAGGAATGCACGTTTAGTCACACTCATGCGTCAAAGATATTTGTCTCCAGAAAATAGCAGAAAGATTTATTTGACATCAGTCGATGCCGAGTGGCACTATATGAGAGATGAAGGTTGACACTAGTGTCAAATCTTTTCTATACTAGTGCGGGTTCTTTTTTTTCTATACGATCTGTCAGCCCAAAACGAAGTTGAAGGTTGAAAAAAAATTTCATCACACAGGATTTGAACTCACAGCTTTCAGTTTACTAACCTGACACTGTATCACCTGCACACCAATCAACTTCTGTATACCTTTCAGATTGCCAACTTGACACTGTATCACCTGCACACCAATCAACTTCTGTCTACCTTTCAGTTTGCTAACCTGACACTGTATCATCTGCGCACCAATCAACTTCTGCCTACCTTTCAGATTGCCAACTTGACACTGTATCACCTGCACACCAATCAACTTCTGTCTACCTTTCAGTTTGCTAACCTGACACTGTATCCCCTGCACACCAATCAATTTCTGTCCACCTTTCAGTTTGCTAACCTGACACTGTATCACTTGCACACCAATCAACTTCTATCTACTGTGTAGATTTATTGTACAGTTTCTTATTCTCTCTGCTTTCTTTTCTCCTTCTTTTACATTTTTGCGAAAGCGTTTTGTATAATAATAATGTCATGAGAGTTCCATCTATAATATGATTCAACGTAATAGTTCCTGCATAGAAAAAGTTAATCTCCTAATAAAGACGTTTTAATATTTAATTAATCTTGTTTTAATTTTCATTATACTTTATCATTATTAACAATATGATTATAATGTTGTTATAACATTTTATTGGAGTGTCTCCACTCACACAGAAACTATTGATAGTGAATATTCTTACATAGAGACCTGTGCGTATTATAGAACATGCACTCTTATATACAAATCAATATAACTGCTAGGATGTGTATCAATATGTGGTCGCACTTCAGTAGCATATCTTAGAAGAACTCTTTGCATACTGTAAAGGTAGCTTTCAATGGAAAAAGGATTAGTCATCTTGACATGCAGGTGCTCATCATTTTTAAATATCAATGCATTTTGGCTTTGTGTATTTAATTCGCTGAAAAACTTTTTACTGCAAATGAGTAAAACAAACTATTACACAAAGTGTTTGTTACCATGGCTACCACAAGTTCAGAGAAACAACAAAAGTCTCGTGACTTGTTTATAGGGTAACCATTTGTTGTTTATAGAGTAACCTCTGATCTATAATGACAAATGTATTGATGAGGCTAAAGGATAATTCCTTCTAATATTTACCGCTATATTTTCATTGCAGATATAGGTTACGGTATGGTGCTAGAATAATTGATAGCAAAAGAATTTTCTGCTCATGAGCAGATTGAGCAACCTTTTAAAGTTTTATATATAACTATGGAAGGAAGAGCAAACTTTAGTACATGCTAAAAGCAGATTTGATTAGTTTTCTTTGAAATTTTAACTAAAACAACCTTTTGAGCATTTGGTACAAAAAAACACAGTTGTAATTTTTACTATAATAAGAGTGTCCAATTATTTGTTCAAAGCTAAGCTAATAGCGTTAGGAAAAAGCGCACTCCATAGAAACTGAACTCAGATATCAAGCTATGCAGCCTAGTGCACTACCAGCACTACCTACTAGTACTGATGGACCATCTTCCAGCGCCATGGAATAATTGTGCACATAGTTATTACACATTATGAACTCTCACAACGCATAGAACTGCCAGTGTACTAGTCTGTGATTGACTGATGTGTGATTAGTGATCAACTCGTATAATTGTTTTGCATACATGTAGCTAATAGCACTACAAAAAATAAACATTCTTGATTAGTGTAATTATTCTGTTAACTGAGGTTAAGTTTTTAGTTAAGCAAATGCTCACAGCTTTATTATTTCTGTTGACACACACCTGTCTCGTTAAGTAGCATAAGTGGAAGCAAAAGCTAGCCCGCAGTATCAAACAACAAACAGCCATTCTTGGAATTGTCTACCCTGACTGAGGGGAAACAACTCTGAATAATAGTTCATGAGCAATTACAAGTAGGAAAAGCTCAATAATGGCTTATTGTATGTTTAGAACAGAGGAGATGAAAAATCACTTGATTGATACAGCAAAAGAATGACAATGCTGACGGGTGAAAGAAAAAGGTAAGTACACAAAACTTTTTTGTTTTTTTTAGTAACTGCCAGCTGGTTTTCAATAGGTTGCAAGCTAGTGTATTTCTTGTGGATGAATAGTCGAATGAAACAAAAATACTATTAACTTTGTCTGATATAGCAGTAACGTATGTAAACAATCGTTAATACATGTGTAGTCACAGCCGCATTCACACAATTGGAGATTAGGATAAAAGATTGCTCCACATGGGATTCAAACTCCTGTTATTAAGATTGGCAGATCAACACTCAACGCCTGTGCCAATTATCCATCTTTCAGCACATCAAAATAATTGTTCAGATATTAGTTCTTTGCGCTTTACCAGCCAATCTGATGACCTCTGACGGCACACTAAACTGTCAGAGTACTACTTTTTTACTAGTTTTTCACACTGTAACATGAAAGCTGAAACATCTCAAGTCTACTGAGATTTAATTAAGTCTTTAACTGACATAATTCAAACTAAAGAGCTAACTAAATACAAACATGAATACATTCAATAGAAACAAGTATGCATGTATAGCTCGGTATTTATCACCTTGCAACAAACAATCCAGTTTGGGTAAACATAAAATTATATTACATAACATGTTTTATAGCCCAGTGTTACAGTTAGTTGCATAACTTTAGTGTTAGGCTATATGAGTCATCATATAGAGGAATGGGTCTCACATAAGCTGTGCATCCCATATTGTATGCTATCAAATATCAAATAAATTGCCATGGTTGAAAAGCATAGTTTACGCAAACAAACTTATGTTAAATGTAGAAAGATACAGAAAGCAATGATTTTCAGCTCAAAAAAATAAATGAACTGGTAAACTTATTATTTCTGATATTACGTTGTAACTTTGGAAAATTTGTTAAAAGTAAAATATGAACATATGGTTGGGTCATCTCTCTAACAGTCAGCAAAAAAATAAAACTCGCAAACTGACTAAACTTGTTTAAGCTCCTAAGTTCTATAATTTTGTCACATTTATGATAGTGCAACCTTTTCCTTGCTAGACTGTATTCCTCTTTTACACCTGCTTTCTCGTGCCATACACTTTGATATCTAACCTTTCTATAAGGTATTGCTGAGTGTGACTATCATACAGTGTCGGTTTGGTTGATATTTAGTAGACCCTGTTTATGTAGTTACAGTATCTAAGTGCCAACCTACTAACCTACAAAAATGAAGTGAACAATAACTCCCGTGTATACGCAGGAAACGGAAGAGTTGGTTATTGTAGAGACTCCTAACGAATGTACGTAATGAAAGTCTGTGAACCAACACATTCTCTTTACAGCTGTACTTGATCTATGGTGATAAAATTTTGTAGTAAAATTGATATAGAGTTAACATTTCCTAAACAGTACACAACCTGGAGTCCTGGACTGACTATTTGGTATCAGATTGAGAAAGGGTTTGTTTAATATCGGCATCAGTTGCTGTTGTGATTCAATATCGGCATCAGTTACTGTTGTGATTCAATACTGACATCAGTTACTGTTGTGATTCAATATCGGCATCAGTTACTGTTGTGATTCAATACTGACATCGGTTGCTGTTGTGATTCAATACTGACATCAGTTGCTGTTGTGATTCAATATCGGCATCAGTTACTGTTGTGATTCAATACTGACATCGGTTACTGTTGTGATTCAATATCGGCATCAGTTACTGTTGTGATTCAATACTGACATCGGTTGCTGTTGTGATTCAATACTGACATCAGTTGCTGTTGTGATTCAATATCGGCATCAGTTACTGTTGTGATTCAATACCGGCATCAGTTACTGTTGTGAGTCAATACCGGCATCAGTTACTGTTGTGATTCAATACCGACATCAGTTGCTGTTGTGATTCAATACTGACATCAGTTACTGTTGTGATTCAATATCGGCATCAGTTACTGTTGTGAGTCAATACCGGCATCAGTTACTGTTGTGATTCAATACCGACATCAGTTGCTGTTGTGATTCAATACTGACATCAGTTACTGTTGTGATTCAATATCGGCATCAGTTACTGTTGTGATTCAATATCGGCATCAGTTACTGTTGTGATTCAATACTGACATCGGTTACTATTGTGATTCAATACTGACATCAGTTGCTGTTGTGATTCAATACCGGCATCAGTTACTGTTGTGATTCAATACTGACATCAGTTACTGTTGTGATTCAATACCGGCATCAGTTACTGTTGTGATTCAATACTGACATCGGTTACTGTTGTGATTCAATACTGACATCAGTTGCTGTTGTGATTCACTATCGGCATCAGTTACTGTTGTGATTCAATACCGGCATCAGTTACTGTTGTGATTCAATACTGACATCGGTTACTATTGTGATTCAATACTGACATCGGTTACTGTTGTGATTCAATACTGACATCAGTTGCTGTTGTGATTCAATACCGGCATCAGTTACTGTTGTGATTCAATATCGGCATCAGTTACAGTTGTGATTCAATACTGACATCGGTTACTGTTGTGATTCAATACTGACATCAGTTGCTGTTGTGATTCAATATCGGCATCAGTTACTGTTGTGATTCAATACCGACATCAGTTACTGTTGTGATTCAATACTGACATCAGTTACTGTTGTGATTCAATATCGGCATCAGTTACTGTTGTGATTCAATACTGACATCGGTTACTGTTGTGATTCAATACTGACATCAGTTGCTGTTGTGATTCAATATCGGCATCAGTTACTGTTGTGATTCAATACCGACATCAGTTACTGTTGTGATTCAATACTGACATCAGTTACTGTTGTGATTCAATATCGGCATCAGTTACTGTTGTGATTCAATACTGACATCGGTTACTGTTGTGATTCAATACTGACATCAGTTGCTGTTGTGATTCAATATCGGCATCAGTTACTGTTGTGATTCAATACCGACATCAGTTACTGTTGTGATTCAATACCGACATCAGTTACTGTTGTGATTCAATACCGACATCAGTTACTGTTGTGATTCAATATCGGCATCAGTTACTGTTGTGATTCAATACTGACATCGGTTACTGTTGTGATTCAATGCTGACATCAGTTGCTGTTGTGATTCAATATCGGCATCAGTTACTGTTGTGATTCAATATCGGCATCAGTTACTGTTGTGATTCAATACTGACATCGGTTACTGTTGTGATTCAATACTGACATCGGTTACTGTTGTGATTCAATACTGACATCAGTTGCTGTTGTGATTCAATACCGGCATCAGTTACTGTTGTGATTCAATATCGGCATCAGTTACTGTTGTGATTCAATACTGACATCGGTTACTGTTGTGATTCAATACTGCCATCAGTTGCTGTTGTGATTCAATATCGGCATCAGTTACTGTTGTGATTCAATACCGACATCAGTTACTGTTGTGATTCAATACCGACATCAGTTACTGTTGTGATTCAATACCGACATCAGTTACTGTTGTGATTCAATATCGGCATCAGTTACTGTTGTGATTCAATACTGACATCGGTTACTGTTGTGATTCAATACTGACATCAGTTGCTGTTGTGATTCAATATCGGCATCAGTTACTGTTGTGATTCAATATCGGCATCAGTTACTGTTGTGATTCAATACCGGCATCAGTTACTGTTGTGATTCAATACCGACATCAGTTACTGTTGTGATTCAATACCGACATCAGTTACTGTTGTGATTCAATACTGACATCGGTTACTGTTGTGATTCAATACTGACATCAGTTGCTGTTGTGATTCAATATCGGCATCAGTTACTGTTGTGATTCAATATCGGCATCAGTTACTGTTGTGATTCAATACCGGCATCAGTTACTGTTGTGATTCAATACCGACATCAGTTGCTGTTGTGATTCAATACTGACATCAGTTACTGTTGTGATTCAATATCGGCATCAGTTACTGTTGTGATTCAATACTGACATCGGTTACTGTTCTGATTCAATACCGACATCAGTTGCTGTTGTGATTCAATATCGGCATCAGTTACTGTTGTGATTCAATACTGACATCAGTTGCTGTTGTGATTCAATATCGGCATCAGTTACTGTTGTGATTCAATACCGGCATCAGTTACTGTTGTGATTCAATACTGATATCGGTTACTGTTGTGATTCAATACTGACATCAGTTGCTGTTGTGATTCAATATTGGCATCAGTTACTGTTGTGATTCAATACCGACATCAGTTACTGTTGTGATTCAATACCGACATCAGTTACTGTTGTGATTCAATACCGACATCAGTTACTGTTGTGATTCAATATCGGCATCAGTTACTGTTGTGATTCAATACTGACATCGGTTACTGTTGTGATTCAATACTGACATCAGTTGCTGTTGTGATTCAATATCGGCATCAGTTACTGTTGTGATTCAATATCGGCATCAGTTACTGTTGTGATTCAATACCGGCATCAGTTACTGTTGTGATTCAATACCGACATCAGTTGCTGTTGTGATTCAATACTGACATCAGTTACTGTTGTGATTCAATATCGGCATCTGTTACTGTTGTGATTCAATACTGACATCGGTTACTGTTGTGATTCAATATCGGCATCAGTTACTGTTGTGATTCAATACTGACATCGGTTACTGTTGTGATTCAATACTGACATCAGTTGCTGTTGTGATTCAATACCGGCATCAGTTACTGTTGTGATTCAATACTGACATCAGTTGCTGTTGTGATTCAATACCGACATCAGTTACTGTTGTGATTCAATACTGACATCGGTTACTGTTGTGATTCAATACCGGCATCAGTTACTGTTGTGATTCAATACTGACATCGGTTACTGTTGTGATTCAATACTGACATCAGTTGCTGTTGTGATTCAATACCGGCATCAGTTACTGTTGTGATTCAATACTGACATCAGTTGCTGTTGTGATTCAATATCGGCATCAGTTGCTGTTGTGATTCAATACCGACATCAGTTACTGTTGTGATTCAATACTGACATCAGTTGCTGTTGTGATTCAATATCGGCATCAGTTACTGTTGTGATTCAATACTGACATCGGTTACTGTTGTGACTCAATACTGACATCAGTTACTGTTGTGATTCAATATCGGCATCAGTTACTGTTGTGAGTCAATACCGGCATCGGTTACTGTTGTTACTCAATACTGACATCAGTTGCTGTTGTGATTCAATATCGGCATCAGTTACTGTTGTGATTCAATACTGACATCGGTTACTGTTGTGATTCAATAGCGGCATTGGTTACTGTTGCGATTCAATACCGGCATCAGTTACTGTTGTGATTCAATACCAACATCAGTTGCTGTTGTGATTCAACACCGACATCGGCTACTGTTGTGATTCAATACCGACATTGGCTACTGTTGCGATTCAATACCGGCATCAGTTACTGTTGTGATTCAATACCGACATCAGTTGCTGTTGTGATTCAATATCGGCATCAGCTACTGTTGTGATTCAATACCGGCATTGGCTACTGTTGCGATTCAATACCGGCATCAGTTACTGTTGTGATTCAACACCAACATCAGTTGCTGTTGTGATTCAATACCGACATCGGCTACTGTTGCGATTCAATACCGGCATTGGCTACTGTTGCGATTCAATACCGGCATCAGTTACTGTTGTGATTCAATACCAACATCAGTTGCTGTTGTGATTCAATACCGACATCGGCTACGGTTGCGATTCAATACCGCCATCAGTTACTGTTGCGATTCAATACCGGCATTGGCTACTGTTGCGATTCAATACCGGCATCAGTTACTGGTGTGCAGAAAAGCATAAGTCTAAATTTAGCATACTTGAGTGCAACCTCTTCGGCAAGTTTGTTGACGACTGCAAGGTTATTTCTTAATTACCGTGATCTGTAATATAGAATTATATATATGATGGTGTACTCAGGAGATACTCTAAAATAATAAATTTGTGAATAATACTCTTTGATTTGGTTATTTGTATAGACATGATTTTTCTGAAGTTTTCGAAAATAATCATCTATAGTTTTTCTTATCTATGGTATTAAAAAACCTATTTCGATTTTTGTGCATGAGAGTGTGCGCGCGTGTGAATGTGTGTGCATGCGCACAAACGTACACGTATGCTTGCACACATGCGTGTGTGTGCGTGTGGGATTGTGCGTGTGTGTGTGCATGTTTGTTTGCATGCGTGTATGTGGGTGCGTGCATGTGGGTGCATGCATGTACATGGTTGCATGCGTGCGTGTGTGCGCGTGCATGTGTGTGCGTGTGTGTGCACGTGTGTGTGCATGTGTGTGCGCGCATGTGTGTATGTGTGTGCGTGTGTATGTGCGCGTGCGTTTGTGTGTGTGCGCGTGTGTGTGTGCGTGTGTGCGCGTGTGCGTGCAGGCACGTGCGGGCGCGTGCGTGTGTGTGCATGTGCGTATGTGGGCATGTGTGCATGTGTGAGTGTGCACGCATGTGAGTGTACGTGTGTACGTGTGTGCGTGTGTGTGCGTGTGTGCGTGCGTGTACATGCATGCGTGTGTGTTAGTCCTCAGGAACACTATGTGTTTTAACATTTTTTCGCCTACTTTCATCCAAAATTCACATGCATACACTTCATGTCTTTTGACAAGTAGCAAAAATGTTTGGCCTCAAAACTTTATCTGGATCTTGATAACAAGAGTCTTGTGGGCCTCCCCACAGCCTCCACCTGCAAGCCTCACCTTAGCTTTCACCTGCGGGCCTCACCTTAGCTTCCACTTGTGGGCCTCACCTTAGCCTACATCTGTTGGCTTCACCTTAGCCTCCACCTGCAGGCTTCACCTCAGCTTCCATCTGCAGGCCTCACCTCAGCCTCTAACTGCGGGCCTCACCTTAGCCTCCACCTGCGGTCCTTACCTTAGCCTCCACTTGCGGGCTTCACCTTAGCCTCCACCTGTAGGCTAGTTAATTGAAAATGAAAGATATTGTAGGGATTGCCGTGATTAATGCTAGTTTTATCTACAATTATATACTTTGAAGTGCTTTGATATGATGTATTCAGTCTTTTTAGTTTTCCCAAAGTGATCTCCATTCAAAAACCTCACAAACCATTATGGTTTCCAAAATTGAAAGGCCCAGGCTGCTTGAATAATTAGGCTTTTATTTTAAAAACAATTTTTCTTTCTTAAATTGCAGAAAAAACAGGCAGCCAGCCATAGCTACTGTTGACAGTGGCTGTTGACAGATTTGCTCATATATTGGCCTGTAGACAACTCAGTAATTAATTTTTTGTGAAAAACAAATCTATATCGGGTCAAAGCCACCTTCTTCTTGAAGTAGCAAAACACCAAGTACTGTACACGTATATGAGAATGAAGACATAAGTTTTGGCAACACGCCAGTACTGCTAGCCAGATGTCTATACATACTTTGCACATACACAACATGCTTTATTTGAAAATATTTGCGAGAATTTTCTATGTGTAGACAGAGATAAAACAGGAAATTTGGTCTTCAATTGCTTACAGATGTACTTCAACACCTCTCAAGTTTGAGAAAACTCATATTCAATTATATATCTTTCACGCTACTGTTCAGTAGTAACTGGTTATAGCCTAGCCTTACTGATGTTCTTAGCGCTGTTTGCATGACGTAGCGCTACCGCTAGCAAAGGCTCTATGTAAGCCTATGTAAGCTAAGCCATGTGGCTTTGTTAACCTAGCTTACATTAGGAGAGGATAACACGCTGTACACACAGAGACACGATAGACATAATCTACTCTATACACATACGAATCCTGCACAGTAAGCTAAGTACAGGGAATCCTGCACTCGTATGTGTTGGCGTATGAAAAACGCTTTAATATAAAAAATCATTTAGTTAAGGCAAGATGCTTTGCTGAGCAGTGCTATCATCGGAGGCTGTATCGGCTGACTGAAGAGCTCGCAGTCATTTGGGAGATATCGAAAAAGAGACATGCCTATAACGGGATTATCAGCGGAATGCTCCGCGGAGCTTCAAGGTAAACCCTTTAAAAAATGTTAAATGATTTGTCAGAAATCATATTTGTATTCCCTCCATAGAGTTATGCTCTCATACAGCAATTATCAAACTTTTACTTCCCATTTTTTAAACAGTGAAATTTACCTATCTGTAATCTATATATTATATATTACTTTATTGGCAATAGTTTAATTTCAAATAGAAATGTTTTTCAAATTATACCATACAGTGATCATAAAACAAAAAATAAGCAAAGGGCAACAGTTAGCCATTACAATCAAATAAATTGTTTGACAAATAATGTAGTGTTTAAAATACCTTTCTTTTCAAAAAAAATGGATATTAGGTAAAAGATTGTTAAAGCAGCTGGCAATGATATTTTCAGGATAATTGTTAGTGATTGTATGCAATTTGTTCACATCACGTAAGCTGAAATGAGCTGAGAACCGGTAACTGTGCTGCGAAAAGGAAGGAGACAAACCATGAAAGATTTTGAAATCTTTAATTGACATAAAATAAACAATTAGCAGAGTAAGAAGATAAATATATAGATCCGAGATAAATTCTAAGTTTTAGTTCTGCGCTAGAAATAATAAAGTAAATTATCAACAGATAAGCCATAAAAGATTACTAAGAAACACAGGCTAGCTATGTAGAATGTTAAGGAATGATGACTTGTTAAAAAAACAGTTAATTAATTTAATTTAGAGAAGGCAATTGCTAATTGAAGAAAGGTTAACATAGTAGCTTGTTTTTGCAAATTAGCTTATTAGGGTATTTAACAGGTGTCCGAGGTAAGATGCTGAAAATGCGAGCAGAAGCTGAGGCCGCCACTGAGAAAGCTGAGGAACTGTCAAAGGCCCTCACAGAAGCACGAGAAAAGATATTCACAGTAGAGGAAGAGAGAAATGCTTTGCATAGGTAACAAGTCTGTTTAGCTAATACAATCTATCTTAGGACTTTCACAGTCTCCAAATCCACATGAGTATCATTTTAAAGTTCTGTTCTGATTGGTTACTCTCAGTCCCAAAATGCATATAAGCGTTATTTTTAAAGTGCTGATAATATTATCTATTTCTTTCGTCTGAATTTATCTGAATTGTGAAATTACCAAATTTCTTTTAGATTGAAGAATATAAAGTAAAAATAATTATCTCATATGTAGTGCTAAAGGCACTAAACAGTTTTAACCAATTGTTTAATTATAAATGGTTTGATAATTAAATTACTTAATTATTTAAATTATTTAACCAATTACCAATTTTAACCAATTAATCAACACACAAAATCTGCAAAAATTAACTTTTTTAGCATGACTCTAAAGAAGTTTAACAATAAGAAGGCTGTGCTAATATTAGCTGTGCTGACAACCTTATAAGGAGATATCAGTACAGCGACCAGCAAATTTGTATCACACTGGAAAATTGTACACAAAATTCGAGGTCATTAATGAGTCAGTTGCTGTTACTGTTACTGACACAGCTGCATAGTTACTGCACAGCTGACAGTTGAAAGCTGACAGTTGACAGTTGACAGCTGTAAAGATGAAATACCCGCTTATTTTATGGTCTCTTCGTTTACCACTTTAAACAATGTCATACCTATTAGACAAACACGTAGAAGTTCTTTAAATTGGTCTAATCAACTGTGGGTAGCACACTGTGAGTATAAGAGCTGGGAAATATCTACTTTAGCTTTTATTAACGAAATTTGAATTTAATTTGAATTTATAAATCCAATGTATTTTCTAACGAAACGTTATAAAATAGTTCGAAATACAATTTTTGAACTATGAAAATTGAATTAATTTTGAATTTGAATTTTTTTAGGTTAAAATATTATGGTACATGAATTGACATGACAATAATATGCTAGCTGCAAAAATATTGTAGTTATAAGAGCTTGTCAATATAAACATATGCTGGTGTTTAGTCATGTTTTAGGAAAATATCACTCACAACAGTCTGTCAGTGTGATGATAAATGTCTTCATTTTGGTCTAATCTAAAACCTCCTGCCAGTTCTACTTTGTCATTTGTTACTTGACTTATTTACTTTATTCATATTCCTGTAGAGTGTATATATTGGCTTTAATTCTTAAACTAGGCTTTTCCTCATGGCCCTTTCTTTCTTGCAACTGTACACCAGTTTTTGGAGAAAGCCACCATAGTCCATCACTTCAACACGTCCAAATCAATTCAAATTCGTTGGGATAAAAATGGCTTTTGTCTAATGGTGCTCCTTTTCTTCTCAGTACCTCAGTAAGGAAAGAATCATAACTCTCCGTGTGATACCAATGATTGATCATAAACATCTCATAACATATCATTACATATTCCTGCAACCTGTGTGTTTGCACTCTGTAAACAGCCCCCGTCCCTTTGACAGCACCATTCAGTCATGCTACCTGCAAGGTTGACTGATATATTTGGCCTTTCACTTTAATGGTTGCTGCAAATACTAGTACTTAAGTCTCTATAAGCTGCGCTATCATTTCCAGTTCTGGGAAGGATTTCATTGTTCAACTTAGAATGGTCAGCTGCTGTGCTTCCAAGATAATTAAGGGCCTTGAAATGTTTCAATGGCTCTCTTTCGATTGTCGTAAGTGTTTAGGAAATACTGTGTTTTCGAGAAAGTTTGGTAGCTAATAAAGTCACTCTGTATTCCTGATATTTACTTTGAGACTGAATTCCTTACAGCGGCAATGAATTTATTTTCGAAGATTTGAGTGTCAGAAAGTTTGTCAGTTATTAGAGCACTATCATCGGCAAAAAGGTATAACTTATACAAGCTTAGTAATTCCTTTGCTTTTGTGTTTGAATTGCGCCACATTAAACAGATTTGTCCTTTTGTAATCTTCATGTAAACTTTCTCTAAGCTGTCATAGACGACTTTAAGCATGGCATACAAATAGAGAAGGGTGTTAGGTCAACAGCACTGCCTTGCTTAACTCCACTCCTTACTGCAAGGTCACTTAAGATTGAACTAATTATAGCCTCATTTGCCTGAATACACTTACGGAGATATTCAATGATGCTGATCAAAGTTTTTTTGTGCTGCAGAACTTTTAGAGACCCTCGAAAGACCAATTCTAGACGCAGTGTAAAGAGATTTATTGAAATCTACAATGACAGCACTTCTGTGCTAGTCTTGGTCAGAAATATATATATAAGCTCTGGTAACGTGTACAAAGTCATCAGAGAAGTATTTACAAAATACGCTCTTGCCATCTGGCAAACACATGTCTATAGTGAAGTTCCCTTATACAAATATACATTGTACAAGTGATTACTGTTGATAGACCTCACGTTCCAACATGTATTACCTGCTGTCAAGTTAAAGCTATCAATAACCATTGGCTACCGTATTCCTTTGAGAAGGTTGTTGACAATCTTCCACAGTCAGCATAGTTATCAGGACTATGACAGGTTGCTGGGTTTGCAGACAGAATGAGAACATTAAAGATCAGCTATTTGGAGTGGAACAACAGTTGAGGACTGCAAATAACAGATTGGTTGAGTCAGATGGAGACAAGGACCAGCTACTGAATGAGGTACTGCTAGATATCAGCTACACGTATTCATATTACTGAATGGGGTTGTCCGATGATTGCCCAGGTGCCATTCCCGTGGGTGCAATCTTTTTTCTTAACGGCCAGGCGGAAGGAGGGACACAGCTTTTATTATAGTAAAGATTTAGACTAGCTTAAAGGTTGACTTGCCACAAAATTCACATTACACTTAGTTAGTATCAAAAGATTCACCATGTTTTACTCTGTTGTGCTGTAGGTGCAAAATATGTGGAAATGTGATTACAAGCTCTTAAAAGCTAAAAACCAGTTTCTTCACCCAAGGAATTTAAATTAGTCTAAATCTTAGCTATAATAAGAGTCGTGTTCATTCTTGTGAAACCAGTGTTAGCAAGAAATATTGTGTCATGATCTTTCATGTAATCATGATCTTCAAGCATGCTAGCTGAAGCGTGTATTTTAACTAATCAGCATTAAAGATTGTCAGGTGCATAGCTATGTGCACAATTATTCTATAACAATGCCAGATGGAAGGGTATTCTAATGGACAGCCTACCTGGTTGCAGAACTGGAGGATCAGAGCTTAATTCCAATAAAAAGCGGATTTTTCGTACCTAAAACTTTGTAGCTATAGCCATACACACACGAACTACAGACCAACAATCTATATATTTATTTATACATGTACCTATATGCAGATAAATAAATAAATAAATAAATAGGTCCTTCTAGATGTCATTACTACTTCCTCTCGCCAGTTATCAGTATTACTGATAATTAAATGAACTACTAGTTACTGCTACTCTTTGTTATTATTGAGAGTTAATTATGAAATCGGTTTAATAATTCCGTAGCAGGTACTTGCATGTTGTTCTCAGTCAACAGAAACAAACTTTTATGACTCTAACACAACTAACATGTGAGATGGCATCTAGTAAACATGAGATTGTAGCAATTTGTCTCAAACAGAGCAAGCTATAGGACTCTGAAATTCTGTAGCTACTCAATAAAGTATGCTAATTTGATGCTTTAGTGAAGGAAATTACCATAAATCCTCGTATATAAACCATACCTGTAAAACCCAAATTTGTTTAGCTTTGGGAGTGGCTTATATCCACAGTCTAAATATTGTACATGTACCTGTAAACTTTTTCCTACGTTCCTGGTTAAAGTAGCTTTTAGAATGAGCAAATGTTAAAAATAATTATTCAATAATGAATTGCTAGGAAATACCCAGTACTTCTACTCATGTAATGAGGTCATTAGTCGTGGTGACTTCATCTGCCATCTCCAGTACTTGATTCCATTTGTTGAGTTGCTTATCTTTGATGCCAAAAACTGCTGCAACAAATCGGTTATTAGTTTCTAAAGCTACATTTACAACCTTCAATTTAAACGCGGTGTGGTATTGTGCTTTTCTTAATTATACGGGTTACAAAATGTGTTCACTGATTTCATACATGTTTACTGTGGTTTGTTAAAGGCATAACACCTTTTCTTCAAAGGTGAGAACACTCATTGGTTGATTGCCACCTTGTCAGCCAATGCTTGTGATGACAGAGGTGATAAACTTGTTGAATGACTCAAGTAGCTAGGTTACATTGAGTGTGTTAAATGAATGGAAAAACAGCAGGTGTGTCTGATGCATGCTGTTTACCTGTAACTCAACAAACAGTCTTCAAAGTTTGGGGTGCAGCCTTTACATGGTGGCAGCTTATACACGAGTATTTATGGTAGTTAGTGTTAATTTGTTATTACAATGTTTGTAACACTTTATTCATAGTGAGATAGAATTACCATTGCTCATCTTTTCTTGAGAAAGTTATACAATTTCCTGGGTCCCTCTGTACAGAACCTTGTTCAACTTGAGAGCTTAATAGATGAAATGTAAGTTGACAGCGCTGCAATAATATTGGGACAGGTGAAGACACTGAATCATAGACTCAGCACGATGGACACGGCTGAAGATGTCTATAAGCAGCAGTTGGGTAGCGAGAGGGAGAGGGCGGATCTGTTAGAGAATATGGCAGCAGAGTACAAAAGGAATGTCGATCGTCTTCAGATGGATAACGAGAAGCTTGATCACGATGTAGCCATGCTTCGAGCAGACAATGTCTTGCTGGCTCAGCAACTCAAGGAGACAGAAGATAGAGTGAGTCAGAGTGACTTAAAGTGTTAGTGTGTGTGGGTGCGGGGTATTATTCACCCTAGTAAGATTAGTGTCTATCTGTTTAGGCTAAAGGACCATGACTTCTGTTTGGCTCAAAGCTTTTAATGACACTTATGACTGATCAGCAATGTTTTTTACAGCTGATGGAACTTTTCACTTTCTTAACAATTTCTAAAACTGTTGGTAAGATTGCCTTCTGATTACAGATTAATGAAAAAGGAAAAATGCAATTTGAAAAAATTTGAGCAACCAGCTAAGAGAATTGAGACATGTGTGTACATTATCAATAATTTTATAAGCTCTGAATGTTTGAACGAGACAGTCAATAAAAATTTTTGACCAACAGAAAGTGTTATAAAAACAGATCACACAACCATTGAGTTTAGCAACAGAACTACTGTTTGCTGCTCACGATACATCATTGCTATCCACTCTGTTTGTAAATGCAAACAACAGGGCCAAAGTTTGAGATAAACTATTTGGTTCTTGAAAAATTCCTGAAACTAAGTTTATTTTAAAATGCACCCCGGATCATACGTTTAACCTGAAGACTATATAACACCTTTTAACTGGGAAGTTGCCATGGCTTTATAGTATAGAGTACCCTCTCCATGAACAATCGGTGTTCAATTTTTACAAAGGCCAAGGGCAGAGGGCCTTATCTGAACTTAAGATTTCAAATTCTCAAATCTTCTCTATTGAGGCACTCTAGATATCACGCTATGGCAGCTTTTGCCAGAAGAAAAATAAAACATGTTATTCTTTGATAATTAACTTGGAGATGTTTGTGAGGATTAGAGCTTTTATAGAGCCTCCTATCGTGTAGTTGTCTGCCCTGAAAAACGTTTGTGACTTTTTTATCACAAACTATAAATTATTCTTTTTATAAATCCTTTTTGATTGATGATTGATGACCAAAAAAACTAACAAATCACACCTTTTTGGATTTGTCTATCCCTGCATTGATCTAACCTTTAACAGCTACCCAAACCTTATAACAAGATGGCTACCACCTTTACAATGGTAAAAAAATGCTGATAGATAAACATCTCAATACTGTTATTAACAAAATCCATCATAGTTATGGTTTAATGGGCGTGGATCAGTTGAGCGCTAACCTGTGCGGTTTCTACTCTGAACAGGTGGTCGAGTTGACCAGCAGCTACAATCAGATAGCAATGGAAAACAGGCAGTTGGAGCACATGAGGACACACCGCAGGCCTAGTCATGAATTTAGGACTCATCATGAACCTCAGCAAGAAAGAGCCACACCACCACCAGCACCAGCACCACCTCAAATGGAACAACGGATGAAAGAAAAGGTCAAGGACCTCGAAGAAGCGCTGGCACAATTAAACAAAAGCGCTGCAAAGATAGCTCAGCTAGAAAATGAAGTCTATATTTACCAGGAGAATTTCCGAATGCTCACTGAACAGCTCAGAGAATTGGAACAAGTCAATAGAGAATTGAAACATCAGGTAAGTCTATTTACCTGGTAACTGGTAATAAGTAAAACACATTAGCCAGTTTTGCAAATGTGTCTGTTAAGTCGCTCATATATTCGTGAGATTAGTTCAAACTTTAGCTAGCTTATGTTAGAGTAACTTACTCTACGTATCTCTATTGCTAGTTGAGCCGGCAATTTCATTCATGTCTCCGACATAAAAATAATGAGAACCTTTTTATTTGAACTTCACTTTTTTTCTTACATATAATTCAGTTTTTTACATGGCGTTACATGTATATAAAGTATTATTTTTAATGCAACGAACAATTAATAAGCTGTAATATTAATCTTTAAGGGCTATGGTAGATTTATAGGCTGTGAAACCAGTTGAAAGAATTACACTTATTGTTATGAGAATGTTTCCTCCAACATATGACATTTTTCACATATGACTAAAATCTATGAACGACTTAGCTTCACATGTAAAGGGTTGACTGTGTCAGTATTATATGGAATGGAACTAGGTCCCCCTATCAACATACAATCAGCTACGGCCACTGTGTAGAAATAATCATTTTGGAACTAATTTTGAACTATTTCGTGAAAGGAATTTAGTTGAGAACACTCCAGAAATTTTGCGGATTAGTTTCTGGTTTAATTCCCGAAGAAATATTCATACTTTGCAGAAAACCCTTCGTCATTAGCTTGTTATTTTATTATTCGACATTATTAGTGGCAACCATCATGTCTGATGACTTGTCTCTGAAGTCTTAGTATTTACCAAATGAAGGTTTAAAATATATGTCAGTCTCAGGCCATTGAAAGATCTGATCACGCTCTAAAAAGTTTAGAGAATAGCTATACAGCAGCAAATTAAGTTCAAGCTGCTCTGACTCAAACATATTCAGTTTTAATGTTCTTAAACGCATTTCTTTCTGTGATCAGCAACTCCGCTATATCTCTTGTAGCTGAAATTTGATGGTGTAAGTATAATCTGACAGGTGTATGTATGTCCATATGTCCGCATATCTGTGCACACAGTAGCATCTCAATGTCCCGCTTCATTCTATTGGCTAGTGAAACCAGTTGATGCTGTCATCCTAGTGACATGACTAGACCTGTACTGTTAACTGTCCATCTATGATGACCACGTGTAACAATGTAAGCCACATAGATCGGCAAGATCTTAGGAGCTTACATTAAGTGTAAGACGATGCGTAAGCCCCTAGTATGAATGTTTGTAAACTTATTTGTAGACTAAGAAGGCTGGGCCAATCCAAGACCAGCTTATGGATGCACTAGAGCATAACAAAGTACTAAACTCTCAGCTATGCGAATCGGACAAACAGAACGCGGTCTGGGAGGCAAGGTCAACTGAGATGGTGTCTCGAATAGCAGACCTTGAACAGCAGCTACAACAGCAGAAGGCAGCCTATGGCGAACTCTACTCTCAGATGAATAAAACAATCACCGATTTAGAGAAAGGCAGTGGTAGTACATGCGATCTCTGAAACCCCAACCCTCAATCTGAGGAGACAACTCCAACAGCCTGTTAAGAAAACCCAAACTTTCATTTTCTAATGAGAGAGCAATTTCCCATTTTTAAATAGCACTATGTTGCGATAAACAGAAGAAGTCAACTAGGACAGTGGCTGGTGGTAGGCTTAAAGTGCATGGTGTCAAGGCCACCGCCTTCATGGATTGTAAATACATATCAATAAAACTAAATCTTTATTTTAATTTGCAATATGGAATTCCTTCTTAGTATAAGAAACAAGATAATTCAATCCAGTACCTATATGTCATGCAACATCAATGGCAAGTAAACCTATGTACAGGATATGAACTATGACTAATATAATAAAGATGGAGAGACAGTTAGGTACTAGTAACATTGATTGCAAGATGAAAGAATTGAACGTCAAAGCATTAGGTGACATAAGCCTCGAGGTTCAACTTGTTGACAACTTCCCTGACAGCCACGATGAGATCCTGATGCTCTTGTGGCGAGTCAAGTATTACTTTATGTAATTTCGTCATATAACTGTCAATTGTTGCAACAGTCGGCACCTCCTTTGAACCTATATAACAACAGATGTGATATCCGTGTTACCAAACAATAATAGATGTATGAGTGGGACCAAACAGCAACTGATGCCAAACAGCAACTTTGAATGTTACATCTAGAGGATGTGATATCATTTGATACCACTAAGGTGCTGGCAGTTGTTACTCCCTTACTGCAGCAACTATAGCTGATAAATTTATCTACTAATGTTGCTTATGTGAGGTAGAAAAGTACATCACTATGCTTGTGATGTTGAACGCATATCAGTGAGCCTATGTTTGTGAAGAGCTTGTTCAAACTAAAACATACAGCATCTGAACTCTTTCACTACGGAAATTTATGCTCGTTTTGATGGAATTCATGCTGACAAATTTTTGCCGACATACACTCGGTATTTTGCTGTGAAAGCTAGTCTCTTTCATAGAGCTCTAATGTAAAGTTATTTTAGAATCAACAGACAATTCTGTACAGGAATCTATGCATCTGACAAGCAAAAGTCAAGTTGAATATTTTTTAGTATAGTGAAACGGGTTGTAAAAGATAAACGCTATAAATTCGAAGTATGACCAAACCGCAGACTCATTCTCTAATACAAAATACAATTATCAAAAATAGCTGAGGCGTAATGTTGAAGAATTTCACTAACACAAATAAATTTAGGTTATTACTTTTTCTTTTTTCACCTGCCCTAAACCAAAAATTAAAAAAATTGAAAATTGATATTATGTTGTGAATTCTGAATAAAAAAACTAACTGGTTCAATTTTTGTTTAGGCAAAATGATGACCTAATATCCTAAATGTATGGTGACAAAATTTCAAGTGGATCTGTTAACTCTGTGATCCATGAATTATGTAATTTTATGTTTCTGTATGGGTACGAAGATGAGTCGTTATAAAGGGATTCCATAGCAAAAGAGTCAAGCTGAGTAACAATAAATAGTACTTTATGAACCTAGGTAGTCACAGTCAATAACAGTATTTTAATACAGTGCGGATTACATACAGTGACAGGGATGAGCAGGTGTTTAGAGTCAACAAGCTACCTGGTAGAGGTATGCTGACAAAGCTGGAGGTGAGGGTGTCCCGTAGAGACTCTAGGTGCTGAATGAGAGCAATGTTGTTATTCCTCTGTGTGTTAGCCTCCTCGTCAAGACTATTCGCGATACCCTTCAGCTCCTCGACGTGTTTGCTCAGAATCGCATTCTGCTCTTCGTACTGATAGTTAAGTTTGCGCAGCTCGCGTAGCTCCTTCTCACGACCTGCATTCATCATTAATCGGTTTGAGCAACATCTCTATGTTACGTCTCATAAATACAGATCTGCTAAACGGTAAGACTCGTAACCCACTGTGAGTAACATTACCCGGGTGCAGATGTTCATCAGGTCTACATATTTCATTTAAACACAATTTAATGTTTCGACAAATGAGTAAGAAGATAATAGAATAATAAGGCTATTTTTAATAAGTTCAAACTCCAAGGAGAAATAAAGCAGAGCTGAGAGTAAGAAACCTTAAAAGAAAGGTTCACGTGTGCTCGAGGTCTCGGGAAAACGGTAGGCTATTACTGCGGTTATAAGGTAGAATATGAGGAGTATATGAGAGTATAATATGATAATATAAGGTACGAGCATTTAATAACTTTAACAACTGTGTGAATAGCATACAACTCTGCTTATTGCGACTGCTAGGCATCGATCTGCTTTCTATCAAAATAACCTAATCGAAATAACCTACCTAATCAAAATAATTCGACTAGCTATGCTAATGCATATTATGGGCTTCATCACTCTTCCGGCTTTTTTCTTTTATTTAACTACTTGTGATGATTAAAATAAATCACACAAAAAACCGAGCATTATTGTTTTTACTATTTCTTTCGAACCCAAGAAATTCAATATGATATTCATAGTTTGAAAACAAAACTGCCTTTTAAACTAAAGAGCAGCGATGTTCGAACTGTCTTTTGCCCTTGTGAAATAGCCCACTGCAAGTGTAATACTTCATGAGCAAGCCCGATGACAGGTTCACTCCATCAGAGTTTCCAACAATTTTTTCTCACATAGCGCTCAATGGCAATGTATGGCCCGCCTTAAGATGGCCATGTAAAGATGCAAACACATTAGGCAATATTCAGTGAGATATCATACTAAATATCGCAGTACAATATTTAGTGCGATATTTAAAAACCTGTACGACACAACATACAAAAATAACAACAAAAAAACCCAGTTGATAACCAACATTTGGAAGTCAATCGTTGCGCAGGTTGACCATCTTGAGAATGGTGAATATTTATTATATTAAAAATAAAAACTACTATAAAGTAAACTATATATAGAAATCGTAAAATATTGCTTTTAAAAATACAAGAATCTTTTTTTCTTACGTCTTCTTGTAGTGAACAATCCATGAAAGTGAGATAGGTCTTAGGACAAAAGTGGAAGCTGTTTACGCCGTTGCCTAGAAGGCACCATATTAACTTAACTTTATTAACAACTCCGAAGAAACTGATGATACAGAATTTTATTGGCAGTTGGTAAGCGTGCCCACGATATGGTTTGTTGGTGAACCACTCAAGTGTGTATAGGCATATGCCAGTGATATCGCCTAGTGTGTTTAGACCTTAGCAGTGGAAAAGAAAGGATGTTTGATATGGTTACTGGTAAGGCAGACAATTTGGGGTTATTAGAGCTTCACCCTATGGCGATTGGATTGTTTGGTGGCAACTTTGAAGGTAGATGATTTAAAGATAGCAAACAATTAAAAATATATTGCCAATCGTATAAACAATATACACGTAATCGTGTAGTGATGATTTATCATACATCTGACCATTTTCGAAGTGAGCGATACTAGAACGAAAACGCATGGACCTTCTAGTCTTATAATACGCTCATTCCATGGTCTTCCACGCGCACGGGCATTCACGAAATAAATCTTTCTAATTATCAGAACACAAAACAGTTTCTTTTAAGTTAAAATAAACAAAACCATATTAACAAAAATTTATTAGTTTTTTTACGTAGTAATAATATAGCAGTATATTGTGAACTGTCTATGTGCAATATCAAATCACCTGGTGATTTTTAGCAATCGTGAAGCTCTAGTGATCATTCAGCAGTATTTACAATCATTCATTAACTTGTGTAACCTTCTACACTTTATTTGTATTATAAAACGATAAAATTTTCAAAATCGAGGTGTAAAAAATGTTGTATTTTATTCAGTTTGGTTATTCAGTTATTGGTTTGCACCGTGAGACAAGACAGTCACTCTAGGCTTATGCACAAGCTACCTCGGGTACAGCTAACTGGCTAAAACGAAAGATATCCAACACCGTCAAGCAGCTATGTACAATTGCATTAGGGCCAACTATATGAATGCAAAACTAGCAAATACGCGACAATGCATATAAAGTCATCGTTCAGACTCCAAGTTTGAAGTTTTTAAAACTTGACAGTTTTAATAGCAAAATGGCAAAGACTGAAAGTTACAATTAAAAATAAAATGTGAAAAATATAAAATGTAATAAAAGACAAAGAAACCAAATTAGTTTAAACTTCACCCAACCTATGTTCTTCATGCTCTGCATCTCTATCACCACCTTATTATAGTAAACTTCACCCAACCTATGTTCTTCATGCTCTGCATCTCTATCACCACCTTATTATAGTAAACTTCACCCAACCTATGTTCTTCATGCTCTGCATCTCTATCACCACCTCATTATAGTAAACTTCACCCAACCTATGTTCGTCATGCTCTGCATCTCTATCACCACCTTATTATAGTAAACTTCACCCAACCTATGTTCGTCATGCTCTGCATCTCTATCACCACCTTATTATAGTAAACTTCACCCAACCTATGTTCGTCATGCTCTGCATCTCTATCACCACCTTATTATAGTAAACTTCACCCAACCTATGTTCGTCATGCTCTGCATCTCTATCACCACCTTATTATAGTAAACTTCACCCAACCTATGTTCGTCATGCTCTGCATCTCTATCACCACCTTATTATAGTAAACTTCACCCAACCTATGTTCATCATGCTCTGCATCTCTATCACCACCTTATTATAGTAAACTTCACCCAACCTATGTTCATCATGCTCTGCATCTCTATCACCACCTTATTATAGTAAAAATTAGCTATGAAACAAATTAGAATACGCTGATGAGAATAGCTGCCTCCCAATGTCACAGTTTTACAAGAGGAAGCAGTTTTTTGAATGGATTAAATTCCCAATTAGAGGTGCAACTGTGGAGCAATCTTTCACATTTTGTGATTAATGGGGACGGGGGTCACCCTGTGATAAATGAAAATCTGTGAAATAGAAACAATTTTTTAAAGTACAGTGAAACCTCGGTTCTCGAATGTTTCAGTTTTCGAACAACTTGGTTTTCAACCAAAAAGTTTGAGATTTGTTCGTCTCGATTCTCGAACATAAGTTCATTTCTCGACCAAACCAGAGCATGCACGTTGGAATTAAACATTCAGAACTGCTTCGGATACAGCATGGAAACATTCGTTAACAAAGAGATAAGTAAGATACGCTCATAAATTCTTTACAAAGAGGAGTCATCTGGGAAGGCTTCTCCACTACCAAAGAGATTTGCTAGGGAGACAACTCCTCTATAGTCGAGTTACCATAAATTGTTTTGGATGAGGATTCTCCTTCAAATATATGAAGTAAACTGTTGCAGTGAACGAAGTAAACATGCCATTGTTGTTTATATTTTCTTTTTCCCACGATTTATGATTTAACTGATCTGTTGCATTTTTTGCTATTTCATTATCAATTTCTGCTATTTTTAGTACTGTATTTTAACCTTCAATGTTTTCGATGATATAAGAGCAAACACAAAATTTTTACTTTTTGTTTTCTTTTTTCATCATCATAAATAGAAAATCGTTTATTGCAAATAAACATGATCTATATCTACCCTTTTTTATTTATAGTATGCAATATACAGTACAGTTTATGGTGTAAACTGTTAAAAAATACTTTACCGAAGTTGTTTTCTCCACTTGGAACGAATTGAAATTAACATACATTAATTCTGATGGAAAAAGTTGTTTCGGATCTCAAATAACTCAGTTTTCGAACAACCTTCTGGAACGGATTATGTTCGAAAACTGAGGTTCCACTGTATATGTGTGAGCCAAAGTTTTAACACCAGAATGCTGGAACTGCTTTCTAAACATATTGTACTGATCTCCCATGTAATAAGTGAGTCAACTAAAGTTATCTTGATTGACTTTCAGTTTATAATTATTGATTCAACTTCAGTATTTTAATTCAGAGATTGCACTAGAGATTGACTTCATCTGGTCTGAATATTCGTACTTGTGATCAACTGGGTTCGTAGTGAAAAGGAAGTCAAACGTTTGTAAATGTATTTTATGTATGCATATTTAAGGATTTTAACTTTTTAATGTTTTTGTAATTAATTTTCTTTCATTTTTAACCGCGAAGTACTGAAACGATGGAAGGTGAACTGCGAAGTAGCGAAGGATCACAGTACAAACTATTACGACAATAGCTGTAGCTGAAACCATCTTCACTACTATCCTGAAGGCATACCAGATACAACACTGTATGATAAGAACCAACTACCATGTTTAATAGCAGGTGAATATAATCTCGTGTCAACATTGTCTTTGTATGATTTGAATAACTATTGAGAATACTGACTTTTATTGTGTTCAAGAAACTCCTCGGTGAAGATAGGAAGGTCCATTCCTGGCATGCGTGGAGGTGCCGCCGCAGTTGTTCCTGCTTTACTTGTGCTGCCAGTAGCCTCTGCGCTCGGAGCACCTTTAGCAGCCACAGCTAGCGCCTGTTTCTTGCTCTGAAAACTTTTGAATGCTGCTGTCTGTTTGTAGAGCTCGAGTTCTTCCACATATTTTGCTTTTTTCTCTTCCGCCTGATCCAAATATTTCTATAAAACCAAATAACCATAAACATGAAGACTAGCCCCACACACCTAGACACATCAACCAAAATATTCTAATTGCAAATGTTAGTATGATATACATACATGTAGCTGCATGGGATGGCAGCTTTCTTTAGCTACAATTTCTCTGCATGTGGCAATACTGAGCATGTTTTGGTCAAAAGTAAAGCTTGAAAAAATGAGTAGATCACTCCAATTAATGATTATCTACCACAATATCTCTGCATGTCTTAGTTGAATGATAAGTCTCAGATCACTCATTCATTATAATATATTTTGCTCATTCTGACGAAATTAGGTCTTGCCAAACAAATTTTACTGATGTACACTTGGTACTTTTGCTGTGAAATCTGGAGTTTCTGCCATAAAGCTTTGATATAATCTAATGCTTTTTTTGGAATCCACAGAAAATTTGACAAACAAAATTGATGTTTAATATCTTTTTTAGTTTAGTGAAGCCGGCTGCAATAGTGAAACATTATCGTCTTTGCAGTTTGACCAAATCACATAGCCCCATTCTCTAATAAAAAAACCCATTTATAAGAAATATGTGAGGCCCAGTGTTGAAGAGTTTAACTAGCAGAAATACCTTTACGCCGCTGTTTACAGTTCTTCTTTTTATCCATCCTAAACAGAGAATAAAAAATTTGGAAACGGTGATATTATGATGTAAAAAAAACTCAATATCCTAAATTTATTGCTGCAAAACTTTTTGGTGAATCTGTTAACTATGCGATCAATGATCCATGTTTTTGCGTGTTAAGGCGAGCCATTACAAAGGTTTTCCATTAGAGTTGCCCCGATTTTGGTATCGGAATCGGTATCGGTGCCGATATGAGTGTCAAGTATCTGAATCGGTATCGGCCGATCTTTTCTTAAAAAATCTGAACCTTCCGATACTTTTTACAGATCAACCATTTAGCAGAAAACTGTATTTTAGCCTGCTATACTAATAAAAAATCAGCTGTAAGCTTCTTACTTTTACTTAATGAATTTCAGGCCTGCCACACAATTTATTTCATGTCTATAGCCTGATCAACACAGCGAAGGAAACTTTTTAGCCAGAACGTAAACAAAAAGTGTGGTATTTCCCAATTACAGCGATAGGTTTTATTGCAAGCAATCACGAACAAGATAACAAAAATGGGAAACAAGAACGCAGTGTAATATTTCTATTTACTAGCATTACGAAAGTAATTTTAACAGTCGACGCATAAAGTTATCTAACACTCTCTTGACCCTGACGATACAATGGATCGTTTGTATTGTACACAAAACGGTAACCCCAGTGGCGTATCGGTATGTAGCCTGTCCTCCAACATCTGTTGCAAGGGAATCCCCTTCAGTACGCTTGGCTACATTGATAATGATGGAAGAAAAGAGACGTCTTACTGAGATAATTGAATCACTAACGGTTTTTAAAAGAAACATTGATTTGCTCTAAACTTGTACAGGCACAGCAGTTCATCCAACAATAGAAGAGGGACTTTGTTATCACAGATAGAACTGTACCACTAACAGTAATTACCTTTATTTACAAATTACAAGAAACATGGACTGTTTTGTTACTACATGCACGGTATGTCAGTATGTGAATATGCATATATTTTTTTCCATGAATGCAAACAAATAAATACAATAATATTCATGTTTTCTTTGCATTATGTTTGTATTTGCATAATAAAATGAGCTACTATCTATGCAACACAAAAGATCTGAATCGGATTATTTTTTAATTAGGATCGGTATATCGGATCGGTATCTGAATCGGCTGGTGAATTTAGAATCGGGGCATCTCTACTTTCCATAGCCAAAGCCTCAATCAACAGTGATTGTGAGATCTACATGATGCCACGAGTGGTTTTACTGCTGAGCAATTTTTGACAAAAGTGGCCTGATTGGTCAAGGTTTATCTTTTATTTTTATTTTTCCTTTCAAAAGCAATGGTTTTCATTAGTGAAAGATCAATCATTCCCGTCTACTTTTTATGAGTTTCTGAGATTCTCCGGTATTAAAAATTAAATCAAAAATTCAACAGTTTTAAGTGCTGCTCAAGTATTTTAAATGTTTTAAGAAATCCCCAATTTTTTATTACACGAACAATATATTTTTGTCAAATGTAATGGTTTCAGAGACACCAGATGAAGATGTTACACAATTTTCAAACCAGGGCTTCAAATCATTTTGGAGCTAATTTTGAACTATCTCGTGAAAGGAGTTTAGCTGAAAACACCCCAGAAATTTTGCGGATTAGTTTGTGGTCTAATTCCCGAACAGAAATATTCATACTTTGAAAGAAAACCCTTCGTCATTAGCTTGTTATTTTATTATTCGACATTATTAGTGGCAACCATCATTTCTGATGACTTGTCTCTGAAGTCTTAGTATTTACCAAATGAAGGTTTAAAATATATGTCAGTCTCAGGCCATTGAAAGATCTGGTCACGCTCTAAAAAGTTTCGAGAATCGCTATACAGCAGCAAATTATTATTATGTTTTTCATTATATTGTGCCTAGTTCAACAGTAAAAATTATGTCAAGTGTTGATTAAATAATATAAAAATGATATTTTAAACTCAGTTAGATGAACAAGCCTGTGGGGGTAATTTAACTTTTATTGTTATATTTGGAGTTGAAATATAAGATTTTTTTAGTATTGCACGTTGGGTTTCCAAATAAAATATTATTTCGAGCGTTAATTAAAGGTATGTGAAGCAGACATCTTAAAGTAATGCGAGTTATTTCTATATACGCTATTACATACGTGAGTCTTGATCTCATAACAGCTGATCAAGACTAGTTGTCACAGAAGATACGCGTATGAAATTGTGAATAGTACGAAATATGCTATTTATAGCTCAATAAAATAGCTCATTGAAAGTGTGAATTGCAGCTGTGCATCAACAACAAATATGTGAATAACAGTGGATTCACTACTACAGCTCACTACTAAATGATAATTTTGGTTCATTTGTTAAAAACAGGCCGTACCAAGGAGTCATTGTCTGGGATTGAAAGTGGTAAAAAAGATATTTTTTATACCCAATAAGCATTCACTCTGAACAAAGGTATATTATAAGACACTGTGAAGGCCTCTGTCTGGTCATTCCAAAAATAAACAGAGTTATCTACCTATTTAGACTGATAAACAGTGTATTACATCTGACAGTCAACTAAAAACCTAACACAACCCATTACACGTTCACAGCCCATTAAAATAAAAGCTTTAGCTGTGTAAATTTAATGGCGGCAGTGTATTATAAACACTAACACAATGGCAGTATCATGAACTAGTAGTAGCAGTACTAGTACGCTAGTGTCTCATGAGAGATCAAGTGTAGTAACTATGTGCATAACTATTCTTAGATGAGGAAAGTGAGTGAGGGGTGCAGTGGTAGCCGCTTGTCTAGTATTCTGAAAATTTGAGTATGATTCCCCTGTGGTGCAATTAATTTTCCTAACACTCCTAGTGTGGCTTTGGACAGACAGACACGACTCTTATTATAGTAAAGATTATACCTTCTTTTCTACAAGATCCATAGCGCTCCATTCAGAAGCAATAGTCTTTGTGAGCTCTGAGAATGTAATATTCGCATTCTTCGCTTTTATATCCTCTCTACGTTTGTTCATAAACATGACATAGCCTGTCTGCGGCTGCTTGGGGGCATTCTCGTCTCTCACGACCTATCAAATGCCAAAGCATGTCGATTAGGAACATAAGCTATGAGCTGCACTCGCCTTAGCTCAACTACCTACGGTTATACATGTATTAGCTTACCAACCTTTCCACCTTTTCTCTTTCTCGACCTAGGAGCTGGTTTTGCCTTAGTGGTAGAGGCAAGATCAGCAGGAGGGGGCTCTGGTGCTGATACGCTAGAAGGTTCTTCTTGTGAGGCCAGCAGCTCTAAAATAAAAAAAGCGGAATCGAAATATTTCACAGATCTATACTATCACACCAGATTCAGGCTGTAAATGTTTTATAACTGACCTTGTTGCTTCTTTTCTCCAGCGCCTGTTATGTCAAGGATAACAGATGGATTGACATTTTCCAGTACTCCATCTTGGCTAGAAGAACTAGCGAGGGCGGCCGATCCACTAGCAAACCTGCCGGAAGATGCTCTGTTATCAACTGAACTAATCCATTGGAATTTTCTAGAATTGCTTTGAATGTAATGAGAACTCACTCGGATTCTCTTTGGTCTTTGGCAATTTCTTCATCAATAGAAGAGAAGCCGTAGTGAAGAAGGTTGCTGTTACTTTCATCCATGCTCAAGTATTCTATAGGTCTAAAAGTATGGTATTCATGATAGCAGTGCAAACTAATTCCTTTAAATCTGCTCTGAAGGTAATTGAAGCTTGCCAATGTCGATGTAGCATACTGCTAGTGTTATAACCATAGATATATATACCATAGGTATATATATCTATGGTTATAACCTTTGCCTTCTTTTCATCATGCTCTTAATTATTGACCTTTTAAAAGTTAGCTTGTCTAATTTGGGCTCGATTTTGATCTGTAATTGTCTACTTCCAAACCTATTGCAATCGAGTCAAAAGTTACATGGACCAACAATCTTAAAACAGAACGAGGACATCTGTAAATCACCAACAGCTGAAAAAATTTCATCAAAAAATCTGAATATTTCAAAATAATTATTACATTCCACTGTACAAAATTTCTGTTTCAGCAATTAAAAAGCACCAATGTTCAGTGTATGTTGCATCACTCACATCTCATAGCATAATAATATTTTTCTATAATTTGCCAGAAACAACAGTTTGAGAATCAATCCTTTTTGTTCATAAAAAAAAAGATTGTTAAAAAGAACTTGAATAAGTTGGTTATAAACATAACCAGTGCAGTAAAAATGTAAGAAAGCTACAAGTAAGATTTGTTACTCGGTGTAGCGACCGGAGCAGTGCTTTTAGCTCCTGCGTGAACCTAGTTACAACGATACGTTGCGCTGCATACGACAAAGTTAAAGGAAGCAAGACAGCGCACATTGTGATACTGGTTACAGAACAGACATCTTTATTATAAGCAAAAGCCATTTTTATGAAATAACTAGATGAACGCCCGTCTCCTATTATCTCCAGGTAATAAAAAAGAAGATTACACAGAAAATTTACTTTTTATTTAACATATATAAAAACAGTTACCATTTTAATTTTGAAACTTCATATCATGAGAAAAGTGTTTTGTACAATTCAAATAAATGGAGAGAAAAAATAAGAGAACTGTGAAGGTGTTCAAACTTTTTCAAACAACTAACATTCACACTTCATATCATGAAAAAAAGGGTTTGGTGCAGTCGAAATAAATTAAGAAAAAAAATAAAACAACTGCAAAGGAATTTAAATGTAAAATAATCAGCAAGTAATGGGTTAAAAAAGTCTGTTTTGCTACGATTGCTATGAAAAATGATTTGATAATGATACAATTAATACAAACTGATACAACACTTGCTAAGCTAATTTTTGTGTATGTATTTTACTAAACTTCAACATTGCTATCGGCTAAAATTTTATCCCCTATCTGTCTTTGGTTGCATTTTCACTTTAAAATATAACGAATAACAGTGATCTGAGATAGAAAACGAGCGTCGTATCTCTTTCAGGCGTTGTGAAAGGATTTTTGGCAAATAACTTATCAGCATCTTTTCTAATTTTCGCAAATTTTTGCTAATATCGTATGGCGGAAAAAGCCAAAAATATTTCCATCTTTGTATGGCAAGAATAGAAAAACATCAAGTTCCACTTCGTAAAGCACAAAAATCATATAACACGAGCATCGTAACCTGTAGGTGCACTATTAATTAACAATATAAAGTGCACATTTAGTGCGTGCAATCGTGAAAGGGATATGCGTATATGGTAAAAGCGATGTGTGATAAGAATGGCTTCGCCTTGTGGTCACGCGCGATTGTTAGTAGACATGCGATTTGAATGTCATCTGTTCTAATCCAGTACGAAGGTGATTTTTTGTTGCTAAACTTTATCGCTATAACCGGACAGACGAATGAACAGTGAGATTTATATATACTTGTAGAGTGTTGATGACTCTGCATTTCAGCCAATAATAAGAGTATGTCAATGACCATGGCAGATTTTTATTACTGTTGCCAGATGATCAACTCGGTTGTGAAAAAGCAAAGTTGTGCTCAATCACTAATGGCTTGAAACAAATCCCCCTTTTAGTGATTTTCCCATGAAATGATTTAGAAATGATTTCAGGGTTGGTTTGACAAACAAATAAAATAATCAGGCAAATGCACCAATTAAGCATCAATAGATACTTAATCGGTTATAAAAGCAAAAGTATAAGTTAGCACAGATGGTTAGCTCTATGATTGTGGAATCTATGGTGGAATGTGGTAATCTACTGGTTATCTATCAAGTACGACAGAGGAAAACGTTGAATACAGTGCACCCTCGGGTTACGATGTTCTTGTTATACGATTGTTTTTCCGTACCATGTGGAACACGATGTTTTTACGTTCCGGCCATACAACTTTTTTTCCGCCATACAATATCAACGAAAAACTCTCTCAAAATTAAAATTTGGACTCGGTGAGCTAAAAATTTTGAAATAACAAAGATGTCGGATATGCTATTTGCCGAAATCTCTCTCACCAACCTTGGAAGAGATACGATACTCCCACTCTCTTCAGTTCAGCGTCATTCGTTCTAAGTTATAGTGAAAACGAGACTGGAAACAGAACGGTGATAAATTTTCAGCCGATGGCAAAGGTGAAGTTTAGTAAAATACATACTAAAACTTAGCTTTATGTATGCGTTTAGTATGGTAAATTCATTAGAGTTAAATTCAACATTCATGTTATACGTCTGTCTCGAAGGTAAAAACTCCCTATAGTATGTACAGCACATAGCACATTGTAATGTCACTTTATATTGCAGATCATAGCCACAAATACATCAAAGTTACCGTGGGTAACTATAATTACTAAGGTTGCTATACTATTTTGTTACTAATTTTTTATATATACAGTATGTATATAAAACTTGGATGATATTTACCAGGTTTGCATTAGATAAATACTATGAGTTTCTATATCCCTCTACACAACATTTTCGGCTTACAATGCCCATACTGAAAAGAATTATGGTAAAATTGGGTTGGAAGGGTCCACTGTACTTTGCTCTATCAATGATACTTTTATCCAGTATATTCCCAGCTGAGGAAAATGGATTGCATAGTGGCAGAAAAGTTAGGTCTTGAACTTAACCCTTTCAGGTCTGTTCCCGAATATTTTGGGATGCGTTCTGTTCTCTTGGGGCCTGATCCCGAATGTTTCGGGAAAACCTTTGAGTTGCTTTATTGCTTAGCTGTTTAGCTACATCGGTTTTATTAATTCACCAAACGAAATTTAAGAGGCTGGGCATCATTTTGATACCCAATATGTAATTGGACAATAGATTTTTGACTAACAAATTACGCGATTGATATAAACTGTTCTGAAAAATTGTTGATTGCCGTTTTGGAAAAAGTTTATCTTGACGTTGGCAAACTTCTTAAGTGAATTAAAGGTGGTAATCAGCTCAGGTGAAGAAAATAGCAACAAAAGTAATGTTCAAGAAGAAAATTAGAACTTTCTCATGGAAGAGGGTAAGTTTTACGTGGCACTGTATAGAATTAAACCGGTAAAAAAAATGAAAAAAGAACCGAAATTTTTGTTGTGAATTTCAAACAAACTAAGTATTCTAACACATACTCTAACAGTGTAAGATATAGATTTTTTATGCTACACATGATTATAATATTTTAATTAACTCTTTTGCAGGCATAGCAACATAATTTAGTTTTGTGATACTGACGCTAATGGGCAGAGCGACTATTATGTCGCCACGCGAACGTTTTTATAACTCGATTTCGGGTTATATTTATGCCTTTTTTGTTTGATGTTTATACCAACAGCAAACTAAAATAAAGTGATTTCTGTTAGCAACAAAAAAATCAGCCATTTTGAGAAATAAAAACGATTTTGCAATACTTAGTGAACGAAAAACCCGAAATAAAAACGTATCTAGATAAAGTTTGGAATTTTGTTTGCAGTTTGTTTCTGTTTTCTGAATGTTTTCTCAGAGTGCAACATCTATATTTTACAGTCATGTTGTCCCCCAAAGGCTTTAGGCAAAGGCAAGGCTATATTGGAACAATAATAAGCACATGGTGTTTGGTAGTGGTGGTAGTGCTGTGACGTAGTGTTGGTTAGAAGCTCGTAACACCTGTTCTAGTGCTTGGAATTGACAAATCTTTTTTTTGATTTGCTGCTGATAAAGCTTCCTATCAATTTAACATCATCCAACAATGCCAGTACCAAATATCTGCTTGTGAGCTGCATTGAAACATAGACATTCACTTTGATCAAAAAGATTTTTCACGGAAGTACTATAAATTGTGGTTAGTAGAATTTGTAAAGGTACACAGATACTTATATCAAATTGTAGCCTTGAATGTTTCCTTTAAGCTGCAAAAAAACAAATCTAGATTATTTTAAAAAGTACTCCAATTATACTCAATTTTGTGATGCTCTATTTTAATTATAAGGTTACTGAAAAATTAATTAGGCTTGGAGGGGCAGTCAACCGATAGCTAATTAGTACTGAATGGGCTAATAGTATGTTACTTTTAGCTTTCAGTAAATTGGATATTAACAGTTTTATATGATAGTTATTGTTGGTTTCAAGTTACAGCTGCATAATATAATTCTAATAATATGTGTTAATAGGATGTGTTAATAATATAGATACTGATCATATAACAATGGAATATGAAATATAACATTACTGTTCAATTGATTAATAAAAAAGAGAAAACTGACAATGACCTAGCCTATCTTGTCAAACATTTGCTAGGCATCGTAGATAGTCCTGTACTAAACGATTTGTCAAACTCTCCCAAATCACTACCTATTTAGTGATGTAGAAGTTAAATTGGGATTATCAGGCGAATTGTTTGATTTGAAAGGAATTTTGATAAAGCGAAAGAAGTGATTTGAGCACAGCCCTACCGAAAGTCTTTACCGTAAGTCCTTATGCTCAAGCCGTGCGACTTGTCGTTGGGCGCGGCTTCTGGTGCAAGGTCATAGACCGCGGCTAAAGCCAGGTTTTTTAAACTTACGTGGGGCTTAGGGCGGCTTCTCGATAAAATCGGTCTTTGCACAGTTCCGTGCTATAACCATAGAATCGCAGTCATGATACACTTTTATGTATGGGTTTTGGCGACCTACTCGTTTATTTTCAAGGTCATGTTTATGGAATACTTTAGACTAAAGAAGAATTCATCGCTTTAACTCGATATGAATTCGTGACGCAAGAGTGAGAGACAAGCGGTTGGGAGCGTGTTAATACCTGCTGACATCAAAGCAGATAAAAATCTAGCTGAGACAAGGCAAGTAAGTTCTTGATGCAAGGGTTCAGGAATTGTAATTCGAACTTGGAAGTAAAAGAAAATTCTTTTCACGTGTACTGTTGTAGCCTGTTTATTTATTCAAGAGGACGACGGTATAGTGAAACCCGTCTCAACACTTTCGCTTCCGAAGGGTCAAGGATGACAAAACCTCAGTCGTTAGTCGCAGTCTATGGGCATATGCGGCTTGTTGGTAAGGGCGGCTAGGTACCGCAGACGGCTTGTTGGAGGATTATTTTTTCTTTCGTGAGTCATCTGTTTTTGAGCACAAGCTGCGCGGCTTGAGCATGAGGACTTACGGTATACCTAATTAGTAACGCACTATGATCCAAGGTTTCTGTAGAGCCTTGTTTGAGTTAGCCGAATATTGGTCAAGAAAAAGTCTACTATCGATAAAGTAGTATTTTTAGCAGTGGTAATAATCCTACTTTTCTTGGGGATGCATAAGGTAAAATGTCAAATCTACAGTATTTTGTGTGCCTGGCTATTCTTACAAGTCACACTAAATAACTATTGCAATATTCCACGCTGCACTAAATTTACTATTGCCTAATACTTAACTTAATGCTTAAAAATGATGTGTGTAGAACTCCCATTTATCACTATGTTAGGAGTATGAAAACAGCCCTATTCTCAGTTTGGCAAGCCACCAAACTTCAGATGCCATTCTAATTAAAAACTCACGGATTGATTATAGTTTTATACCCTTGTGAGAAAGCCACCTGGGACTTTTTAGCAAGGTCTACCGAATTTGGTCTAATGTAATTCTCTCTCTAATTCTCCTCGACAGACAAAAACTAGTGTTCAGAGTTATCTGAGAGCTGCTGTTGATTATTTCATCATAGGCAGGTTATCGAGGTCAATGACAATACTCATCTAGAACTTTTATAGGAAGTAACAGTCAGACTTAACCGTCAAGTTTCTAGTGTCCACAAGATTAACTAGCTTCAAGCAGCACTTGACCTTTTTTAACTTTTGAGCTTGCTGACAGACATGAAAGTTCTATTCTGTATATTATTTATCGCCTTAATAGCAGACCTTTAGTTTACGTCTCACACTGTATCAGTAAGATATTCCAGATTTTACAGCCTAAACTGGTATGAGCTAGAAACTGGGTTTTCGCAGGGCATCATGGAAAGTATAGTTTATCGCTCTAAGCATAGCGTTTACTTTTTGTTTTGTAGCATGTTTTTCAAACTTCGGGTCAGTGCACATTATAACTTCTTTATAATTAGCTGAGTTTGTTCACTTCCTGGTGACACCACCAAACAGGTAACTTGGCTAGAAAGTCGTACTCCTAAAATAAATAAACTTGGCACTTTGCCTCATTAAAAGGCATTTTCCAAGTTACAGACTAATAATGATGAATAGTCTGTTCATCACTTTGTATTACTGGTTTTTTTGTTGCAAAAAAAACATTGAATCCAATTTATAATCTGGAATCTAACTCAGATATCTGTGTGAGTTTATCCGTCAAAGGTGATATGAAGCACTGTATGCGTATGCGTCGTGCTTTTATCCTCTACAGTTCCAGCAATATCATTACACATAGGACACATAGCCCATGTGTTCTGTGTGATACTCTTATTCTTAACCTTTGCTCTTGGACATGCATGTACGAGTTAAGTTTGTTTTTAAAAGAGTTCATTATAATACCATGTGAATAAAACATTTTTACAATATTGAGTTAGCGTATAAGAATCTAGGATCTGAAACATGTTTCAGCGTGTATCGATAGCATTTTTTTAGACTGCATATGCACCCTCCTACACACCAGTCTGAAGGAAGGTAAAGTCCCTAACGACTGGAGAACAGCTGTTATTAAGCCAATATACAAATGTGGAAAACGTACTGACAAAAACAATTACAGACCTATTAGCCTAACTTCCATTTTAGCAAAATCTGTGGAGCACATCATATGGTCGCGTATGTGGCAACATATTAATAACCATGAGATACTTAAAACCAATCAGCATGGCTTTCGTAAAGATTTAAACACTACTACCCAATTACTCCATGTTGTTCACCAAGCTGCTGAAGCCTATGACCTAAACAAACACCATCATTTGATTAGCTTTGATTTTAGCAAAGCATTTGATAAAGTTTCCCACAATCTATTGTTATTCAAACTCCGCCAATATAATTTTGACAATAAATGCGTTGACTGCAACGAAGACTGGCTCCTGGGTCGCAGCTCTGTGGTGTCTGTGAATGGGATTACTTCCTCTAGTTTCCCTGTCAAATCTGGAGTGCCACAGGGCTCGGTCCTTGGTCCCCTTTTCTTCTCGTTATACATTAACGACATGACAAACCAAATTACTAACTCCGATGCTAGGCTCTATGCAGATGATACGGTGTTATGCTCTTCCCACCCCGACCCTCAGGTTTTACAGGCGGATGTAAACCAGTTGCATGACTGGGCAAGTCAATGGGGGATGAAATTCAACCCGTTGAAATGCTGTCACATTCAATTTGGAAAGGACACCCCAGATATAATTTTCGAACTAGGTAGTGAGAAGATTCTGGTCTCCAACTCGGTCAAGTATCTCGGGATCCATATAGACTCAAAATTGAAGTGGAACACCCATATTAGCAAAGTCATTGCCAAGGCGAATCGAACACTAGGTATCCTAAAAAGAAACTTAACTGGTGCCCCAAAAAAGACAAAGCTTATAGCTTTTAATACCATGGTCAAACCAATCCTTGAATATGCAACCCAAGTATGGTCTCCATATGCAGTGGGACTATCAAATAACATTGAAAAGGTCCAAAACAATGGTCTGAGATGGATCTTCTGGCTCCGTAAAAGAGCTAATATAACAGAATGCCGCAACAAAAATGAAATTCTTTCTCTGAGTGACAGGCAAGATAGTCTGGATACCCTATTCCTCAGAAAAATTGAAGCGGGTCTCTATAACATACAACTAAATGAATACATTAAATTTGCACCTGTGACACATGACACTAGAAGTAAGATATTAAGCCACCAACACCGAACAAATGTGTGGCGATTTAGCTTTTACAATCGCATTAAAAACCAAGATAAAGTATATTTTCCGCCCACAGACAATCAGACTGATAATACTCACTGATATGCACAAATACTCATATATATCATTTATATCACCTTTGGCCTTAGACAATCGGACTGATGATACATAAATACTCATATATATAGTTTTTACCACTTTATTACCCTCATTTTATGCAAACAACTATACTATGATTCACTTTACTCAAAGCTCAGTTAATACACGGTGATGCAGGTTAATATACCCTATATGCCTTGAACTGGCGCTTAGGATTAATTGGAAAGTAAGTTAGTAAGATAGCCAAAATCTGTCGTGGTAGGACTGCACAGTAAAACATTAACACACACAGGCGTGCCGCCCGTGAGCGAGTCTCAGCCCTGCATAAATAAAAAGGAAATTAATATCTATGACAAAACAGTGTAATTTTTTATATATTAATCGACCTATATTCAATACGGTTTGTCGATTTTACTTACAGTAGCAAGTAGCCCGACCAAGCGGCATTGCGAGTGTCAACCTTGACACCTAACCTAAACCGGTAACGCTTTCGCATAAACGAAGCAGCCATAGACGTCGTCCTTTCATGCAATGTTTAATGCTATACAGGAGTACAAAGCTTCGTTAATGGGCAGGAAGCACGTGTGGCTAGACTAATAATTTACTTCAGTCCCATTGACTTGACGATTCACTCTTTAAAAGAATATTTCATTTTTATAATATTAAAAATTTTTTGTCATCGATGCCTGACGGTGCAGTTGCTCCGGTAAGAACAGTTCAAACATTCTTATTGACTGTGTGGTTTATTTAATTACTATTTAACTGAAAGCAAGCTATTGTAAAAAGAAAATTCGACTTGGTGTCAATTACAACTGCAATTTTGACTGTCAATTAGACTGCAAAACTCTAGGTTTTCTTAAGTGATTCTGCTGAGATACCTATTCGACATAGATTTGGTGTCTACTTTGCTAAGATGCTTGTTGGAGTTCTCTATATGTAGTCGTACGGTCAGAAGCCAGTAAATGTGTTATTTTAGTGAACAGGGTGTTGATGGTGTTGATGGTTGAGATCATTTTGTAAACGTGCTTGGTGCTTACAGCTGAAACTATTTACAGTTTTTTTTGTAAATATTTTGTTCTGCATTATTGGTTATATAAAAATTAAACGTAATAATAATAGCTATGTAGCGACTTATGGTGTAAGGCTGTGGAAATTAAAGGTACGATATAGCATATATATATAAAACAAGCTTGGTGAAAATACTGTATTCCAAAGGTTATGATGTATAAATTTAATAAAAGAAAAACGTGCCATCTTTGCATCGGTAGCCCTAATGAATATCTATGCACAATATACACAGGAAACCGATACGTTGTTTAGTAATTGTTGGCGCCAAGTATTTTCAATATCATCCATAACTAACATAAGGAAGGAGATAACAATAACTTATTTGTTATCTTCCATAACAAATAAGGAAGGAGAGGGAAGGGAGAAAGGGAAGGAGGGAAGATTTGCTGGTATACTGTTTAAAATAAAGAGTTCCCACGTATTTTGCCTCCTGCGTGAGGCTTTCAGTGGGAAAAACCCGATCCGATCCGAACTAGTCGCCTCGAATATAACTCAGCCTAATCCAGCTACCCAAATTGAACCACTCATATCAAGTCAACCTTGTTTACTCACCTCAAAGTTTTATTGAGAAGAGAACTATTTGACTATATTTTATACTAGTTGAGTTCCCGGCATTGCACGAGTAATAAAAAGAGTTTTTGCACAAAAGTTTGTTTATATATATATATATATATATATATATATATATATATATATATATATATATATATATATATATATATAGTACGTTATTGACAATAATTTCATTTTAAAAATAGAAATATTTTTCAAATTAGGCCATACAACAATAGTAATAAAGGGCAACAGTTAGCCATTAAAATCGAATAAATAGTTTGAGATTAGTGTTTAATCAACATGAACAGCATGTACCATTCTAACTTTTGAATGAAAGTGTTTTGTTTATTTCTGTGCACTGCGTTTATTTATGTGTACCGTGTTTATTTTTATGTAATTCAAATTTAACCGACTACAGTGTCTACCACAGATCTATACTGATTGCAAGTCTTGTTGGCCATGTGAGTTTTGTAGTATTTTTTCCTCGTATCGATTTGCATTTTCCTTCTGGTATGGCTTCATACATACTGATAGCTGAAGTTTTGAGCGTGACGCCATGAAAAATGGGCATGTGTAATAGGTATGTGCCCAATTTATTCTTTAGTACAGCCAGTTAGATAGTGTAGTGTGTTCAATAAATGCCTGTTTGCAGAACTCAAGATTTTTACTTTAAATCCAGCGCACAGCAGATTTTTATTCCTAAAACTTCATTTCTATAACTGGACACGCAGAAAAGGCAGACAAGCTCTGAGATTTACGTATATTTAAATATTGAAAAACAGTATGTAAAGTGCATTTGAGGTTTTAATGTTTATTAAACCGATTTTTAATAGTTTTTTTAACCAATAAAAGCAGCAGTTGTTTCTCCGAAAGTCATTAATGAATGTTACAGTGCAGAAACTACATACCCGAGTCAAGCAAAATGTTGGTGGTTTGTATAGCTTTTTTCTAATAATTACTTATGCTATCATTGGATTTATGTTAATTATTGGTATCTCGCCATGGACTAAAAGTTGTTAATCAATGTATCTCAAATGCAGTGGTGCAATGGAATCCATATACGCGATCAGTTACTAGCGTAATGCATTGCTTTACACCAAGCTTTAATATTATTACACGAATATGATTTACATTACATTAATTTAACATTTTTAGTAGGATAATAATATATGGGTAGTAGGCTAATGTTTACCGCTGCATCACTGCTGACTCTATCAATCATAGTATAACCAAATATAAATACGAAATATAAAATGTGTTAGTTATAAGGATAACTGTGCAGTAGTTGTAACATATTAAACCATTTCTGATATAATGTAATGGTATATTGAGCACTGCGCTCATAATGACTTTCATTAAGCTGGGACAAGTTGACTAGTTTGTGGCGAGTTGACTAGTTTGTGGCGAGTTGACTAGTTTGTGGCGAGTTGACTAATCTGTGACGAGTTGACTAGTCTGTGACGAGTTGACTAGTCTGTGACGAGTTGACTAGTCTGTGGCGAGTTGACTAGTCTGTGGCGAGTTGACTAGTCTGTGGCGAGTTGACTAGTCTGTGGCGAGTTGACTAGTCTGTGGCGAGTTGACTAGTCTGTGGCGAGTTGACTAGTCTGTGGCGAGTTGACTAGTCTGTGGCGAGTTGACTAGTCTGTGGCGAGTGGATTGGGGTCACTGGAATGAGTTATCTTACAGGCAATTCGCTCTAGGCAACAGCACTGGTTATCTTTTCAATCGATACTCAAATAATCGAATAAAAAATTTAATCAAATACTTTTCCTGTATTCATGATATCGTTATCGTTTTATTGTTCTCTATGACAGTTTTAAGATTTGCCAAAATAAAAATTTAAATTTGAAAAATATCAATAGGCTTGCTTTGCTCATCAGCTGAATTATTGTTTTGGTGCGTTTTTGTAGGATATAAAAATATGGGTAGTCATCGGTTCAGAGCTAGTAATAGTAGGCTTTATATTGCATAGAAGCCACGACACATTTACAGCACATAGATTATTTTTTGCCTGTCTCTCATTGCTTTTCTTCTCCAGAATGAAAATGGGGCTGCGGGTGAAGCAGCCCCTCAACAGGGCACTTGGCAGATGATTAAAGGCTTTGCAGTCAGGTTACTCATTATGTACATGGTGATGAACTTCTTCAGACAGAAATCAGCTCCAGCTACTACTGGTAGTGACGAAAATGGTAATACACCAGCTGCACCCGCTCACCCTTCACTTAATCTTTATTCTGAAACTAGCAAATTTGTAAGTACACACCTTTGTTTCTATTCAGACCAAGAGGCTCTATATTATGACACTAAGTACATAAATCATAGGCCTATTGGTTATAAACATGACTGATGCTATCCAGTTATTAGCTGCTAGTTGGGCAAGACGGACAAAGGAAGTACAAGATATAGATGTCCTTTAAGGCTGGTTCATACTGCATCGCCGTATCTCGGCATTGATGCTGGTGATAATAATGTTCACACTATAATAAACACGTTGTTGTTGTTGTTTGCTTCTGTTTTCACTTTTCTTTTTAATTTTTCCTGAAGGATTATTGTTCTTGCCACATGCGTGAATCAAATACTAGTCCCGCAGCGATTATCACAAACGGAAATATAGATGAAAGCTATCGGCGACAGCAAATCAACATCATCAAAATCATTGTCACCGAAGTGGGCACATTGTACAGGCTGTTGTCGATGCTCGACGAACTATCGGGAAAGTCTGACAGCTGCAAACATTTCCGACGTATCCACATTTCTTCATCAATGCTATCGGTTCACATTTCACAAAGTCGACAATGAAGGGCGAAAAGACAACTCCGACATATGACGATATAGTGTAAACCAGTGTTTAGGCTCACCTTATTGTTCAGAATTTGTGTTTATGGATATCCGCTCAAGTTCTATTTGCTTTCTGTACATAGCACTGCAAGCTGATTCAGCACTCTTTAGAATGTTGTTATAAACAAGTAGGAGACTGTCTCTAGTAATCAGGCACATTTGGAATTATTGGACTATCCCCTATGGCCTATGCACTTGCGTCGTTGCTCACCAGAAAATCATTTCACTAGCATAGTTAAGACTTTGCCTTGGGATCACCTTCACATATGAATTTTTGGACACGAAATTATATGATTTAAGCAAATTTTTTTTTCAACATACAAAGTAATTCTCATTACATATGTGACATCCAATATTCTCTACACATCAGTTTTGTAGGAAAAAAAGTAGAGAACTGATCTAAAATAAAAACAAAATGTCATAATAATAAAATCACACAAATTAAGTTGATGCAAACTAAATATAGAGTGAGTTATGCTGTGGATTTCTATCAATCAGCTTACTGTTGAATCCATAGAGTTATCTCTCCCCACATTGATAACAACACTTGTGTTGTTATCACTCGTGAACATATAGGCCTACATTGTCTAGCCTATAATTTTATTCACGTGTTCCTAAAGTAAAGTAATAATACAACAATTTTTACTGATTGCTCCTTTGTTATAGTGTTTAAATATATGTTTAAATTTTATTTAAATTTAGTAAAGTTTAAATATAATCTAAACTTTACTAAATTTAAATAAAATTTAGGCTTTCACATAAATTGTTGGATATAGTTTTATATAAAGTATTTTTTTAATCCTGCATTCAAGTACTTGAAGTATTTATCATTGCATTCGCGCTCCGAAACGAATTAAGCAAACTGTAATATATTCTTGTAAAAATGTTTGTTCCAACATACAAAAGTTTTGTTTTTTCAAGCATGTCAACCTTGTATGCAGGGTTTATGTTCATGATCCTCAGCCGTTGCAGGCCTAGTTTGTCTAGGATCTCCAATATGTTATTTGCTATCATAGGATCTGCACTTCTATATATCAGAAAATATGGAGGAACCTGATTTCACAGATGCTAGCTCGCTGGTAGGAAAACGTTTAGATGTGGAATATGGTGACTGGAATTCTGGGCCTACATTTGACAGTACATACACAATAGCAACATCATTTAAGGCTAGCCAGGTAAGTAATGACTGCTGATGACCATTTATGACCGCAGTACCATATTTTCAGGTGTAGTGCATCATTTTACTTTTATTACGCATTACAGGCCCTCCTTTCCAATGGTTCGATCTACCTGCATGCCTACCTGCTGCCACAGGGATGGTCTCCTGATAAGCAAAATGGCAAGCAAACTTCCTGGAAGATTGTCCACAAAGTTAAACGTTCGTACTTCTCGCGCCAAAGTTGCATTTTTGTTTATTTGTACACGCTGACCATTTGATGGTTTGATTTATTGTTCATTGTTCATATTCTTCTTCATATTCTTCTAGAGCTGAATAAACATAAGAAGAGGAAGTTTATAAATACTGTCAATTTGCTGACGGGGAAGACGGACATTCACCCAGATCTTGTGCAGAAGGAGAATAGCAGCGTGGAGGAGATTCTCTCTCACTGGCATCCCAACCTCACTATCAATTATATAATTGATCAGACACCTTGGACTAGGGGTGGTGTGCCAGCACCCCTTGACCAATGTAATTATACATAGTAGTTGATCTGACACTCTAGATTCGGGGGGGGGTGTACCAGTACCCCTGACCAATGTGATTATATTATTTATAAGACGCCATGGACAGGGGGTGTGTAACAGGATCTCTAGACCAATGTAATTATATAGTGGACCAGACACGTAGATCAATACAACGGGGTACTAGCACACATGTACTAAAGCTTCATCAATGTAATTATAATGTGTTTGTTGCTGGGTCTGTTGACCATGTCTCTTCACTCGAACTGAAAGAAGTTTGTAGATTAGCAAAGAGATTACAAAGTTCGGACAATTCGCATGTTTTCGAGCAGTTCTGAAAGCGCCATACAAAATTGAGTTAGTGCATGTTTGTTGCCATGTGTCTTAAATATACTGAACACCCATCTACATTCCAGTAAATTTACGAGGATAGTTATGTTTACAAAAACAAAGTCATTCACTATAGAAGAGCTGTAGGCAGCTAATTCTATTATCGCATTTGCAGCAAGTACATCAGTTTTGAATCTATAAAGACTTCCACCGAAGGACTTTTGGTTTGTGGTGCCCAAGCTCTATATGATAGACACTCTCTCTCTCATCTCGGGCTGTAGTATCGTGTTTTGAATGTTTCGTCTTCTTGTTCACAGACATAGAGTTTGTACCAGGCCAAGACAAGTACTACCCTCCTCTATACTTCAATGACTACTGGAACCTTCAAAGCGATTATATGCCCATCAATGATACAACTCCGTGAGTTTCAATACAGTGCTTTGCCTCCTCTTCTACTCTGTTTGATCAATTGTCCTTTTCGCTGAATGCTGTCTCTCTGCTACAGCGTGCTCAACTTCACGCTCACCATATACCCACTTTCCATGATGAAGTGGCAGTTCTACGCTGCTCAGGGAATGAGGAACCAGTGGTACAACCAGCTGCTCGGTGATGGAGGAGCAGATCAGTCAGATGCGGAGCAGGATGCCCTTAAGCAGACGCTACTGGATACAAACCCTTATCTCCTCGCTCTTACTGTCTCTGTCTCTCTTGTGCACAGCGTCTTTGAGTTCCTCGCATTTAAAAATGGTAACAATCTAGTGGTGGAAACATGTTCTCATTTAATTTAATACCTTCAAGTGAATAACTTGAATTGAATGGTACAATATTCAGTGTTCCTTGATATCTTTCTATATATATTTCTCTAAAATATGTAATCCGATATAGGTAGGCGTACAGACTTATGTGAAGGTGAATGATTATGAAGGTGTAAAATGTAATATCAATATAATTATTTTTGCTGTTGCAATGGATAGGAATTGAAGGAACATTTAAGAAAAGTAGTTTATTTCAGCATTGTCATAGGAGCACTGTGGTCTTACCCAGCTCAGTGTTATTGCAGGGCAGTCTCAGGAGATTCAGCAGACGTTAACCATTTGCTAAGAAACAAGATTTAATTTTCGTGTAAAATTAAATTTGCTCTTTTTTGTTTAATGGGATAACTATTGTATGTAGATATACAATTCTGGAGAAACCGAAAATCTCTAGAAGGACTTTCTGTCAGATCCATATTCTTCGGAGTATTCCAGAGTCTCATTGTTCTTCTCTATATCCTGGACAATGAGACAAACATTGTAGTTATTATTAGTGTTGGCGTTGGATTACTCATCGATGCTTGGAAAATAACTCAAGTTATCAACTTCAAGGTATGTTCTTCTCTAGTCCCTAATTGATGCCCTACACTGTAGTACACTATAAACCCACTCGATTATACCATGTTATCTGGTGATACATGGTAGAATTGAGTGGGTTTGAATTCGGTTCATGTGGTGATGACATGGTAGAATTGAGTAAGTTTGAATTCGTGTCATCTGGTGATGACATGGTAGAATTTAGTGGGTTTGAATTCGGTTCATTTGGTGATGACAAGAATGAATTGATTGGGTTTGAATTCATGTCTCTGGTGATGACGTGGTAGAATTGAGTGGGTTTGAATTCGGTTCATTTGATGATGACATGATAGAATTGAGTAGGTTTGAATTCGTGTTATCTGGTGATGACATGGTAGAATTTAGTGGGTTTGAATTCGTCCCATCTGGTGATGGCATGGTAGAATTGAGTAGGTTTGAATTAGTGTTATCTGGTGATGACATGGTAGAATTTAGTGGGTTTGAATTTGTGTTATCTGGTGATGAAAAGAATGAATTGAGTGGGTTTGAATTCGTGCTATCTGGTGATGAAATGGTAAAATTGAGTGGGTTTGAATTCATGTCATCTGGTGATGACGTGGTAGAATTGAGTGGGTTTGAATTTGTGTTATCTGGTGATGACATGATAGAATTAACCTTATCATCAGTCCTTCAGAGAAAGTAGATGTTGTCTATTTATTTACAAGTGACTTGCTCAATCATATTGGTAGGAAGTTGGTTTGCTTTGGTCATCTCAATCAATTTTCATATCTGTGGCTTCTATTAAAATGGCTATTCAAATTACAAGTGTAAACCACGCAGTTTATTTTAATTTGTTTTGTGAGCAGTAGGGCTCCAAAAGCTTTAGTTGGGTTGAGCACAAACTTTTGAATCTTCCAAGTTCCTGATAGAACTAAGGTTCCTTTCCTTGTAGAGATATGTAGGGCTTGTGTGCACTTGGTGTATTATGGCAATCGAAGACAGTTTGTCATATTCACTATGTCGTCACAGCTTCATCATTCAAAACTGCTTGTTAACATATTACAGATAGATTATGAGAACAAGTGGTTTGATGCTATTCCAAGGATAACTTACACAGACAAATCAACATATGTAGAATCCAAGACAAAGGCATATGACCAGGTGACAGTTGGGCTTGTATATATCTTATTTATATATAATCCCCCATATATGAATGAGACATTTCATATGGCTGCTCGTAAAGCCCGGTTCACATTGTATCGCCATATGTCGGAGTCGTCCTTTCGGCGATTATTCGTCGACTATGTGCACTGTAAACCGATGACATCGTTGAGGCAAGGCAGATATGGCAGGAAAGATTGCAGCTGCCAAACTTTTCTGCTGGTTTGCGGAACATCCATGCCAGTCTAGCATCACTTCGGTGATGGTGATTGGCTGATGCTGATTGTTTGATATATATTTTTTATCATGTCAGTTGCTGATGGACTTGCATTTTGTCCTTTCTGCGAGCGCATTATATATTGAGAATGGCTTTGTCGCTGATTATCCGCTGATAAAAACGCTGATATATTTGCGATAGTGTGAACATTGTAATTATCACAGATGATCATCAGAGTATTGTGGGATTAACGCGGACATACGAAGATAAATAGTGTGAACCAGCCTTTAGTTGGATTCGTTCATTAACAATAATTATGAGGCATTTGTAAAAGACTGCATCTATTAAGGCATGTATATATAATTTATATGAGCCTATTTTTGTATTTAAATAACATTAAATAATAGGAAAACAATGTTTGGTAAAATAAGTTGTTCAAGATGGAGAAAGAATAGTTCTAGAAAGGCTACATGAAGCACGAAAAGGAACAATTAGCATGTTCAGCAAACACTAGGCTCTGAGCATTTTTAGTCTTTTAAACCCCAGCACGATCTTCTCTTTGAGTCTAGTGTAGGTTTTTCTGGAGAACCTGTTTTGTGTAATCGTTTCAATAACTTCTTTGAGTCTTGCACACCTTTGTCTGTTGGTGCTGCCTTTATAGTAATGACATATTGAAGATTTTCTCTCTGCATAGAGCAGCAAACCAACTTAAAAGTGTCAGGATGTTGGCCCATTCTCTTGGCACTAGCATAGGTATTAGTTGCAAAAAAGATACACTATAGGGAGTAGGTTGAACTTATAGCGGTTTTATGCCAATCTTGCCATCTATGGACAGCCCTGTTCAGATCTTCAAATAGTTTAAGTAGGGAAGTGTTTGTGTTTAATAGTGTGTATAAATTATAAGTATAAAAATGTTGGTATCGCGTTTCTTGGGATGGCACAATATTCCTTTGTATTTCTTAGGAATCCTAGAGGGTTATAAAATAAATATGTTAAATCTTTTCATTGCCTGTCCTTTATCACTGAAAATGAAGAAAAGTAAAGTGTTTGGTACTTTTCACATTTTCCTGGCAGTACCAACAGAAGATCTTTAAGACCTCTATTTGACTGCCATGCCACTCTATTTTTCAACCCTTCCCCTATAGTGGCATTTTATTAGAGGTGGTGTTCAAATACAAGGTGCCGCTGTATTTTTCGGTCAACTCGTAAGAATTTAGGGGAGATGAATATATCCCCTACACTGGCCAGGCGATGCTAATGTCACCTATATTTTGCACTCTCCTTTGGGCGGATTCACATTAATGGTGTCGGCCTCAGCATTTTTGCTAAACCGTATCAGACCGAGCTAAGCAAAGAACTAATTTGATTATAAAATATTAATATTGTTTGATGAGCCAGTAATTACGATTGGTCTGTGATTTTAGATGGCATTTAAATATTTGAGTTGGGTTTTGTTCCCACTGCTCGCAGGCTACGGAGTCTATTCGCTCTTGTATCACGAACACAAAGGCTGGTACTCCTGGGTACTCAGCATGCTCTACGGCTTTCTTCTCCTGTTCGGTGAGTTGTCCTTCTTATCCTTGTGGGGCAGAGAGCTTCTAACGGTTTACAATGTAATTCTGATATCCTAACATGTATGAAACAATTGTGGACTTAGGGCTAACGCTTGTAGTTCTGAAGAAGTCATACAAAAAACACTGTCAAGGCTAGCAGCAAAACTCAATATTCAGCTGGTCATGTCAAAGAGATTTGAGGACTAACCCTTTGCTGTGTTTTTCGGTTTCAACTAATATCTCATATATGCAAATCATGGCGCTGATCTGTGATAAACTTCATTCTGTATTCAAGTCTACAGATGTATCTAGTTGAGCTAAATGGGTTTATATGATTTAAAATTTCTGCCTTTTACAAAAGCACACGTGTTAATTTATTGTTTTACTATGACAGTCAGTGACTTGCTCCCACATGGTTGATCAGCTTCTAACGCTGGTGTATTGTCATTGACTTTTAAGAATATTTCAGCCGTTATTTCCAATCACCTGTTGTGTTTGTGTTATTCAGGGTTTATAATGATGACCCCACAGCTGTTCATCAACTATAAGTTGAAATCAGTAGCTCATCTTCCTTGGAGGATGATGACATATAAAGCTCTGAACACCTTCATAGATGACCTGTTTGCATTTGTTATAAAGATGCCTACTCTCTATAGAATTGGCTGCTTCCGAGACGGTGGGTAGCATCTTTCTTTTCACCAATCCTTCATTTTTCCGTGACATCATTCCATGAGTGCGGGACTGTGAATTATCGTAGTCCGCCATCTTTGTAGACAACTTTTATCGTTGAAACACGAAGCTTCTGTAATGAATTTCGTGAATGACGCTGTTGTTTCCATTTTTGTTCAGCAACGCTGAATACTTCTTCCACATAATCTCGATATGAACTCGACATAACACCAAAAATACTATTCAATAACGACCAAAAATACTATTCAATAACGACCAAAAATACTATTCAATAACGACCAAAAATACTATTCAATAACGACCAAAAATACTATTCAATAACGACCAAAAATACTATTCAATAACAACCAAAAATACTATTCAATAACCCAAAGTAAAAGAGAATGACGCTTGTTTGTTTACAAATATGGCTGCGAATGAGCGCATGTGCAGACGAATTGATGATGCAAAAAAATGAAGGATTGTTACGTTTTACATACATTCACAATAACATGTTAGTTGAACTACACATAACGTAATGCAAGGTCTTTTCTTGTTTTTTTAGATATCGTGTTTCTTATCTTCCTTTATCAGAGATGGATTTATAAGGTAGATCCTACTAGATTGAATGAGTTTGGTACGAGCGGTGTATCAGACGGCCCACCTGTTGAAGGGGAGGAGGGTGCTGAGGCTAACGAAACTCCTATCACCGACCAACCAAAGCCAGAAGAAGAAAAGAAAGATGATTAGATTCGGTATTGTATTTGTCGAGACATTGTGCAGTTAACTCCGCATTTTCTAATCCTTTTTTGACAGAGAATTGTTATTTGATTCGCTTTTCAACTTAACTCTTACTAGTCTTAATACACATTTTGATTATATTGTTTATCAAATTGTAGAGAATGTACTGTTATCAACGCCACACATGGAAATTGTAAGGTATTTTATGTTACATATGTTAAGGGTATTAACATATTTCTAGAAATGCTACACAATATATGCGTGCTGTACTTGAGAAGAATCTGGTAGCAAACACAGCAAGCATTGTTTACAGATTTTTTTCAATGACAAATATATGAGATTTGCTTGCTTGAAAGGGAGCGATTTACGACTTCAGCAAGGGCTAGTGAAGTACATTTCCACAGCTCAGTAAGCAAAATCTAAGGCACCAATGCACTTGTGCCGAGGCCTAAGAGGACCAACCACTCATACTATCAATTGATTAAATGTGCATTGAAGAGTATTTTGCCTTGGCAAATCATCGTCAATCGAGCAAATAATTTATAACATCGCATCAGAACTTGGTCACTGGAATACAAACTGTCTTGTAACCTAATCGGAGCTGTGTAAGGTCATGATGCATGGCCAGCCTCTGTGTAGACTTCTGTGATTGACCGCAAGAGACAAGTTGACAAACTAAATATATTCTTATGTGAGAACACTTGGAAGTAGCAAAAACTAGACAATGATAACACTGGGATATATATCTTTAAATTAAAGCAGCAGATGCACAGAATTTATAAAAAAATATAAAATGAATGTTTGTCAGCAGTAATGTTGGATGCGTACAGCAGGCTGTATGCGACACCTACAAGTGAAGATCTAAGGTCAGGATTCTATTTGAGAATGTTTTGATACAAACCAACTTTGTTATTGGCTGCTGGATGAGTAAACAAATTTGTGGAAGTTATGAGAAGACCGATCACATTAAACGGCAGCGTGACCTCCTGTGACGTGTCTCCCTGCCAGACTGGCAGGTTGAACACATGTAGGAGTCTGTTGGAGAATGACATCTAGAGCAGGTGTTAGTGCTTGTCTGCTCAGGTATTGTATCTGGTTGTCGGCTATAGAGACGTACATGGGAGTTGTATGCCTTTTCTTGCTGCCGTGCCATTCTGATCTGTTGCAGTCGTGCTGGTATCTAAATGTGAAATGAATCACATAAATTGAGTTTGGTGTTCAATGCGTCAAAAATTGACTGCAGCACAACGTAGAACGGGTTGTATAACACTACTAACCTCAATAGCAAGGGCACAGTCCTTACTACAAGTCCAGTGTTGAAATGGAACACACGTGTTGCCAATAAATGGATTTTGGAAAGTGAACACAAAATAACCTAAAAAACAACAACAGTAAAGCTATACAAATATATTTGCATATTAGAATTGTAGATTGAAACGACAAATTTTTCAGTACATCCACCAAGGTTGTACAGCCCAGACTCTGAGAAGTCAGTAAATTTTTATATACGTTTTACTTAAGACAAATGTCCTACTGATTTCTTTTCACAGCCAAACACTCAAGATAACTCAATGAATACAACAGCTAAATACATGTACTAAAACATATGCGCTATAAAACTACAAAAAATATTGAAAAAAGACTCAATTAAATATAATAACTTAACTAGTATGGTAATTAATTAAGTAAATGATATATTTATTGTTAATACACATATAGAACATAGACATAAACATAGTATAATTGGCAGCCCTATGTTCACGAAGAGGCGGTAGCACAGATATGCAGAGTGACTTACTTTAAGGATGGGGGGAAATAAAATTCAAATAAATTAGCTTACACAATTTTTTCTGTTCACTGTTCAATTTATACCTCTTGTTCTACATAGAATGGCAAAACTGTGATGCTTCAAAAAACTTCACACGTCTTTGAAGTTTGAGTCAAGAGTATGAATCGGGATCAAAGTTTCGAAAAGTCAGCTATTAATTCAATCATAAGTTTGGGTGTAAAACAGGTGCAGTATTAAATGGGTTACTACTTGCACTACGCCACGCGGATATGACAGATCATATAGTGTGTAACAATACATAGCCTATTATGACTATGTGTGGTTACACACAATACATGTAACAATACATACAGTATTTCAGCTATGTGTGGTTACAGTTACACGCAGACAGGTTATCAGACAAGTTATCAGACTGTGTAACTTGTCTGATAACTTGTACATATCAGACAAACTAATACAAGGCTAAGTAAATATGAACAAACCCTGCGAATGGAGCAGACTCGCTGTGTGGCATGCAGCGCAGATGTTGAACATGAAGTAGACATCCGACACATAATCCTTGACCCTCTCTGATAAACCTTTCTGCTCAAAGTAGTTGCCTTTGCTGCTTATAATGCTGCGCGCAGACCAGAACATGAGGGACTGGACTTGCGTAGCACAAGTCAGTGCGACCGATGCCACATCAATATCTGTCGGCGTGCAAGAGATTCTTTGTGAATTACTTACAGAGGGTATTGAAGTACATTAAAAAAGTACAGTGGGACCTCTACTTACGAAAGTAATTCAATCCAGAATCAAATTCTTTAGTAGAAAACTTCAGAAGTAAAACCTCGTTTTGCCATATAAATGCCCTAATCCATTCCAAACCTCCACAAAATTCAGATATAACATTCGGTTATAACATAACATAACTGTTAACATAACATAATGTTATAACATAACTCTAAATACATGTAACAGTTAAAACAAATACATGGTAAAATTATATAACTACATAAAAAACAGAAAGAGAACACACCATACGGAAACAAAAAACAAAGAAATAACAGATAATAATGAAAATAAAAGGGAATAATGGTTTGCTTGTTTATCTTTGGTGTTGACCAGCTGGTTGAGACTAAGATAAGAACACCGAGAGTGGGAAGTCGGCTTTCAGAAAAGGTGTATTGTTGTCTTGGTTTTGTTTTGCTCACAATATATGTTTTTAAAACGTAAGTACCGTAGAAAGATTTATTTACATCAGCCCGAACTGAAAAACTGTCACCATACCAAAAACACAGAACTTGGATTGCTACATTAAAATAGAAAGTTGTCCTACTCTGTACGTGATATATGGTAACTCCAAACTATATAACAAACGAAAAGAAAACACTTGCCATTTACTGACTCGCTAGCAAAAAACTGAATGAGACGCGTTCTAAGTCATACCCATAGGAAGCAAAGGGACAAAACAAACAAGCAAAAGCTCACAAGACCTTTTGTATCAAGAAATATCTTTCGCAAGTCGAAGCAAAACTTTTAACAAAAGACATTTCGGTCTTTTGGTAAAATACATGTAATTGTCCCAAACTCAGCCTTTTGACCGTTCAAGGGGAAAAAAGCTAAATTTAACTGTTTAATCTAATGACTGTACAGTAATTGTATTATTATTCGTTTGTATCAACGGCTTTTCTCTTTTTTCTCATCGCTTTTACTTGGTTTAGGGTTCATGATTATGGTAATTTCACATTAAGTTAACAGTAGCGTACACCTTCGATGTCAATTGAAATCAATGTTTTCTCTTTTTCTCTGGACAGCAAGGTCTAAGCTGCAAATAAAATATAAAAATACATCTTTATTAAGGCCGGTTCACACTATATCGCCGTATCTCGGCGTTTCCCTTTCGGCGTTCATCGTCGATTATGTGAACCGTGAATTGATGGCATCGACGAAGCATCGCGGACACGTCGGGAAAGTTTGTAGCTGTCAAACTTTCCCGATAGTTCGCGGAGCATCGACGACAGCACGTGTAATGGGAACCATTTCGGCGAAGACAATTCGCAATCGCGGATAGCGTGGTTTCTGTTTATGATAATTGCTGCAGGACTATATTACACTCGTTGGACTAGCAGGGACCAGAGACACACGACAACATTTTTATACTGACTCGTTTTGTTTATGATAAATTTATGAAAATATTCTTGTAAGGCCTATGTATATTTACTCACCGAAAAAAAACATTTCACAGTTCTCATTGCGCAATGTATAACAGAGTGCGTTAAATTGTCCTTGATTTCTTCTCTTCTAGGCTGGACGCACCTACCATCTTCTTTTATGCCTCTTTCAGGTGTAAAGCTCTGCTGCTGCTGTTGTCTAAGTCGGTTGCTTCGTCTGAGCAATGCTAAGACAATTACTTTTCTTAGTTTTAATTTTCTATCCATCTTCAACAAAAGCGATCACTCGATGCGCGTGGTACTAGCTTTTGCTACTAAACCGAAACGCGAATGTTTACGCGCGTCTCAATGGTCTGTTATTAATTAGGCCACGCCCATCGGTGACGCTCCAGTGACCGCGTTATATATGAGAACGTAATCTCGACGACTGTTCCCTGATACAAACGCGGATGGCTTTGTGCTAGTGTGAACATTGTCATCATCGACAATCACCGAAGTATTATTGCATCAACGCCGAGATACGGCGACATAGTGTGAACCAGCCCTTATAATCGTAGTGGTGTCTGTCGGTCCATCTGTTCGACGGCAGGATTAGAGCTTATGAAAAACAATAATTTTAACGAGACTCCAAATCATAAGACAGCTTGGGAGACCAACACTAACACTTGTACCAATTGGCAGCCTTAAGGTATTTCTGAATAATTGTGCAGATAGTTATTTTGCGTGTTTTTCCAGCACATCTGACAATCTCTTACGGCAATCGAGACTGTCAGGAAACTAGTACAGTTCCCTTAACTAGTGCTAGGGAACTAGTTAAAGGACTGCACTAGTTCCCTAGCACTCGTACGCTATACATTGTTTTCCCTTGGAAGTGCCCCAAAAGAGAAAACGTTATTTTCAAGGCTAACTGTGGGACTCTCGTTACTCGAATCGAATTTGAGGATTCGCCCTACCATGACAAATAACATTATATGGAATTTATTACGTAATACAAAGCAAAAAACTTTGCATAAACTCTTCAAATTATCTGGGATTTACGTAAAAGGAGGTTTACGTTGTAGAAGCATCTACTGTATCTCCTTTCTGCATATAACATTCAAATTTGCCAATTTAACTCGAAGAGAGCATGCTAAACATTTACTTCATGCGGCTTCTGTTAGATTATACTATTATACAAAAGAAATAACGCATAATTATGCTATAAATTAACAGCGTAATCAATAATATTTACAAACCTGAAAAAGATGCAGTTCTGATTCGTTCACGACTTTCACAGCCATACCACATGAAAGTGGAACGGAAATAATTTTGGTTGCCATGACGATGGAGGCTCTTAAGGTTCTTCAGTTCTAGCACAAAACCAGGAACTGCATCTGGTGCAAAAGAACATAGAAATATTGAGATAAACAGGAACTGTCTCTGGTGTATAAGAACATTGAGATATGATTATAAACAGGAACTGTACCTGGTGTACAAGAACATTGAGATATGATTATAAACAGGAACTGTACCTGGTGTACAAGAACATTGATACATGATCATAAACAGGAACTGCATCTGGTGTACAAGAACATTGAGATATGATTATAAACAGGAACTGTACCTGGTGTACAAGAACATTGAGATATGATTATAAACAGGAACTGTACCTGGTGTACAAGAACATTGAGATATGATTATAAACAGGAACTGTACCTGGTGTACAAGAACATTGATACATGATCATAAACAGGAACTGCATCTGGTGTACAAGAACATTGAGATATGATTATAAACAGGAACTGTATCTGGTGTACAAGAACATTGAGATATGATCATAAACAGGAACTGCATCTGGTGTACAAGAACATTGAGATATGATTATAAACAGGAACTGTATCTGGTGTACAAGAACATTGATACACGATTATAAACAGGAACTGCACCTGGTGTACAAGAATATTGAGAATCTATTATAAAATGATCATATGAAATCTAATGGCCCTCTGGTAGTACACCCCTCATGTCAAACCATTTGCTTTTGAAACGAGCACTTGAATACAGTAAAAACCATTTACTTGTACAGGTGTGGAGCATGGTGTAAAATTATAAATTTAAAGCACAACTGTCAGTATATAGTTAATAATATAATACGTGATACTTGTACACAACATACCGGTAGTTGAAGTGGCACAGGAGGCACAACTCCCACTTATCATACTGGTAACTTATGACTCATTGGCAGTTGCCTCAGCCTTCCCTACCATGTTTTCAACTATAGAGAAAGGCAATGATACGCACCAACTAGTGTTTGTTTGCAGTCCATTTTGAAAAGACTAAGCGTAAACCAGAATGACAACAGATTTCAAATTAGTTTAATGTTCATTCGGCTCAGCTGCAGACAAGCAAACTAACCAGCAGGGGATTCTGACTGGTGTTTGTATTCCAGTCTGACATAAGAAATCGACCTAAATTTATTCAAGGAGGCTGTTAAAAAGATGATTTGTTTGAACTCTGAAATGATTGTCATAAAACTAATAGTGTAAACAATTATAGTCAAAAACCGAAAACGCCTTTTGTAAGCGTGTTTACATTATTTTACATTAAAAAGCAGGTAAAATATAAAGTGCAATGTATTTCTCCTAAAACTCTATTTATAGATAAGGCTAAGCCGAGAAATATGCTAGTGCTTTGGTTTCGTTTCGCTAGATCTTCGTGTAAAATAAAAGTTGGCGAAAAAGCTTTTTTACGTGTGCCTGCTTTCATTGAGGGCATGTGTGGAGTAAGGGTAAACATACATACTATGCAAGATTCAGTCAATTTTTGGCAAACCACACTGAATACGCCTGCATATAATGATTCAATACTAAAGATAAAAGGAGACGGAGTGTTTGAAATGAGACCACTCAGTATATCAATGCATATTATTGGTTTTATAGCAGTATATGTGGTTTTATTTAAACTTGTGATTAAACAATATAGTTACATACTGAAACACTTCTACTAATGCAGTTTTAAAATTCATTAAAAGTGTAGCACAATACTTTTGAGTCTTTACTGTCAGTATTTGGTGTGCCCACCATTATTGGCAAGAAAGGAGACAGAGTGTCAGATTTGTCAGTTTTCGTAGTCCTTCTCAAAAATATTGAGGGTTAAGTTTTTGTTCAGCATCTTAAATATGAACTTGCACAACATTTTAGTAGATTTTATCAGAAAGTGGCAGTATTTCTCTATCATTTGTGATTGCTTTTGATGTTTGAGGTGATCTGACTGCCAAGATGCTTCAAGATTCAAATCAACAAAACTTGATTGTGATTAAAACGCCCAAAAAAATATGAGCAAAATTCCGTCACTAGATGCTATAGTTGATATTGGATACTGCGTTTAAATTGCAGCATTATGAGTCTCTATTCTGTCGATTTCTTTGTAACTATAAATGTTATAATCGCACTTTTGCTTGAGCTGAGCATTTTAACCGTGATCAAGTTCTGTCGATTTTAATCTTGAAACACGCTAACAGTCAGATCACCTCAAACATAAAAAAACACATGCGATTGATAGAAAAATACGGATGCTTTCTGATAAAATCTGCCACAGTTTAATGCAAGTTCATATTCAGCAAAAGGAAGTCTTGATTTGACTCCTTAAACTCCAATTGGTTCAGTTGATTCGAGATGTTCAGAAACGACAGTGAGGTTGTATGATGCTTAAATATATGTATACCTGTACAGTAGCACAAGTGTAGCCTACCTTAGATAGCACAATTCAATATTATGTATCATGTTATAAGAAAAATTACCATTATTCATGAATACTGAGAAAACAAGTGGGAGTTGTATCTCTTGTAACACTTCAAGTAATAAAATCGCGCTTGATGCAATGTTGGTGACACGTATGACTATTTGATATGATACTATAAATATATATATAACAGTACATCAGCAGTTTTGTACCAAAGTTATAACTCTGTACCATTCTATACATCTGTGTAGATAAATGCATCTCACGATATACACGCCAGCATGCTAAAAAATTCAATTAACTATAAACATTTTGCACCAGTGTTACGTAGTATACCTGTCCAGGTACATACATATGAGGTGTACTCATTTATATGCAGTATTATGTAGTAAAATCAACTACCGAAATACAAGTACAGTAATACTTCCTACTTTGCGGCTTCCAATATGGCAAGTTAATATAGATTGTGCCAATTCATGTTTCCTCCTTTTGATTAACTGTATTTTGCGGACTAAATGTCGCGATCTTTTTCATAGTTTGGCCGAAGGTGCGCCATATACTTCGGAAGAGATAATAATAATAATAACTTAGGTTTAAAGTGATTTACTTGTTTTAAAATAAATAAATTAAAGAGTGAGCACAGTGAACAAGATACTTTATCGTCACCGTGTGACTTCAGGAAGTTCTCACCAGCAACGGAAGCCTTCCTTTGGACACGTTTAGTGACACACTGTAAGTCTCTTTGCTAAGGCAAAAATCTGAAGCCCACAGTCTATTGATATGAAAGTCACCGGTGACAAGCCGGTTAACGCCAGCAATGAAAATATAATCTCTTCCACGGATAGCTAGAGAAAGCTTTTCAATTATTTTATCATCCCTCCTCTTTCATCTAGAAGCGTTTTTCATCATTTTCCAACAAAATTGATTGGCTCAGGAATATTTTGCATTAACTATGCCCATTTGATTCATGCCCCAGTTCTCACTAACCTGTATATAAAACTTACTGTACAAGTTCATGTACTTACAAGTACAGTAATTGCAAAAGTTTAGAAAACAACTTAAAGATGAACTTTCACAAAACTTTAGGATATTTTACCAGAAAATAATGGTATTTTTCTATTATTTGTGATTGTTTTCTATGTTTGAGGTGATCTAATTGCTTCAAAAAATCTAGTTTTCAGTTCAAAAATATTCCCATCCCACGGACATGTAACCCTCATGCAGGCCTGTATTCCCTGGTTGCAAGTTGGGGCGGCAAATGTTAGGCAACTAGTTATGAACACCTGGGGATTGAGGAGCGGTGTAAGCTCCCCAACAGGGTTCGGGGCAGCGCCTCGAAGCTTTGTACGTTTTAAGCATCAACAACTCTCAAAGTACCGTACTTTTCGGACTATTAGCTGCGACCTTTTTCTGATGTTTTGAGCCATGCAGCTTATGTAAAGGTGCGGCTATTCTGTGGCTTTTTCTTTCACCGCTAGGTGACATCAACCGGAATCTCCGGCTAGTGCGCCTCTAGCCGTGAAAGAAAAAACGAAACATTGCCTAACGGTGCTGTTCCGTTACGCACTGGGTTAAAAAGCGTCAGTTAATACGGAACAGTGCCTGACGGCACTGTTCCATTTTAACTAGCAAAGTTGCTGTCGTGTTAAAAATCACCTTTCTGAGTTCTGCAGCCTGTACAAAGGTGCAGCCTATGTAATGTTTTGTTATCGTTCTTTGAAAATAAAGCAAATGCGGCTTATATAAGGGTGCGGTTAATAGTCCGAAAAGTATGGTTTGCATAAATGCAATCAATTGTAAGCATCAAAATCTACATAAATATATTGTTTATGGTTCATGGAAAGCCAAATCTTTTCTTTATTCAGCGAACAATAATAAAATTACAATATAAAACTCATGAGACTACAGATTTCTGTAAGAGACATTGACAGAACAAGAGCTAATACTTTTTTATTGCAAAAGCTCTTGTTCTGTCAAAGTGTTCATGGCAGAAATCTTTCACAACTGATTCTGTATCTATTTCAACATCTTTATATATGTGTAATATTAGAAGATTATTTAGACGAGCCTGCCCATTGTACTCCTCATCGATGTTTGATTCGGTTATGTTATGGAAAATGCAAGTTAAGGGGTCTTCTTCAAACCCCCACTATAAGCAATAAAGTTCAGTTTCCAAGTCTTAACAAAGTCTCACAAGATCACTCATTTGGCAAGACCACCACGGAGACAATATAGAACGCTAGTTGCTAGTTGCTTTCTCAGCCGGCCAGCCACCACAGGGAATACGGGCCTGCCTTCGTGAAGTAGAAGGGATTACCGTATTCAGCGTATGACATTATTTGGGTACAAATATACAAACACGCATCTGTAAAAATAGAAGGAGAGCACATACACTCCATTTTTGGTTTCGATATGTGACATATATAGCCACTATTAAAATAACTAGAGCTGCACAATGATCGCGTTAATTAAACGATTAACGCCGACCAATACAAATAAACGATTAACTGAGTTGGGCCAATTAATCTTCAATTAAAATGCAACCAAGGTGATGATCTTGATGTGGTTCCTTTCCTTTGTACTGTTTAGTACCATACGTTAGTAATACCAACGTAGCGGGTTACAACCATTTAATTTACTAGCAAATAAATATTATGACAAGCAACACTTTCTTACCAATAAATTAAACCACAATTATTTTGCACTCGACTATGTAAACACAGTGAGTCGCTAACATTAAACTTGTTTATACAACACATTGCACAAGCGCCGTGCCGATCTAGCCGTAAGCAGCCATGTCGTTAGTTGTTTGAACATGTTTCTAGGTAATAGCACAAAAGTGATTTCAGTATTATTTAATATCTTAGTTTGTTTTGGTTTATTTTTAACAACTTTCTTAAGTAAATTATACATGTATTATCATTTTTCAAAAAAATCACAATCATATTTCAGCTTCAGAATATTAGTAATATAAGATTGACACTTTATTGGAACATGAATGCAGAAAAATGTCTTCCGCCCTAGGTAGCGCATTTCTGTAAGTTGTTGGAAGCGTAAACAAGAAAGCGAAGTGCAGTATATGCTAAAAAGAATTTGCTTACCACCACAGCACATCACCATTAAGATATCATTTAACTAATTCTCATCCTACCGCTCATAATTCATTACCAGCTGTCGCAGACAATAACTAATACTACTGACTACCGGCACTCCTGTCCCCTGTGAGCGGCTATTCTCTAAAGCTGGCAATATTGTATGTAGGAAGAGGGTATCTCTTTATTCAGATAATGTGAATAAACTGTGCTGCCTCAACTCTTGGCTGACTTAATTATAGACTTTCATAGACAGTTTTCAAACTCATAATAATTATTACATTGTAACTTATATACATTGTACATAACATGTACTACTGCTAACAATTGTTTAAAATATAATTATTCTATATGTAGCTGTCTTATTTGTTTTTGAATATGCAGGTTTTTACTAGATTAATTCTAAGATTAATCAAAGATTAACTGGTTCAGACCAGTTATTAATCGCGATCAATTTTTATAATCGTTGTGCAGCTCTAAAAATAACATATGTGAAATTTATACGAACATGAGGAACCAAAATCACGCTATGTGGTATGCCGCAAGCAGTTGACTATAAATAATTCTATACCTTGAAATGAGAATGGCTACGATAAGGCCTCCTACGATATTGTTATACAAGATTGCAATGAAGTTTATTTACCTAAATTATTGTAGTCAAGGTGCAGTGTTGTCAGCTCTGTGCAGTAGCTCAACGTATAAGGAATGGAATCATTCTTTAGCCCATTTCTTGACAGCTCCAAAACACGAAGCTTTGTCAGTCGGCCCACATCGGCGGGTAAGGATCTTAGGTGATTCTCACACAGCGACAGGCGTTCCAGATTGCTCACCGTGAATATCTATTAAAATGAAATTGTTATTTCTTTTTCAATCACACTCCTAATCTGAGTGTAGGAGAACTCATAACATACAAAAGACATATAAATCGATAACAATATATAAGCATATTAAGATTTTTGTGATCTAAATTTTTAGTTCAATTATGAGTTTGATGTAATGAGGTTGTGGGAGTTGTCATCCACTTTTTATCACCATTCGACATGCGAATAAAAATTCCAAACTCGACAGATTTATTATCAGAATGATGGCAAAACATTTTCATATAAACTATAAAGACTTTAGCTTCCAAGGCCGATAAGAATAATTGAATTCTGACACTCTATAACAAACTTTGCCTGAGCCAAATTAAAACATTTTTATCATTGTTCTTACCACAACAAACTGAAGAAAAAGCAATAAAAATGTGAAACAAAATGGGGGTAATGTAATGGAATCCCACAAAAAAACATGCTCACACATTTGGGAAGCTGTGAAACTCGGCCATTGAATGTCGCATCCAATACCAGCTCAGTTAGAGCTTCTGTCTTGACAAAGCGATGAAACATCCTATAATCTGTAACACAAACAATATCTTACCAAACTTGGCTTAACACGCAATAAACAATATTATAAATTTACAGAACATCACTAATGATGATACATGAAAAACTTCAATTTACCACAATTTGTTAACATGTGACTTAGTTTAACAAATTATCAAGTTCTACTTTATGTTTAGGGCTTTCCCCAAATATTAATTCCTACCACGAAAAAAAGGCGACCCTTTGAGAGCAACATTGTCATAAAGAGAGCATCGCTGATGTTGTGAATCAGCTAGAAGAACATCATAGAACCGAGATTTCTCATGCTTGTAGAAGTTATAAATAGGAATGAAGTACTGTGGATCGAATGACGGCAAGCCATTTTGTCTCTGCTCCTTTACCCCTTCAACTACTTTGGCCAATCTGTCAAAGTGACCTTGAGTAGAATTATACAATAGCTGAGCATGTTGTCCGCGGCTGGTTTCTCTCTAAAACAAGAACTTTATAGCATTTTAGGTTTCAATTACATTCATTACTTTTCTACGTTTCAAAAGCGAACAATCACAAACAGTAGTCATGGGCATTATCCTTACTTGATCAGTTTGTGAGAAATCTGCAAATGCTTTTATCACAGCATCCCAATTTTCACGAGTGCTCGCACATGATTCGATAGCTACATAAAAAGCAAGCTCGTATGTTAGAGGCAATCGTCTTAATATCATTGGTTTGCTGTCTCGTATACTATGCGATTCAATAGAAGAGGAATCACAGTGTTCTTCCTTATTAGTGTGTTGCTTCCGCAATGAGTGATTTTTGCTGGTGAGCCGTCGAAACTTCAGACCTGCGCTAGGAGAACGAGATTTTGATGTCATGGTTTCATTACCGCGAGATGGGTTTGGTGAACCATCAACTCTGTGATACTGACTACTCGTCCTAAGATCTCTATGAAAAACAGAATTTTCTCTAATTCTGCCAGAATCTCGTCTCCTAACAGTGCTTTGTTGAAGTAGTTCATCGTTCACCAATTGGTGTTCATGAATGGGCTCATTACGACTGGTGAGTGTACGCTCTTCATGTGATTCCATCATACGATTCAGCAGAATTTTCTGTGTATGTGAGAAACAATCAATCGGTAGAAAAACTATTTAATTTTGGCAATTCTGGAAGCTAGTTAGTTATTTGGCGTGAAGATATCTTTGGCTGACAAGCGAATAGAAGTTGTTCCGGAAACGCTTACCCATCCTTATATTAGTCGGAGTCGCTATCTCGGTACTAGGCTTGCGATGAACCAGGGTAAGTCGAGAAACAAAGGTAACGCAACGGGGAAACTGAGATAACAGCCGAAAAAGCTACCGAATCTCTGCTATTTTATGTTAGACTGAGATTTATATATGTTCATGATCATCCGTCTCTTTCTGCATGCACAGAACAGCGTAGCAGGTTTGGTAGTCTTGAAAGTACATGTAATATATGGACGTTGTGATATAGAGATATAGAGATTATCATTCGTGTCAGTTGTAGTTAGACATTCGTTGCCTGAGCGTTTCCTAAATACACCGCACGCAAATTCACGATAGAACATGTTTCGTTACTTGTGTATGCTTGGGTATTTAGGTTTCGTTGCTGCAGCAAAGCTGGATAATGGTGGAAAACATTGGGCCGTCATAGTTGCTGGTTCTAATGGTTATGGGAATTATAGGCATCAGGTAATTTATTTTGTTTCTAACTTGCTTGTTGATTTATCCAACGATATACAGCCCCCATGGGGGCTGTATATCGTTGGATAAATCAACAATCTGATAACAAACCCAGTGTGATAAATCTATGATATGCAGCCCCCATGGGGGCTGTATATCATAGATTTATCACACTGGGTTTTTTGTTATTGCGCTGTCACTACTGTTATTACTAATACGGCAATGTTTGGTCATAAAAATTGCATATTTTAAATTATCAACTAGATTTAAATGTGTATACTAATATAGTATTGATATATCTAGCAAATAGATGGTCGTTGATTATCTGTCTATTGCATAATGTTTGAGATATTGTTTATATAACCTAGAATCTGAAGACAGTTTTAAGTTTGAAAAACTCACCTATTCCAATGATATACAACTGATATACAAATGATGGTTGTATATCAGTGCCTATTCTAAACTTTAGTTTTTACTTATTTTGGACTTGATAGTCATAAGCTTTTTACGGATATAGGAAGAGTTTAGCTGAAGTAACAAGATACAATGGGCCCTCTTGTCGTTAAATTGTTAAGTGTTGCAAATAAATTGCTGGTGCTACTTTTCAATGGCTACTGTGTCAGTTTTAGATGCTTAAAACATACACAGTTTAGCGATACTAAGATAACGCTTTCTCTTTTATACTATCATAACAGGCAGATGTATGCCATGCATATCATGTCCTCAAAGATCATGGGATCGAAGAGGAGAATATTATTGTGATGATGTATGATGACATTGCGCACAATGAAGAGTGAGTCATGCTCAATCTGTTTCACAAAGTTTTGCTTCCCTGTTTTTGGCAGCAAGAATTATGGCTATGCATAAACATGGAAATCATCTGCTATAGATGTTTTGCAGTCATGGTTATTGATAGCTGTTTGATAGCCTATATTTGATTTTTAACAAAACAATGATTCCAAGACTTACACTGTATTTCCTTTTTAAATAATGCTTCAATAATAATAAATTATAATAATTTAATAATGAATCCTGCTGCAGCTCTTGGTGTCATACTTCAGTCAGTAAAATTCTTTAATACTCATTTTCAGTGACAGTTAGAGGCTGGTACACCGTGTTTGTGGTTGCTATATTTATATCTAGCATGCCAACGAAGGCCAGTTCAACTGTACAGTGGATAATGTATTTGCCAGAGCTTAGCTAAGGTCTAAGAGTACTGAGAACCTGGATTATTCCATTAGTAATAAAGCTATGAACTTTAGTAATAAAGCTATGAACTTTAGTAACAAGGCTATGAACTTTGGTAACAAGGCTATGAACTTTAGTAACAAGATTATGGAGATTGGCTCTTAGTGCTTATACTGTAAAACCTCTATTTGAACGCCATGGCACTGTATTTTTCAACCCTTCTATTTTAGTGGCGTTTTGTTAGAGGTGGCATTCAACTAGAGGGTGGCACTGTATTTTTCAGCCCTTCTCCTATAGGGGCTTTCTATTAAAGGTGGCATTCATATAAAGGTCCAAACACACTAGGCGGTTTTATCGCATGCGTCATGAGTAGGGCGAAGATATCGCTGGCGTGTGCCTAAACACACTAAAGCGATTCACCAGCAAACAATATAGTGAGTACGTTCACAAACTACCAATACAGTTCCGTATTCAATAGTTCCTTCAGAGTTGTTAATAATTTTAGGTAAGTCAAAATGGCATGGTCTAGGTAACGACGTAAACAACTTCTACTTTGTTATTAGGCCTATCCCACTTTTACGGATTGTACACTACAAGAAGGCATAAGAAAAAATGATTCTTGTATTTTTAACTGTAATATTTTACAATTTTTATATAGAGTTTACTTTATAGTAGTTTTTTATATTTAATATATTAAATATTCACCATTCTCAAGATGGTGAACCTGCGCAACGATTGTGCGCAATGTTGGTTTTCAACTTAGGACATTTTGTAATTTTTGTGTGTTATGTCGTACAGGACTGTGAGTGCTTTTATTAAATTTATGAACAATCCAGTGTTCGTTCTGATGATGTTTCAATTGTAGCAAAAGGTTGCTGCTGTACGTAGGTGAACATCGATAAGAAATAATTACCCGGCATAAAATTGCATTCTGGGTAAAACCAACCAATCGAAATGCATCTCGCTAGCGATAAAGTTGTGATGAGAATGTCTAGCGTTATCGCTCTGCATGAGCTCGCTGATCGAGTTCTAGCGCAGATTAGCGCCACGCAGCGAGGTATCACGCTAAATATAGCCTAGTGTGTTTTCACCTTAAAAGTGGCATTCAAATAGAGGTTTTGCAATACGTTTGTTTTCTGACTGGATGAAGAGTAGTTATAGTTTAACTAGGAGTGCCAAAGATTGTATCCTCCTTGTATGTATGTTGTTGTAAGCTGACTAGATTTGCTGAAGATTCTCAGCCACAAATAAACAAAGCATGGTAAGTTATTAGCTTGCTGTTTTGTGGTGTGTCTAAGTTTAGAGCATTTTACAATAATTTAGCATTTATTAAATATAGCAAGTTTTACTTTGCCCAGAAAAAAAAAACAGAAAAACTTGGTATGATTTTAAAATTTGGAAATATCCTACATCTGTTTGTTCTATTAACTGGCCTTTCAAAGCAACTCTGGCTGTTACGTTGCTGAGGAATGTAAAACCTTTATCACAAAAAAATGTAAAACCTTTATCCTTTAAAGCAAAGAAGATCACCTCGATACCCATTTTTAAAGACACAATATGAGTTTACCTATTTTGTGTAGTGAAGGTAAACTAGACAATGAGGTATGGCAATAAAATAAGCCATCATAAGCATACCACCACCTATGATGATTATACAAAAGCCAAGGTATAGAACCCTTTGGAATATTCTACTAGTTACTAAATATAACAAGTTTTGCTTTGTCCAGAAAAAAACCAGAAAAACTTGGTATGATTTTAAAATTTGGAAATATCCTACATCTGTTTGTTCTATTAATCGGCCTTTCAAAGCAACTTTGGCTGTTACGTTGCTGAGGAATGTAAAACCTTTATTACTATGTTACCAGTCTTCATTATTGCTGGAAATATCAAGAATTCATGAACATAGTGTGTTAAGAGATTGAAACGTGCAACATTTAAGAAAACTTTAGAGAACGTAACATGACACTCTGAGATAAGGAATTATCAGCAATGGAGTCATGCTCCCCTTACCATAATACTTTACAGATATCAGTGCGTGTAATAGTATTGAGATTAACATTTGAACTTACAGACAAAATAATGACACTGCGTGAAAGAGTACCCTGTAAATATTTAATCATAAATACTGTAACTTACACCATATTTCAGTTATTATATTGGTGTTTTTAATACCAATGTTCCAGGTTTCAAGTGGGAATGGGTTTATGTAATAGTGACTCTAGGCTTTGCTTAGAACTGGCTATACGGTATATTAAAAGTTGAAACATTGCCTGAAGTATTGTACTACCAAGTTTCATGTGTTTAGAAAGGGTATTCTTTTACATCTGGATATGGAATCTACTAGTATAAGGGGTGTCTACAAGAATTTCTGCTACATTGTAGCTGTATATTATTTTATTGCTGTTTCACAGGAACCCGGACAAAGGAGTCATCATCAACAGACCAAATGGAGAGAATGTTTACGAGGGAGTTAAGATTGACTACAAGGGCAAGGTTATTTAGTACATCTATTAAATCTCTGGCTTAAGGTGGCGTTTAGTTGAGCGTACAGCTCTGTGTACTGACAAGTTGCCATGGCTGAAACTATATATTGCCAGTACCTTCAGATGTTTATGGCTTTACGGATAAATTGAAACCGGCTTCTAGTGCAAACTAGATTTATTTCTGTGATTATATTTTGGACAGTGAATATGGTAAGCGGGCATTTTTAGAACCACTATTTCACGACTATGCGCCAACAGTTTGCAAGGAGAATACATTTACAAACCTTCATATTTTTACTGTAATAAAGTCCAATTTAATTAGATTTGTGTAACTTTTGAATATAATACATAGTACCACAACTCTGTAATGTGTTATATATCAGCTATTAGAGAGTTGAACTTTTTATCAACATTGATGTTCATCATGGCTTCATTTACATTACTCAGTAGAAGTTATTTATAATTTTTAGTATTGTTTCTTTTTAATTTTTACGCAACAATTAGGAGTTGTTAGTCAGGTACTATTACCTGGTATCAGATAACCGTGAAGATCGATACAACCTGCATTGTGGGTCAAATTGCCAGAGACTAAACCGTCACCACCAGCTATAAGCTTTGGGGTGAATCCAAGTATTCTGTTAAAATGAAGTAAAATGCCTTACAAAGAGTCGCACTAGACTTCCCAGAAAGGGCGTCGTGTCCTCGCTATAAGGCAGGGATAGATAAAATTATCCTCTAGCTAGCCACTGCAGCAGATCATAGATGTGAGTATGTCTCGACTGGTTCCGCATGCTGGATTATATATATATATATATATATATATATATATCTATGTACTGCCAAGAGAGAGACCATAGTATAGTATTGCAAAAGCTAGTGTTTCTTAGTACCTTTTGCATACAGTTTATGGAAATGGCACAACTCAATGAATCAATACTACAATCAGTAGTCCTGTTGGTATACAAGACATCTCTTTTTTTATTTCTGAACAAAACTAAATTCTACTCACTTTCTAAATTTTTTTGTGTTTATAACTTTGTAGGATGTTACCCCAGAGGTATTCCTAGCAGTCATTCAAGGACACAAGTCGGCTGTATCTGGTGTTGGTACTGGCAGAGTTCTAGAGAGGTGAGTCAGCATGCCAAAGTCTAAAGGACACTTTATTTTTTGTCACACGGGCTATCTCTCTTGTGACCCTTGTAGAGGGCTTGTTTACAGCCTAATTGAGATATGTTTAATGGGTATTCAAGCATTGTTGACGTTAATGTCATGGACCCGCCTACTCTTATCTGTTTTTAATCTTCACTTTTAATCTAATATATTGCGACAGCTACTGCTATAGAATATGGAAGAGTCCTTCAGTATTTTTGTTAATCAAAAGTTGGTCATAAAAAGGCTACTAGAAGGCAATCTGCTCTCAGATTGTATTTTATCAGTTGTATTTGTTGCCTTTTCACATATTTTAGTGGATCGAATGACAATGTCTTCATCAACTTCGTGGATCATGGTGCTCCTGGTCTGGTAGCATTTCCCAGTGCTGAACTTCATGCTAGGAAATTGATGGAGGCCCTCAAGTACATGCACAGCAACCAGATGTACCATGAGGTCAGTATAGCAGTCGGGGTAGAGTCCGGCAAATGTCTGTAGTAGTGGTCATATAAACTGAAATTTCAGGGAGTAACTGAACTGAAACATGCTCATTGTGGCACATAATACCCAATTTCACAACTATGTACCACCAATGCCAACAGAGAAGTGTAAATAGAGCCACGTCTTTCCATCTAAAGCCACGGTTGGAGGTCATGAAAAAAAATTGCATCATGCAGGATTCAAACACTTGGCTACAGTTGAATAGATATGCATATGCTTCATTAAACCTTGACCGCTACATACAACCTTTATCGTTTTTTCTAGGTAAACCAGGCACACTGATTCTGATTTTGTACTCAAAATAAAGTTTGGTCCACTAATTTCCAAAGCCATGAAGGCTTTGTTAAAGCGTTTCAATATCCGTCTCGAAAACAACACAATCGGCGGAATAAACTCCGCCCATAAATATGTGACGTAGCCTAGCTTTTTAGGAACGGAAGCTAGGAATGTTTAGTCCGATTTAGAATGATAAAGATGGGTGTCTTAAAACCCATTATTATCTAAATTCAGCCTGTAAAATAATCTGTCTTTTATGAAAGGTGGATAAACTATTTAAAATTGCTCGTAGCTTATTACATGATGTTTAATAGGCTGAACACCGAGAAAAATGAGTTCAAAAAAGCGCGATTTTATCACAAGCTTGCGTTGTTATCGCCCTTTTTTGGCTTGTTTAATGCAATGTTAAATAGCTTATCTACCTTTCAGAAAAAAACTCAGCTTATTTTGAAAGCTGAATTTAGGTAATAATGGGTTTTAAGACCCCCATCTCTATCATTCTAAATCGGAATACACATTGCCAATTTCCGTTCCTAAAAAGCTAGCGAACGTCACATATTTATGGGCGGAGCTTGTTGTGCCGTTCGTGTTGTTTTCGAGACCGATATTAAAACGCTGTAAAAGAGCGTTCATGGCTTTAAAAGTTAGTGGACCAATCTTTATTTTGAGTGCAAAATCGGAATCAGCGTGTCTGATTTACCTAAAAAGAATGATAAATGTTCTACGTGACAGTTATGGTTGAAGTTAAACTTAACTATTTGATATGAAAGCACTTTTGTTTGAGGGTTTACAGCAACCACTGAGCGACTTAAGACTCACTAAGTCGCAATATAATGGCATTTTGTTCATCCTAGCTAGCTTGTCAAGAGCATTCAACCGTAATAACAGTATTACTACTTTGACCTCTGAGCTGATAGACTTCTTGATCCAATCATTGCGGTAAATCCAAAGATTTACCACAAGGATTGCAATAAACATTTATCTTTTTTTAGCTGGTGGTTGTGGAAAAGTAGTAGTTATCTCCTAACAATTTTTGTGCTCTTCATGTGTGTAGGAAAACAGAGGTAACAATAGTTTTGGAATTTATTCAAAGCGTGAAAACTTTTAAACAACTAATATGTGTTGTTACTAGTAACAATAGGGTGTAGATGTTACTAGTTTAATGCAGCTTGTTAGCTCTGCTCCCTTATCATTTGGAAAAGCTGATATCATCAAAATTAGTGCAAATAGATGCAATATCAACAATTAAGCTTTGTATATACATCTAACTTATTGTCGGCGTTAGCAAATCATCGGCAAAATTGGTGTATTTCGTTACAATTGCGTGTAACGAAAGACCAAAATGAGAAAACAGAAATCAAGAATTTTAAAGTGAGTAAAATAAAGTTGAAATTTGGTAATCTAATAGTATTATGGATGAGTCAAGATAGGGAGTTGAAGGTTGTAGTAACAGAAAGTTCATAAACTTAAATATATGATGGTAGATGTAGTATGTTAGTGTCGCGGAATAGAAAACACCGTTTGCCATGTGTGGAAGGATAAATGTCTCATCAGCTGACTCATTGATGATCCATTAGCATGAAAACTAGTTGTTCACCATAATCATTGCAAGTCATTCCATATATCGTCTACTCGGTTTAGCTATTACAGGAAGTAGATGACAACTCCTAATGTGAGGCTGAAAATTATTTTACTCAGAAATTATTGAAGGTGTCTCATCTTTTCATTTGCAGTATTGGAATTTTGTTGCATGCAAATTGTTTACCGCGTTGTACAGAGTTAGAAAAAAGTATTGAGCTAGTTTGTCAGCAAAAGGCTGAATTAGGAATTGATTGATTTAATTGATTTTATGATGCAGTTTGTCAGTTGTAAAACCATTTGAATTGATTTGAAGAGATTTCCTATGTATACCATTATAATGCAGATTTTGGTAAAAAAAATCATACCGTTCACAGATATTCAATAGCAATATTTGGTGATGTTACCGAAAATTATAGACAAATATTTTTATCTCAATTGTGGAAAGATACGCTCATCCTAGACTTTTGTGTCATAAAGGAAGGCTTTCAAGATTATTGTATCCGAAAAAAGATTTTGTGAGTTTGTTTTTTGTTTTACTTTTGAGGCATCATGCAACCCAATTAGAAAGTTCGCTGCATAAATGACCCGTTGGAACCATTTTGCATAGATTTTATCAATTTGTGGTTTGAGAAATCTTTCAGGCAGCTTGTCGGCTTCTAAATGATTTGGTTTGTCAGCAAAACATTTCTGGTGACGCAAATTGGCAGATGCTCCTACAAAAACTTCAAGTTGTAATTCTCTGATTGGTACCATAGTGGAGTAGATTGATCCCACAGTGTAAAACATCACAAGTATGAAGGAGTTAGACAAACGGATGGAAAATGCCTTTGAATGCTTGCAGATGTCATTGTTATTCTTTATTTTAGATGGTCATCTATCTGGAGGCATGCGAGTCTGGCTCTATGTTTCAAAAACTCCTCCCTGACAATTTAAACAGTAGGTAATTTACTTTATCAATCACCACTCAGTTACACCCTAGCGTAACATCTGTGATCACGCGGTTTATATGTTACAGTTTATGCCACAACCGCTGCCAACGCTAAAGAGTCAAGTTATGCCATCTACTTTGACAAGAAGCTCGACACCTATCTTGGAGATGTCTACAGCGTTAAATGGATGGAAAATGCTGATGTCGACAACCTGAACAAGGAGACATTAATGGCTCAATTTAGTAAGTATACGACATTATATGTAGTGTAATGTTACCTATGAATATGTTGTGAGGGTGTAATGCAGGATGTCTATATCATCGTATGTAGTGCAATGTTACTTAAATGTTGACTTGCAACAAAATTCACATTACAGTTATTTGGTATCAAAAGATTCACCATGTCTTACTCTGCTGTGTTGTAGGTGCAAAATATGTGGAAATGTCATTACAAGCTCGTAAAAGCTCAAAAACAAACAGTTAATCGCAGCCATCACGAAAACGCTGTAGATTAGAATCCCTTTCCAAAATGGCTCAAATGGGACGTAATTGAACAAGATGGCTTCTGTTTACACTTTCATGCAACCTCATTCGTCGAAATATTTTCACAAATATACTTCATGCGTAAAACCATGTCTATTGTCATTACGCGTCTATTTCATCATCGTCGTAATGCTGTTAATTTGAGCACTGATATCTCAAAACCTACCGAAAAATTTGTTTAATTTTTTAATCTTAATTCAAAGGAGTGCATATCATCCTCTGATAAACATGAGGAGCCTGTTGGTCACCTGTGATAGTAGAAAATGCCACAGAAATTGTTCGCGCTGTTTGGCGAGAAGTACTGGGTCCTGTGATCAAATTATGACTAGATGATTAGACCAGGCCGAAACAAAACTGTTAAGTCGCGAGCATCTATATTTGGTATGGGCTCTTCGGTAAAACCCGAAGTGTTTGTCATAAACTAGTGCTATGAGAGGTTTTATATTGAGCCTTTTATTGGCCTTTCAATTCACATAATAACATCACGTGTCAAAACAATAACTAAATTGTTTGAGTACGTCCGACAAATAAACTAATTCTAACCTGTTGATTCCAACCTGGCAATTAACTGTTCGTTTTTAGCTTTTAAGAGCTTGTAATCACATTCCCACATATTTTGCACCTACAACACAGTAGAGTAAGACGTGGTGAATCTTTTGATACCAAATAACTGTAATGTGAATTTTCTTGTAAGTCAACATTTAAGAATATGTTGTGAGAGTGTAATGCAGGAAGTCTATATCATCATATGTAATACAATGTTACTTATGAATATGTTGTGAAAGTATTAAAAAATGGGCTTCGACACAAATTGGACGTCGGAATGAATTAATTTTATATGTAAAAGCTTTATCGTGTTCATGAAATGGCTTATTATTCATCCTAGTTTATCATCATGTCAGTGTAGCTTGTAACAGTTGTTAAGTTCCTAGCCAGAGTTGTTAGATACGGTACTACGGGCAACTACAGGCAATCTGTCAGTAGTCTAATATAACTTTGTAGAGGAGGTAAAGAAAGAGACGAACACAAGTCATGTGATGGAGTATGGAGATATGAGCCTGAGCAAGCAGCCTGCTGGAGACTTTTTAGGCAACACTCCTAGCGCACGAAACATTTACTACCCTCACCTTCCTGTAGGTTTTCTTTTATACAGAAGTTGTGTGCACCTGGCAGATAGTGTATGAGATGTCTTAAGCGGATACGGCCGCATACACCCTCGTTTTCTTTGCACCTATTGTAGGATGACGCCGTGCCATCACCTGATGTGGATCTGCATATTCTTTCTCACAAGATTGCTGTAGCGACATCAGAGGAAGATAGAGTCGCACACCAGGAGAGACTTGTTCAGCTCATTCACGTATGTTTGCTTTTTACGTCTGCTATTTCTCTTTTATCCACTCTATCTTTACTTCCTTTATCTCTAACCTAATCCATCTTTTTTCACTTCCCTGCCTTGCTCTGTTTTTTCTCCCGCTACATTCCTTCTCGCCCTCCTTTTCTCTTCCTCCATCTCTTCTTACCCTTCTCTTTCTACCATTCTTTCTCTTTTCTTGTGTCTTCTCTTTTCCTCTTTCTTTTTTCTTTTATAGCATGCTTTAATATCCGAAGTTAGGATTAGCATACATTGTGCAACATCAATATCGGGACCTCTACAGTATACAAATTTTCCTCCTCATGGTAGTATGGCACAACCGGTTAGCGCTGTACGTTCTTTTAAGAGACTTTCTGACCTTGTATCAAGGTCAAATATTACTTTCAAGGAATTGCACATCATTTTATTGTCTTATGCAGGTTTTCTATGTTGTTGATCTCAATGCATATTGTTATTAGGTTATATGCGGAGGCCAGAGCGATGTTTATTTTAATGAGGCCTAGCCATTTTGTACAATGCTTATGCAATAAGTTTTTGTACATATTTAAAGCTTCTTTAGAGGTCATTCAGTTTTCTGTTTTTGTGCATGTTTTGCCATTACATTAAACTCTACGCAGTAAATGGGATCCTGTTCCTTTGCTATTCATCCAATTGTTGAGTTGTCCTATCTTTGCTAATTTCCACTTTATGCATAGAATACAACTCTCCAGTTTTGCTTGCATTGTAGTTTAGTGTATATGCGGGTGTTTTTCTGCCAGCTTTTGCATGTATTCATTAGCCTAGTTTTTAAATATCTCATTTTTCTTTCTCATTTTCATTGTTTATATACTCCCCCTTCCTAATATAATAAGCTGAGTTATGAAATTATATAGCGTTATTATTTGCTTGCCCCTTCTACATTTGTCTTTCTATCACACAGGCTACAGTTTGCATTGAGTCAATTTGAGAGTTTCTGTTGTTAGGAGCGTGATGAGATCACACAGGAAATGAAACACATCGTCTCATTCGCCCTCAACCATCAGCACCTCAGTGTCTCTGAAGCCATGGCCAATAGAAGCGAGATCATTAACTTTGACTGCTATGAACCCGCTGTCGTCTTTTACTCGGAGAATTGCCGACAGCTCAGTCAGGTATTCCATGTCATTGCCTGGCACTAAAGCTCTACATTTTCCAAAAATCACCAGACCATTCGATATTGCAAATAAACTATTCACGACATCGCGATATTATTACTACGTAAACAAACTTGAAGCCTTTTTTAATAGTTATTTGTATATTTTAATTTAAAAAGAAACTGTTTTCTATTCTTATAATTAGAGACATTTATTTTATGAGTGCCCGTGTGCATGAAATGACATGGAATGAGCTTATTATAAGACGAGGAGGCCTGGATGTTTTAGTTACAGTATCACTCACTCTGAACATCGTAAGGACTATTATATTGAGCCTTTTATTGGCCTTTCAATTTACGTGAGAACAAAACAATAACCAAATGTAATGACTACGTCAGAGAAATAAACTGATTTCAATCTACGGCGGTTTCGTGATGGCTGCGATTAACTGTTTGTTTTTTAGCTTTTAAGATCTTGTAATCACATTTCCACATATTTTGTACTTACAACACAGCAGAGTAAAACATGGTGAATCTTTTAATACCAAATAACTGTAATGTGAATTTTGTTGCAAGTCAACTTTTAAGGAGTTATCAAGAGAGTTTGAACTCTGAACTGAATTAATTACAGTGTGTTACATTCTGTGGAAAACATGCTTCTACATACAATTACAATTGTTTCAGTATATGAGATAAATCTCTGAACAAATTAATTTTTATGCTGAGCTTTGGCTGTGTTAAACTTGATTCATCATTCTACTTGCATCAGTATGCCTCTATTTTACCAGTTGTTTATTAGAATATGACTGGAATGTTGACCAATGTTCTTATTTTAATAAGTATGTCATCTAGTTCACGTTTTGTGCTAGTGAACATTGTAAAAGAGTAAATCGTGTCACATTTCAACTAATAAATGCTGATTTAAACACAACTTTTAATATGGGAGTCTGGATTGAGGCAGTTAGAAATCGCCGTCTGACTCTCTTACTTACGACAGATTATAGCAAATAATCTGTTGCTGTGTTGCAGACGCCATTTGCCTTGAGAGTACTTTACGCACTGCAGAACGTCTGTAATGTAGAGGATATCAAGCTGGAGGCCATTATCAATGCTATGGAGAAGGTGTGCTAATGCTGACACCTCATCTAGTCCAACTCTTGCCATGCAAATATCTAGCTCATTCTAGTCACTTTCTTATACTTACTCTTATACTTACTGTTATACTTACTATTATAGTTAATCTATTGATTTTATCTTTCGTTCTCTCAAGTTTTATAAAATTGTTTGATTGAAAGTTTTTGTGCAGACAGATAAGTTTTTATTAACATTGCGTTTGATTACCTTATACCATTTATAACTAAAGTTATGTTTCAATATACCTACACCACTGAGTGTTCACATATGATATTCGTTGCCTACTACAATATATGATATTGACAGGCCATATAGACTTCCCTTGATTGGTTTTGTTTATAAGTTTTCACTGCCTTCATCTTTCTCCTAATTCAGGGGAGACTCGGTGAGTTTTCCTCCTTTTGTTAAAGGTTGGCTTTTTATGCCGTTGTCTAGTTTTGGTTGCAGAACTTTTCATTTGTTTTTGTATGTCTTAAAGATTTCAACTAGCCCTAATCATTCTTGTTATATGATGAAAGACTTGTAATGTATATGCTATAGTTTTGAAAAGGTTTACTAGACAACATTGTTTGCCAGTTTAGTGTTTGGTCTTTTTGACCTCTCTGACACTTGTTTAGCTTCTTATTCGCTTGCCTGAGTTAGCTGAAGATGTGTCAAAATGCGCAGGTATTGTAGAACGCTGATTTCAAGTGTTTGGTTAGCGGTAATTAGCTCTTCTCCTGACTGACTCTAACTGCAGCTGCACGAGCTCTATATTAAACTGTTTTTTCTAATAACAAATTAAGTTTCAATCAATCTTCAACTCTTTTCTGTTCATGCATTATTGATTTGGTGGGCCTCACCGTTTCCGTTATCTAGGCCTCATAGAATGGTATTAGTGGCTCATTGTCAGGCTCATCTAAAGTGTTCATATTATTCACTATAGAACTCGAAAGGTTTTTCTAATGGCCCGGAAGTTAGTTTATTATAAGGTAATGGGTTAAGAGATCTCTACAATCAAAATAAATATTGATGTATCAGAAAAGGGTTTATCTGAAAGCTAGAAAATTAGCTCTTTTAGAGTTACATAAACATGAAGCTTGCTCACATTCATGTTCATAGATGTTGGTGCTCTGGAGATGTGACCTGCATCTTCTCGTACACCCTCCCTTCTTCTGGAGAACAACTGGAGAAAGACGGTTGTGCTCTCAAGATGCATGCCAAATCTTTAGAGCACCAACTTCAATAAATATGCTTCTAAATATTCATAGATTATTTTTAAATTTGCTGTTAAAGGCAGCAAATGTTTCTAAATTTGCTGTTAGAAATGCTTATTTGATTTATTAAATAAAAATGAAGCCTGTGAGTATTCTATTTGTGAAAGAATGATAACTCTAAGTAATTCTGCTGTAGCCTCCCATGATAAAACCTGCCGCTGCTATGCCAAAAAACACCAAAAGTGATTTTTACAGCTACACTGAAATTTTTGTAGCCATAAATTTTTTTAAATTTCATAATCAAGATTTATTCCCTCTCTGCTGCACGTATGGCACTTTATTCTGAACCAGGTTTATCCTCGAACACTATGCTGTGACCACCTGTGCATAGGATTTGGCTCAAGAGCTATTGCTACTGAAGGCTTTTCCTAACACCACTAATGGTCCTTCTGTGATTCGAACCACTGACCAAATGATTATATGCCAGCGCACTAACCACTGAACGGCAGCTGCTCCGATTCTAGATATTTTCTTGACAAACTGTTTTTGAAGACAACTTGACCAGAACTTGTCAAAGTAGAATGACATGTTTACTAGTAGCAGAGCGTAAAGGCTGTTATATTACTGTCACAGGTAACTCCTATGATACACTATGATGCTTTATGTGCAGACTTAAAAATTTACTGCCATTTGAAGCAACCTATAAAGAAAGTAAATGTATTTTTAATCACTCAAAGCACGATTGTTTTATGGTTGATGATCTCGTGTTGGCTGATTCGTTGCAAACAATGGCTACAGGTTAACAAATACCTCAGAGCTTGTACACATTTGCCTGGCACTTGACTCCACTGACTGACACTTGTGCACAAGTGCTTGCCTATTCCTCCTTCGCTTTTTTCATAGTAGGCTAATCCCATGTCAAACAAGGCAGAGAAACGCTCGCAGTATTGATTTTTCCCTTTTGTAAATCACCAGATGTGGCAAAGATGGTCAGTATCTTTGCTAGTAAGTTAAAGGGCAACCTTGTGTTTTATTTTACGGCGTACTAGCGGTTAACCTATGAGGTCCAAGATTTTTTCATTTTCAAATAGATAGCCTGCAAGTGGTTGCACTAGATACAGTTTTGAAATCAAACATTTTTAGCAACTTGGCAAAAGGCAGGGAGCATATGCTTGTAAAATTTGGATGAAATCGTCCAAAAATATGGAAAAGTCTGGCATTTATGCGGATAAACAGACAGACACGATGACAAAGTAAGATTGATTAGTTTAGATTAATAAATGGATCTTATCTTCAAGGTAACCAGGATACAAGTAAAATACATTGTCACTAGTCCGACATAGCTGAATATGGGTGCATTTAACTTTTTGGCCTTTTGGTTGTTGCTAACATGCAGCTGAAAGCTGCCATATTTAAAAATCAAAGCAACTTCGATATATGTATCTTTCTATCTGTCCTCATTTTGTTGTACACCTTTTTATATTGTCACTACTCTACTATCACTCTGTTTATATCCAATGTACTTCCTCTTCTGTATTTTGACATCACACTATCATGTCTCCTCTCGTAAATCTCACATGTTCAAAGTTCCTCTTTGCTCTGCACTCTTCTACGCCTGTAGCACCAACACATTATTACTTTACAGTTTTTGAAAGGTTTAGTTATAATCAAAGATGAAAATGAAAAGAATACTCTTCTCAAATAAAAAAATCCAGGAGGTGGCATCAACGATAGTGTATGAACATTGTCAAAAACAGGACACAAAAGGGAAAAAAAAGCAGAAAATATGGAGCAATATTTTTAATAGTATAATATTTACAACTGAAAATTCTAACATGAAAGCGTCTGGCAGCAAAAAATGAGGTTCTGACAGCTTTTGGCTTCAGGGATGGCTGACTATGATAATATCAAATACCAGGTCAAGGTTTACTTTTTCTATTGCTGTAAGGTTAGAGTTACAGTCGGGGCTAATGGCACGACTCGGAGTCAAGGTAATTTAATAAGAGTAAACCACACTAGAGTTTATTAAGTAAATTAATTAATCAGCCTAAAATAACACGAGGACTGCGCCTACGTTGGACTCTATTAAAAACACTGATAGGGATACCCTTTGTCTTTAGACTCAGCTGTTTACATTGCTCTCGTGTATCCTTCTCAAAACACACTTCAAATAATACTTTTGACTTTAAAACAATGTTTCTTTTACTTGACTAACATCTTGGTTACTGAAAAAGCAGCTTATCATATGATTTTTATTTATTTTTTTACTATAAAGAAACAAATTAGACTAAGAATAATAAAAAGTAGGTATAGTACTTATGAACAATTTTTAAGCTTTCATCAAATATTGCAAGACAAAAAGAATTGAAACTGTTTTAAACTTGTCATTTTCTGATTGAACATGAGCCATAGATTGTAAGAGTATTACAATCTAAGGGTATTACTCAACTGATTATAAATGTAAAAATGAATCTAATAATAATATAGTAACAATAATTTAAACGAATTCATAAAATGTATTACAACTAATATGATTCATAACAAACTACAGCGAAATTTGTTTTATGTTCATAGTAATACTGTCCCTACATTCACAGCGTTTAATAGTTTATAAAACGTTAAACATTCTATCTTGAAAACTTTTACAAAGAAAACCAAAAATAAATTTGACCTTTGACCATGACCTATATATTAGGTGCAGAAGAGAATTAGTAATGGTTTGCGATGTTACAATGGAGACTAAGATCTGTTCAATTACCCCATATTTTTAAGATTATGGTTTTAATTATTCGTTGCATCATCACATCATCTCATTATTCATTCCATCACTACAGTGGCTATTTGAGTTTGTATTTGGTAAATGTTTTTATATTTCAGAAAAGTTTTTTCATATTAAAAAAACTTTACTGTTCTATTTTCAGTAACATAATAAAAGTAATAATAATAATAAAAGTAATGACTATTTTAGTTTTGGTTTTAGAAACCAAACCATCAGGTTTAAGATTGTGTTTTAGTGCTGCGTTTAGCACACAGTATCAGCATATAAAATCTTTAAATCTCATGTAATTATTTTTAAGCGGAGTATTAATGCTTTGTTGGTCTACGAGTAAAAATAATTCTTGTTATTATTATAATTATTATTATCTTGTCATTGTCAAATGTATTTTCAACAGATACATACATATAAGTACAACTACATAACACCACCAGAGTTCTTATACTGTGTTCTAGTTATTCCACATTTTAAATGCCATAACTAGCTGTGTGATTCGCTCGTTCTACATGCACCATAGTACAGCATTTGTCTCTTCACCTCATTGTTTGTTTAGCCTTCAGCTCACCTTTACTGTCTGTTATACTAACTACTTAGGAAGTAGTGTAGAGAGCTCAAAAATGAAACCGTTTACAAATACTTTGTTAGCAGTTTAACTGGTTTAAAATAATTGTTAATATATGTAACGTTAATTAATAACTAGCAAAAGATTATTGTCATTATTATAATAATAATTTAATACTAACTAATTATTTAATATTTAATAATCATAAATAGGCCTATAATATATTTATAATTTATATCATAATATAAATCATAATATGATTGTTATGATTTACGTTATAATGTTATTACTAACATCATTGCACATATAATTATTGTAAACCGGTCTTATTGGATGAGATATATTTCAGTGAAGTTCCTGTTTCTATTTTTATGAACAAGCATGATTACTATGGATGATAAAATGCCATCATCTAAACAGTAGCTTACTAGATTCTGCATGCTATTTAATTTTAGCTTCTATCCAAGGAAAAACCGGGCCATCTATTCGTGAGTTACTAACACGTGGCAAATATGAAAGGACACGGCTTGTTTCATCTTTGCTGTCATAACTTATGGCATCTGATGAGCTTTGTGGTTAGATTTCTGCAACTCTAGACTCTGGTTAACTAATTGACCTTTCACTTTTCATTTGACATTGTTTCTTGCCTTTGGCATTGCCATTAATTTTTTATGCAAAAATGGATTTATCCCAGGTACAGTTTTATTAAGCATGGCTATTATACTTCAATATAAAAAAGTCTTCTAGCTCGTGTCTCTAGAAGCTTTTAGCTTAGGCTCTCTTTAAAGGCTACCCTAAAGTGTGTTCTTTGGTTATGCTGCCTGATATGGACAGTTACGATCAGCATCTAAATGCCCTTAATGCTGAGGAGCTAACTGTGTTTTTAGATATTAGCTGTTTAAAATACTCAAATCGTATTTCAATCTGTCTGACAATCCATTACATCCCTACTTCTCCAAAAAACTACTGCACTTTATACCAGACATCAACACTTTGCCGATTTAAATTACAGAACAGCGTTACGCAAAAAGAGCTTTGTCTTTCGATACACATAATTAACTTATTCAAAATGTGAGACCATGAGGCAAAAACCAAAAATAATAAAATCATTTTTTTGTTTTTGTCTCGTGGTCTGATTGGCTCTTAACAAAATTGACTAGTGTAAACAAAATTAATATCTGTCACTCTTTCTACCGTTCATGGCTGTGTTATAAGTTATGGTATTATTTTATTAATTATGCATCGTAGGTGATCCACTATTATTATAACAGCTAGCAAATTAGGTTCTTGAAGTGGCACGTTATTAATTCATATGAAGAGCTCAGGACAAAGCATGGTGCTGACACACTGTTATACTATTCTTTTTCTTACTAATCTTACCAAATGATGCCTTCTATTTTTGTAATAATTTGTAATTGATGAGTTATGACTTTGCTCAACAAGTTTTTTTACTTGCTGGAGCCCTGCATTTTAGGGTAGGAAGTACGTTCACGCTTTAACAATATGTAGTATTGGTGGTACTTCAGTTGGTGGAACCGAAGACACCTCTATTTAGATACAAAGCAGCGGTGGTTTATTTGAGGATTCACGCAGCCACTTATATGAGAAGAGCTTGCGGGAGCATCTTAGCCTGCTGCCAAGCGATGCGGTTTAGACAGCTTTCTATTTCCTATTGTTCTATAGAGTGCATGAACTGACTGATGATAGGGGCTTCTAATTTAGCCAGAGCTCTGATTGGCTCATCTGCTAGCACTAACCTACAGGTAATAAATATGTGAATGTGCTGTCAGATGGTTTAGTACTAGGTGAAGAAGAGCTACTAGGCATAAACTCAGCTGTAAGTCATTCTGTTCCGCTTTGTAGATTACACCAAAACCAGCACACATCAGACTTTACATCTGTCTCCAGCTTCATTCTAGCAAGTAAGTAGGATAACAGTCTTCAATTGGTTCATAAGGGCGAGTGACATCAAATGCAGGTGCTCGCTACCTCATTCTGGGTTTGGGGTTACAATAGCTTTTTAGATTTCATACATTCATTGTAAAAGGTAAATAGCGTAACAGTCTATTTGTTAGTTCATTATAATAAGTGACATCGAATGCAGGTGCTCTCTTATCTCAATTTTAAGCTTACAATAGCCTTTGAGGCTTTATACAAATTAGATAACAGTTGCTTTCATTCAGATATGGATATTTTATTAAAAGCATCAGTTATTCAGCTATTCACTAGTCTGTATATGACTTCCTAGTGCAAGACCAACTCCAAGAGACCTGTCAGATTAAGGAGGTCTGCTAAAGGATATTTTATGATGATATCTAATTGGTAGTGTTTAAAGATGAACTTGTGCACTATGGTCATGTAGCTTAATTAAGTGAACTTTTGCAGGTCTTTCTAACTTTCTAAAGTCCTGGAGGCAACTTTATCTAATGCTTGTTTTGGCTCATGAACGGCTGTACATTTTATGACACTTGACTCAGATTAACATTTCCTTTAGTTCTTTAGTATCATGTTCGTAAGTTTGTAAGTTGGCAGATTGTGTGTAACAACCAATGAGTCAGTCAGCAGCATTAACAGACTGGCAGCTCTAGTGACAACTAGTGTTGCCATTAACTAGCACCAGAATCATAACCATTATTAATTTTTTATGAAAGATTTACTTGTTCAATCTGTATTTAATTTGTATTGATTCAAAACCATTAAAAACCTGATATCAACTATACACAGAGTTAGTTCTATATCTAGAGACTGCTCTCATTAACTAATCTCAATTACATGTTTATATACATGTAGCATATATATTATTTATGTTCAATTATTTTTTGGTGTGATTCTAAAATTTAAGTGGGTCTCAGTTAAATGATATATTTTAGTAAAATACAACAAAAAATGTTTTTTGTAAGTCAAATTCAATTAATTCCTCCAGCCACTAATGATTATAAACAGTTGTAATTTTTTGATAGACCGTTATATATATACATGCAGATACATACATATATATATATATATATATATATATATATATATATATATATATATATATATATATATATATATATATATATATATATATATATATATATATATATATATATATATATACATGTAGATACATAAATAATATATACTGTTAAATCCATAGCCTATGAACTCCGTAGCAAACACACAGTGGCATATTAACTGTGTTAAGAGAAGTCAATGAGCATTTTTTTGCTTTAAGGTGCTAAACTTTTATAATTATATCAATTTCTTGTCAATTTTGGCCACATGACAGTGTGTATAGAAAGAAGAGAGATTGATGCTGTATCATAAGCAATACAATAGTAACAAACATAATTCTGTTTATACTTTTCATATTCTTGTAATACATGACACTATTGGTATAGGTAATGACATTTAGCACTCTAATAGTTTTTCTGATATTACTTAAACATACAGTTAATAATTGTTAAAGCTAAGCTATAGGTTTTCTTGAATATCTATTTTGATGCTCTATCAAAAAAAATGTTATGACTAAATTCTAAGCATTTACAATCATGTAATCGATGAACCACAGAAACAATGCATGGACACTGGAGGGAATCCTGTAAACACTTATAATAAACTCTGTGAATTATTATACCAGTTGGAGTGCTTCTTGAAGGATAGTATGAGATTAACAGTTAAAAAAAGATTATTTGTTTTGATAATCTTTTGCTAAGCTATCAAGAGATACTCCTTATGTTACAGCTTCTGAAATACTATTAATCTTCTGAGGATATGTGTAGAAATCATTGATGACTTTGTCACAAAACAAGTAGCGATAAAATGGTAGTTTTTTTAAATTACACAGCAGAATCTAATCAGACAACTTTTTGTTAAATTACTTTTATAGCATATAGATGAATACTCCATTATTTAATATACGTCGATGTACTGAGTTCCACATTTTAACAACCTTTCATAGATACAAATTCAGAAATATAAATTTATGAAATGGTTTTTAACATTTTAAGTCAGTAGGTTCTATTGAATTGGTTATGAAGATAGATGTCAAACTCTGTGTATATTCATGACTAAATGTTTCTTCTAGGAAGTAGACAGTCAACCGCCAGGAAATGCTTGTCGACCCCATGATGCAGCAGCCGATTCAGCAGAATAGCTGTCATGTTGCTCAGGCGAATGCGACACCTATGCCATCATTCGGGTTCACGCAGGAACAGGTCGCCTGTGTGTGCGAGGTTTTGCAACAGGGTGGCAACATTGACAGATTAGCAAGGTTAGTTCTGTTTCTATTTAACTAGTAAAGCGCTAGCTTATAGAGGCAGTCAGTCAGCGTTTGTACTTTCACACAATTAATTGGTTGATAATATTATTGTATAATCTACGGTGTACTCGCAAATGAATGCCACTATACGGAGGCACACTGATAGACGCCGAATCCGACTCGCAGTAAATGGAATTAATAAGAAACAGAGGCTCTTTGTGCCGAGGTCTCGTCTTTGATAGCCCGCTATGGTGTAAATGTTTATGCATTTTTGGTGAACCATTAAATAACTTTTTGTTTATTAGGTCAGTGAGTTTGTAATCTAAAGATGCCAGTCTCTTGTGAGGACCTCGCATTAAATGTATAAACTGAAGCACAAATATAGCTAAAATCTACATTCACCTATCGTAAAATCTCTAATTGAACACCACGGGGCTCTATTTTTCAACCCTTCCCTTTATAGTGGCGGTCAATTGGAGGTAGCATTCAAAGAAAGGTGGTGTTCAATTAGAGGTTTTACGATACATGCCTACTCAGCTCCATTATGCCTTTTTACATTCTTATTACCTTTGTGAGGAGCTGGCAGATTTTTTTTGAAGGCTTTTATTAGGTTATTACGCTATCTTTGTAATTACATGCAAAGCTTCAACGCTTTTAGGAGAAGATTCCCATTTGTGTAACTAACTGTCTGTATTGTTGAATTGTTTAACATCTTTAGCTACGATAAACATTCAATATGAAGTTTAAAGTAGAAAGAACTTTTTAACAACATTTTTTATTAATTGCAGGTTTCTATGGTCTCTACCAGCTTGCGAGCACCTTCACAAAAATGAGTCAGTTTTAAAAGCAAAAGCCGTAGTTGCCTTTCAAAGAAGTAACTTCAGGGAATTATACAAAATCTTAGAAAGCAATCACTTCTCACCACACAACCACCCGAAGCTGCAAGCGCTCTGGCTAAAGGCTCACTATATCGAGTCAGAAAAGATTCGAGGTCGACCACTCGGAGCCGTTGGTAAATACAGGTGAGTAAATCTAGAGTTCATAGTCATGTGACTTCACTTTACTTTTCTCACTATGTCATTACTAACTTGCAAGTCAGGTCATCGGCTAAAATGGCTCCCTCATCTGCGCTCCAGCATAGATGAGGTAGGTGGTGAGAAACCCTCCTCATCCGCGCTTCAGCTTAGATGAGGGAGGGTGGCTAGCAACCTTGCAAAACTAAAACAAAACCTGACATAAGGCGCAGGAGATCTGCGAACCAACTGCCAGCTAGCTAGAGACGGTGTCAATAAAAACATTCAACCGAAGGCAACGACAAACCGCTGGTGAAGCCTGCCAAGAACAGTCTTGGTTGTAGAAAGTGGGGGAGAACCATGATTGCCATGTCCTCACAGAACATGGTACTTAGAGAGAGAGAAACTTCTCAGCAATCTATCTTTATCTCTCTCTGGCATGACTTGACCATCACTTTATCACTCACAATGCCGTCTCCTCTCTCTTTTCATCAGCATTATATTTAATTCTATAAAAGCTAATCGTCTTTACCACCTGAATGGCACCCTATTATCTCTCTTTTATTAAATTTCTATCCCTCCTCCCTTCATTCTCTTTCCTACTTTATCACTCTACTATCAATCTCCTTATACCTCCTTACTCTGGTGCCACCCAACCTTGTCTCCCCCAGTCCCACTTTTATCAAACCCCTTTTCGCTTTGCACCCACCCACATCTATAGTAAAAATCTATCACCACTCCAGTTCTCTAAAAACTATGTATTCGTTACAAGTGAGAATAATCACAGAAAAAACACTTTCATCAAATGACAAGTCTGGCAGACAATATCAATGATTTTTTTGGTAATTACTAACAAAACGGATTTGCTTAGGAGTTCTTATGGAAAGACAGCATCATAAAATGCAGCCTTTAACTGAAAGAGTGAAATACATGCTGTCAAGGCTTGCGGTTGTATCTCTGGATTAGTTTTTTCGAGACATTTGATTGGATGATAACTCGCTCTTGAAATGGCTGCCTTCGTGATCTACTTAGTTTGTCATGCCAATTAAGAATAAAATGCAAACGGCGCCACTTCAATTAAACAGTCTCTAATATTGGGTCAATATAGATAGATTCAGCCGTTGCGACTCATTGATTTCTTGGGACGGCTTATAGCCCACGCTAACAGCAGCCATTTGTGGAAAACACAGGCTTTTATTTATTAAAATGATTCTTGTCATGGCACCTAGAAAGAGGCTGTCCTCTGACAGCGGCGGCTCCAGCTCACCAGGGTGCACCATGAGAGGACACTGAAAAATGTATTACGGGATTACCTATGCACGTTGCAAAGTTGTGATGTCATTTTAGATTAGATGTCATCGTAATTCCACAGATAAATTATTGCCTGCCATGCTTCATGCTATACATTAGAAAAATTTAAGGCCGCCGTCTATCTATGTCTGTGCTGTCACAATATTAAATATTGTTTAATTTTCATTGAAGCAAAACCATTTTCATGAAAAATAATAATACTATTATACACATCCTAAGGCATGAAAATTTTTTTTAGAAAAAGAACTTTCATGTGTCTACTGATCGTAAATGTTGGACACACTATATTTTGTATACATATGACATGGTAACATGAAGCTGTGTTTTTCAAAACAATTTAATAAATATAATACTTTATACAAGCAAATAATTTATATAACACTTAATACATAATTACAATATACTTTAAATATATGTTTGCTTGCTATTATATATTATAATAATAGTAAACAAAAAAAATTGTAAAAATAATATTTAAGGTATACTATATAAACTCAAAATATTCTTGCCAAAACTAGTTTTATTTGACTAGTAGAATACATATATATATATATATATATATATACAGTATATATATATACAGTATATATATACAGTATATATACAGTATATATATACAGTATATATACAGTATATATATACATATATATATATATATATATATATATATATATATATATATATATATATATATATATATATATATATATATATTATTTTACAGGCAATAATTTCATTTCTAACAAAAATGGTTACCAAATTATGCCATACAAAAATTATAGAGCAAAAAAGTACTACATACAATTTTTTAAATCTATGTGCTCATATGTGCATGTGATAAATGTTAATTATTTTATTTTTCCAACCCTATTATGTTTAAATGTTGCAGGGTTCGAAGGAAGCATCCTTTGCCTCGTACTATTTGGGATGGAGAAGAGACAAGCTATTGTTTTAAAGAAAAATCTCGAATTCTACTTAGAGACTGGTACACACATAACCCATACCCGAGTCCGAGAGAAAAGAGGGAGCTCGCAGAAGGAACGGGACTAACGACAACACAGGTTTCTAACTGGTTTAAAAACAGGAGACAAAGAGACAGAGCTGCCGAGGCGAAAGAACGAGGAGAGAATGTAAAAGCGAGTCATAATGGCGGTTCAAGTCCACATTCTGATGACTCAGACTGCAGTATGACTAAAGACGGCAGCCTCATCACTCCCAAAAATGAACCCATCCATCATCAATCATCTTTAAAAAAACAGATCAACCAGGTAATATGTCGTCTGAGGTTGTCAGGTGTGCCGATAAAGCACAGAGAATAAGTATGTCTACAATTATTCTAACTTCGTGGTAGGTAACTAATTATCGCAGATGGTATTGCGATGAGCTGGTGAGCTGAATATTATGAGCCTGTATGATGCAATGTTTCAACATCCCACCACTACTTGGAACAGAAGGACGAGCACGGCTCTTATAGCAATGATAAAAGAATAAAGGCTCATCACCAACAATTAATTTTAAAATATAACTTGGAAAACAACACGCTATTTCTGCTCAAATGAGTCATTGGCAAATGAGAGGTGGGAAGGTAACTAGCCTCTCCTAACAGTCACACGGTTTTCTAAGGCTTAAGAGTATTTTGAAAATCTAACTTTCTCACAAGACTGGAAACAGAAAAATGTGAAAGTATCTTGCCATGATGAAGGTATTAATTTAGTAAAACCAGCCTCGTTTTCTATCTTCTAATCTTTTTAGTTTTTTTGCATTGGTATATTATAGCTTGCTTAGAGATTGCTACAGTTTTGAAAAAATAAGAGATAGTAGTCAATGAATGATTGAATAATGAATAAGTGATCAATTGCTAGTAAATCTTACTAAAAAAGGGGGGAGGTTACCTGGCAGCAAAAACATTTATATGTTTAATATGTCATATAAAATATGGAAGTATATTTATATAGATATATAATATAAATTAAAAAAATAAAGTATCTTTTAATACAATATAACATTACATAGTATAATATAATATAATTTAGGTTTAAATTTAATTAAAATAGACAGGATGTAAAAATGCATTGAGTCACCTTTTTAACAAAATTGGCACAATTCAATTGTTCTGACAGCAATCTTTATACAAATTGAAATCTTTCAGTTTGCTCCATATTTTGGATAGTTTTCAAACAGACAAAAACACTATCAATTCTGAATTTGGTGACAAAATATTTTCTCAGTAGACAACATATTGCAGTTTAACATTGCATCGACTAATAAATGGAATTAAAATTAAGACAAGTATATATTAACAGGAATTAGTTGTGGAGTTATGTTAAATCCATGAAGTACATTCTCCTAAAGTAAATTTGCTGACTTAGGATTGAGCGTAGTACGAATCTTCAGCAAGGAGCTATATAAAATGCTAATTATGACTGCACCAATATTAACTTGTTGCAATTTACTTCGTACTACAACGATGATGCTTCATAAGGAAAATTATGACCAACGATTGAAGGTCGTTAGGCTCGATTGGAGGTCCTTAGGCTTGATGGACTTTAGTATTTCGTAATCTCTGCTGTCTAATGTACTCTAACAGATTATCTCATAAACCCAACCTGTCACTTCATATCTACACCTCATAAACAAATACCTCTGAACACACCAGATGTAAACTTTTTGACTGCGTTATATTTAGAACATCCTTATTTCACAAAAATTTGCTTTGTAAATTCTATTGAATTCACATGCTATTATTTTATTATTTTATTTTCGTTTTTTCCAGATGGTCTTTTGTGGACTGGTGAAATATCAGATCAAAACAAAAATATTTCTATATTTCCGAGGAATGCAAAAAAACTGCTTCCATCTTCAAAAATAATGTTCAAAATTTTAGCCTTGTGTACGCAACACTTACTTGTGCGCTTACGAATCTCCTCGCACTGAGTTTTTTACTTGTAGCAGATGTATAACGGGTCAGTTCTGAACGTCCCCTCTTCATGCCACGAAGAGTCACAGTCCGCATACCTACCAGGAGTGAATATTCTAGCAAGCTCCGTTTCTCAGCACGCGAACCTTGCACCTATCACTTCCAATACAGTTCTCTCATCTACCGATAGCATGTCAAATTTGCTTACTGACTATCAGCATCTTTGACAGCGGTGCTAAGGCAGCGATAAAAAGGAGCTAATTGAACAACAAGAGAAAATAACAAGTAGGAAGAATTTACATGCAAATGTTGCACATAGTCGATGCCTACCAACTTGTATATAACTTTTAGAAAAATCTATATCTTTTTTATAAATAATCCTGTTTTTAATGCGCGCATTTCAAACAATAGATGTGTGATTCTAAAATGAATGACACGTCTTCAAATGATTCTATGCTCAGTTAAAAGTGGTTATGATTGGAACTCGAGTGTTACGTATATTTTTAGACTATCGTGTTGCTTTATTACATTAAACAGTATATTGCTGTCTTTTATTTATTTCCAATAGTTAAACATTTCCACAGAGTGATCTAATGAGCGGAACAGAAGAGAAGTGCGTGGATCATAGCATTGAAGTTGTTTTGTCCGGGCATACAAACTCACGACATGTTTAGAATTTCATATCAAATATAAGTATTTACTTTATGTGCCTGACGGTCAAACACAGAGTCTGGCTGTCTCCTTCATGTATACTTTACAATATTTGCCGAAAAATTATTTCAATGCTTTGTCAACTATAAACATTACACATTCTAAATATTCTAACATTTAACTATCAATCCCCAATGGCAGAACAAATACAATGGTTGAGCAGTCACTCTGTTTCCAAATAGAAGGACACGCCGATAAGAACCCGTGTGTCATTTCGCTTGCCTCTTGTTTGGTCAGGAAAGGATAGGAAAGGTTTTGTATACAGTTGAGTATCGGGTTACAGTCGCTAGCTCACAATCCAGTATTAAGGGTCTATTTTATTGACAGAAAGCTTCAAAAGTGACAGTAGTCAATAATTTGAGTAAATATACGCCTAAGCAAGGCAATATTAACAGCTGCCCTTCTCTCGACTTCCAGAGATGCTTCTCTCTCTCACTTCGTAGGTCAGCTCTTGTCTTATCCTGCCTAGCGAAGAAGCATATACTCATTTCTTTCAAGTATCTCAAAAAATCTATTCCAGATCATAGATATGAGCCCACATGTTTTTGCCAGGATTTGTTGACGTGAAAGCTTTCATCACACCCGAGCAAAAAGATGGTATGATTCATGTCGACACAAGTTTATGAAGTGAAGGCGCCTTTGTGATATAATGCAGGCGTGTCAAATATGTGTGACATTTGCAAGAGGGCAATCTAAATAGTCAGACACAGTTGTGATGAATAATGTCAAGGCAAACCATAGATCTATTAACTATAGTATGTTAATAGACCTATGTATAGTTAATAGGTCTATGGGGCAAACCTTGTGAAATGTGATTGTTTTACACGTAACAGCTTTTACTCCTTTACTCCGCTGCCGTTTTATAGCAGGCCAGAAGCTGTAACGAAGTTTAACGCTTACATGATGATGGTATACCATATGCTATATATATATACGTATATGTTTGTATATGTTTATACATACAAATATATATGCATATATATACGTATATATGCTACACATGCATATATATGCTGTATTTATATCAACATATATAGATATTAGCATATATCTGCTTGTATAGTTTGAGTGAATGCTTAAAAATCTTTGATATACACAGATATACACTTTTGTAGCCAGTGAATAATACTTTGTTCCGTTTCCGGTGCGTAAACTCCTACATTGATAGCCTTAATTATGATTTTCACAATATTTTTTGCACACATTTGTTTTTCGACGTAATATCTTCCTAGTACACATATGATATTTATCTTAATGCTAGTACGAGCTTTCAGTTGTCATTGTCAAGCTCAGTAAGATTCTCTGGAGAGAAATGAAACACACTAACCTGTAGTTGCTTGTACAACTAAACTAGGCATTAGTGCAAGCGGATGAAGTTGTGCAATAGCTAATCATGGCAAAAACTTCCACTATATAAACAATCTATACATATTCACGAGTTCTGCGCAACAAAATCGTTTGATAACAGCTCTTTCCATGGCTTACATCTATATGCCTTCTTAATTGTGCAAACAATAATGACGAAAGGAACCAGGAAATGCTTGCAAAACTGCGTGCCGAAATCATCATAGAAGTGCACAGAAAGCCAGAGACTTGGCCACAACTACTGTTTTCCTCTACAGTCTACATTATATTGTGACACCAATGCCGTTCGGTGAGATAAAATCACAAATAAACCACATTATAGCTGACAACATAATCATTTTATATGCTTGTGAGTGACAAGAACAGGCGTGTGACACTCTCAGCAGGTAACATTATACTGCCCCAGACTAGTCATCTGCTCAGTATCACAATCACTTGCTTCAATACTTGACTTACTAAAAATTACATCATTGCGGAAAAGGAGCCCACTTTAGCCTACCACAGGAAGGCAGCAGTTTACCGCAATAAAAGAAGTTTGATACAGGTGGCATGTTGACTATGGAGCACGGATGTTTTCTATCTCAAGTATTAGGCTCAGGAAAACCAATGAATACATATGGATGAAAACTCTCAAAATTATGAAGTAGAATTATGGCTGATTATATAGTGTTCACCGATGCGGGCAAAGCCTAATTCCTAATTTTATACAAAAGTGTGGGCAGGTGGTTTTAGCATTATGACTTGGTGACAACTAGATTCAAGCTAAATGAAAAAAGTGCTAGTAAAATGACTTGAAATAATTACACTCAGTTTACTTAACAGAGGGAAATCAACAGAGGGCCCCTTTTGTAAAAAAAATGGTACAATAAAAATAATTTAAGCAATATTTTTGACTTTGATAAATCATATATAATATATATTTAATTAATAACAATTTGAGCAGCTCACCACTCTTCAAATTACCTTTTTACAGACTACAAATTATCTCACATTGATCAGGTACTTCTCAAAAAGATAATCACATGTGATAATCATCTACTCAAATCTACTGTATTGCAAAATTCAGTTCAAAAGCTACATATTTACAAACTTCCTCGCAATAATATTTCAGCATCTTATGAGGTTTGTCTATATCTAAACTTGTTGATAAAAAGAAAAATCTTGAAGTTATGATGGCAGATCTTTTTAAATAACCACAGTCATTTATTGAGCACAACATTTATGCAGGACGGCTCAATGCTCAAAGCAAAAATATCATTCATCAATTTTTAGTTGGCAAAGTCCAACACGAATAAATAGAAATATGTTAGTGTGCCTAGAACAGATGGCAACAGCTGTCATAAAATGTGGCCTGCAAAAGATATACTACAACAGAGCAGAAAAAACAAATGTAGGCCTCGTAAACTGGATGTGTCAACCGAAATTAGGGGCAAAATAAAACAGGGTAAAGAAAACCTCGCATAGATAGATGCTGGACAGATAGGTCAAGAGAGTAGTATGCAGTAAGCCTATGTACAAATGTATATAGCTGATAAAAATAAATATATTCACAGATATATATATATATATACATGTATATTCATGTAGAAAATTTATGCTCAGAGAATATATAGATATGGCTATCATTGGCATTATCGGGAGAGAAACTCAGACTGTACTGGAATAAAGTGATGATACAAAGTGTGTTGTTGCACCAGGAAACATATGAGGAAAGATAACTCTCTCAAGGAGGCTAGAATTGGCCGATTGTATTTGAGAGAGGAGAGTGAGGCATGTGTAGAATCTTACAAGGCTGCCACAGCTTTCGGCTAGAGCAGTTTGAGCTTGCAAGTGAAGCCTTGAGACAAGTGCTTTATCCATCAGTCCCTCAAGATCTGTAAAAGCATGCCATACTTTGCACGGTAGAGTTGGTAGAAACGTATAATGTGTGTGTGTTTACATACAAAAGACATAAAAATACATTGAATAACCCACCTGATGTGAAAACGCATAGAGATTTCATTGCTGCATACCCTTCTGTCTGAATACTCAAAGCTTTCAAAGCATTTATATAATAACTGAGTGTAGATAACTCCTTCTCAGCAGCTATTTTGTCTTTGTTATCCGATGGTCTGTAACATTCCATAACAGCCCCTGCAATGAAAGCGAAGAAATGGTGATGTACAGCTAACAACATTAATTATCCTATCAGTTCTGCATAAGTACTAACAGCTAATCACAATGTACAGCAAAAAATTTCCAGACAAGTGCTAATCCTTAAATTAATTTTAATAAAAATAAGAAAACTAAGATGGCATAAACATGGTGAGAAGACAACTTCGAAAGAAAGTCTGTTAAAAGACTAATAGGTGAGAGAATATATGAAATAGTATGCATTTAAAGGAAGAACAACTCCATCCTATATGTTTACAAGGAAAGATAATTCCAAAGTGGATATTGCTGACAGATGAAGGTGAAAAAATGCTGTTTACATACCTGTGCAAACTAATGAGGAATACAAAATGAGACAAATTACATGTAAAATATTTAGGGAATACAATTTATTTACATACCAACATCAATGCTAAGAGAGATCTGTGCTGCAGACAGAATCAAAAGCGGACACCATGACTTCTCCACCAGCATCACTCTGTCTCTAGCAATCAGGGTATTCAATGCTGGCATATCTCTGAGCCATCTGTTTGAAGCGTTGAGAAGGCTACAATCGGATGGAAAGATTTGGAGTACTAAAGCTAGGAAAAATCATAGGTCAATCATTTTTAAGGAAATATTTTTACGATGTGTTGATCAACAAATGTTCACAAGACTTACCCTAAGCAAACACTATAAAATGAGATCGCTCCGAGACCACTAGAGAATATTGAATTGCCAGATGTCGCAGTCAAGGTGTCTCCTTTCCCGGTACTGGATGATCCACTTGTACTATCAATTCTGCTATTATCTATATTAAACATCTTAGTACAATAGCAAAATAGTTGATGACTGAAATGCTTTTATCATATGCTGCACCGAGGCTTTGACAGATTTGTTCCAAATAGCTCAAAAACAGAAAAAAGAGGGTTCTCTCACAAACAGACACCAGTCAGAAAGTAGCACACTCACAGAAACTGAAACACTGCACACTTAACAAAATGGTAGGTAAAACATGGCACATTACACAGGAAATGATTCAAAACCAAAAGAAGATTACAAATGATAGAAGAAATCAATAAAATACAACAATTGACATCATACACAGAAGGTTTACACTTACAAGATGAGTGAACTTACGATTTCCAGGTGAAACGAGGCTCTCTTGATTGATAGGAGGTGCAGTTGATTTGGATATGAACTTGAGCTTCTGATACCACTCAAGACCAGATGGCAGACGTGAAAGTGCTGCACAAGCAGCTAAATGATAGGGGTGTGCGACGCTGCCTAAATGCGTGACAGAACCTGGCAGTTGAGTTGGAGTGAATCTAGAAATGTAGAGTGAGCCATGCTACAGACAATATATGAAATAATCTAGTCTGAAATAATAAACATAGTAAAGACAGGCAACTTATACAGGCCAGTCTACAAACTCCAAGTACTCTCATTTGTTCAGAATAATACACTAATACAGACTGGGCCCTGTCTGCACAGTGAAAAAGTCGGGACATCGAAAATTGAGTACTGTACAGTACAGTAACCAGCTTATATAGTCTCGTACACATACTCCTAGGCTACAGTATGGTACAATACACATATACAGTACACATGAAAGAGTAATATATGGTTATACTTGCAATATGGTACAATACACATATTATACAGTACACATGAAAGAGTAATATACGGTTATACTTGCAATATGGTACAATACACATATACAGTACACATGAAAGAGTAATATACGGTTATACTTGCAATATGGTACAATACACATATAAAGTACACATGATAGAGTAATATACGGTTATACTTGCAATATGGTACAATACACATATACAGTACACATGAAAGAGTAATATACGGTTATACTTGCAATATGGTACAATACACATATACAGTACACATGAAAGAGTAATATATGGTTATACTTGCAATATGGTACAATACACATATACAGTACACATGAAAGAGTAGTATACGGTTATACTTGCAATATGGTACAATACACATATACAGTACACATGAAAGAGTAATATACGGTTATACTTGCAATATGGTACAATACACATATACAGCATACATGAAAGAGTAATATATGGTTATACTTGCAATATGGTACAATACACATATACAGTACACATGAAAGAGTAGTATACGGTTATACTTGCAATATGGTACAATACACATATACAGTACACATGAAAGAGTAATATACGGTTATACTTGCAATATGGTACAATACACATATACAGCATACATAAAAGAGTAATATATGGTTATACTTGCAATATAGTACAATACACATATACAGTACACATGAAAGAGTAATATATGGTTATACTTGCAATAGGGTACAATACACATATACAGTACCATGAAAGAGTAATATACGGTTATACTTGCAATATGGTACAATACACATATACAGTACACATGAAAGAGTAATATATAGTTATACTTGCAATATGGTACAATACACATATACAGTACACATGAAAGAGTAATATATGGTTATACTTGCAATAGGGTACAATACACATATACAGTACACATGAAAGAGTAATATACGGTTATACTTGCAATATAGTACAATACACATACACAGCATACATGAAAGAGTAATATACAGTTATACTTGCAATAGGGTACAATATAATACTAATAGCAGCAATAATAACAAACAGAAATGACAGCACAACATTCTGGTAGGAAACTACCACAATCGTCGTCTGTCACGAGGGCCACCTATCAGCCAAAGTTGTCATTCTTCGGACCAATCTTCGAATCTTTGCATCGAGCAATCTTATGGCACCGGACATTGTTCGAACAATGAAAAGTTTGGGAACGTGAAATCCAAAGAAGCGGGGTCGACTGTACCAGGTATTGCGTAGCTCCTAACTCAAAGTTAGGTAGGTGAACTCAAACCGAGTGCAATTTCTAGCTGATGGGCATGCATTGCAAACTTTGACTAATACGGCAGAGCAGATATTGTGTGAATTTGGTAAAGCATATACCATAAAATCTCTATTTGAACGACATGGCACTTTATTTTTTAACCATTCCCCTATAGTGGCGTTTCATTACAGGGGGCGGTCAAATAAAGGGTGGCAGTATATTTTTTGACTAGCTCGTCACATTTTCGGTGTCGACTATATTTTACATTCTCCTTCGGGCAAATTAGCATTAATGCAGGCATCAACAGTTTTCCTAAAACGTTTTTCATATACGTTGAAGCATCAGACCGAGTTAAACAGGGAACTGTTTTGATTATAAAATATTAGCATGGTTTCTGTTATTAAAGGTTGACTTGCAACAAAATTCACTTTACAGTTATTTGCTATCATAAGATTCACCATGTCTTACTCTGTTGTGTGGTAGGTGCAAAATATATGGGAATGTGATTACAAGCACTTATAAGCTAAAAAACAAACAGTTAATCGCAGCCACACAAGACCGTCGTAGTTTGGATTCTCTTTCCAAAACGGCTCAAATGGGACGTAGTTGTTACAAGATGGTTTCTGTTTACACTTTCATGCAATCTCAATCGTCCAAATATTTTCACAAATATACTTCACGCATTCAATAAAACCATGTCTATTGTTCTAACGCGTCTATTTTATCGTCATTGTAAAGCTGTCACTTTTAGCACTGATATCTTATAACTTACCGTAAAAAATCGTTAAACTTTTTAACCTTAGCTCGAAGGAGTACATGTAATTGTCTGATAATCATGACGAGCTTGTTGGCTACCTGTGATGATCGAAAAGTGCGGCAAAAATTATTTTCAAAGTATTGGGTCACATGATCAGATTACGACTTGACGATTAGTCCAAGCCGAAACAAAACTGTAAAGTAACGAGCATCTATATTTCATACAGAGTCTTCGGTAAAACCCGAAGTGTTTATCATAAACTAGTGCTACGATAAATTTATATTGAGCTTTTTATTGGCCTTTCAATTCACGTGAGAACATCACGTGACAAGACATAACCAAACTGTAATGACTACGTCAGATAAATAAAGAGAATCCAATCTACGGCGGCTTTTTGTTTTTGAGCTTTTAAGAGCTTGTAATCACATTTCCATGTATTTGGCATCTACAACACAACAGAGTAAGACATGGTGAATCTTTTGATACCAAATAACTGTAATGTGGATTTTGTTGCAAGTCAACCTTTAAGTATTTTGATGGTGTCGATTTCAAAGTTTTAAAGAAAAAAATGAAAAGCTATGGAGTTGGACAACGAGAGAATTGATTGTTATTGCTGTAAACGATTCATTATTAATACAATGTTGTGGACACTTCTACTGATCTCTTGCTATTACGGGTTCATAAAGATCAGAGAATGTCAAAGTGGCGATGAAATGGAGGTGGCGTTCAATTAAAGGGTGGCGTTGTATTTTTTAACCCTTCGTCTATAGTGGTGTTCTATTAGAGGTGGAGTTCAAATAAAATGGCATTCAAAAAGAGATTTTACGGTAGCAAGAATGTGACAGTTATAATAGTTGTGCAGTATTATAGGACAACCCAGTATTATAGGTGATAAGCATAATAAATGATAGTGAACTAAATATACGCTATGTTTAGCTTGTATTATTTCGAACGGGGCCAACAAAGAAACTCAAATGGAAAGCTCAATACTTACAATGGGAATGTAGAGGAAAGATAATGAACAGGAGGCACGTCTGATGAACGCTGGGTATTCTTAGCGTCGAGCGCAGGAGCTTTAGGAGTCCTGGGAGCTCGTGCATGTTGAACAGCTAAATGAGCATGCATGTACACCGAATTAGTAAACAATAAAGATTGACTATTTTCGTTTAATGTGGATACTCTTATTAAAGTCAAGATAAAGCTTTTCCAGAAACTTATACTAGATAATTGAAAGGGTGACAAAAAACACATGGAATGAAAACGCTTTTCATTCTTTTTGTAGTTTGGCCATATATTGAGTAGAGTTATCCTCTCTTTAATCAGACATTTCTGTGTACATGTGTAAAGCAGCATACCACAATGTGTGCTAATTCTGGGGTAAGTCACACAAAAATATCTCGTATGTAATAATAACAACACTCAAAACTACTAAAAGGAAATTAAGGCTGCAGTTTTAATTACACCCAATGATCCTTTTGATAAAGGAAGAAATAGCAGTGACAATAAAATAATGATTAGTTGGTGAACTCCTTCTTTGCTAATTGATATGTTGAACCTCTCTATGCATGAATTGCTGTAAAGCATGGTTATCTATTCTTGAAAGCCACACCATGTTGCTATAGCAACATTTCAGAAATCAGAATATTTTATGATTTAAATTATTGATTCTAAATTATAAAAAAGTTAAATATAAAAAATGCAACACGCAGAAAGCACTCTTTCAATCTAACTTAGAAAGGTGAAAACACTAGTTTTATGTCAACTATTGCATTGATAGCTTTAAAATAACTAATGAGCAGCTTTTAAATATGCCAATGAGTAAAAGTTTGTAAAATTCATCATAGAAAAAACAAAATAATTTTTACTATGTCAAAAAACTGCTCTATAACAGAAGATTGCTTGAATCTAATGAAAACATTGTACACTTCATGAAATTATATAAGACTTAACAAGTTCTATAAGATCCGTACTCGAGCATAAAAATTTGATTTATGTGCGTAAATTTGCAAATTGTTAAGCAGTAAAAACTTAGGGCTTGTGAAACATTCGCTCTACTTGCTAGTAATGGAAAAATAAAAGTTATAAAAAAATATATTTGTGTAAGTAAAGCATGAAGATCAACTTTTACTGACCACATAAGAGTTGACCCCGTCACTGGTTTTTCTACTTATTAGAGAATTCATTTATATTCTCTGATAAAAAAGTAGCCTGCAACCAAACATATTCTCAGTTTTAATGTGAATTCTAGTCATTTAAATTCGTTTTGAAGATAACCAAAATCAGACTTCTCTTAAAGACCATGTATCGATATTAAAGAGGTAAAATATGACAATTCTTAGCAGGTGTGTCCGTCATATATATCAACTTCACCCAGTTCAAACCAGCTGCCCACAAATGGAAAGAACTGTCTAAGAGAAAAAGCTAATGTCAATTTTTAATGAGTGGTAGAGCCTTGAGCTATAACTATAAACTATATATATAACTGACTCAAACAAAATGAACAGTCAATGAACCTTGCTTGAAAACTGTTTAATACAAACCAACAGACCGTTACCACGGAAACTGGACTCATTGCAATACATTGTATTGAAAGCATCACCTAGAAGATCAGCTCAAAAGGAGTGAGCAAGCAATCATAAGCAACAACCTACTCCCAATTTCCCATGATAGAGGAGTCATTGGACTGTGTGAACAGGCTTTCAAAAATGTAAGGCTATATGTATGATTTCATGATAGCTCAACAGCAGAGCATACATAACCTGACATGTTGGAAGGCGGACGCGATCGAATTTTTAACAGTTTGTCAGTTCATTTGCTAAGAGCTCTAATTACCCATTTTAAGCTTAACTGCTTCTTAACATTAATTTTTCACTCAAATTCACCGCATTAGATCACTAGCAACATCTCGCAACATAAATCTATTTGTTTAAAGAATACATCAACATCTCGCTCGGCTTAAACTCCATGAATATTTTATGAGACGGAGAGTCAATTTGCGTCCGAGTGCTGGCAGCTCAGTGTTATACACAAACAGACCAGACCGCTTAAGCTTGCCCAGAAGCCTGAAACCTGATCAACTGTCAAACAATTCATGCGCATTAACTTTACCAGGCATGGCAGCATCTGCCAGCCGTTGCCAGCCTCTGAGGGCTGCTCATCACGACAAGCATTGTCTACACTAATTGTTTGGTAGCCACTATTATGTTCTGGTGATCAACTTAGCAAAGAAGGCAGCAAGCATTCGAAGCAACTGACATCTGATTAGCCTTATTGTCAAATTTGGGCTCCCAAAACCTCAACCTGGTCTACATCCCTTGCTTTTCTTATACAACCCCCTTCAGCAGATCAGCTCTATCCGGCACTGAAGAGTGCCGAGTGATAAATCGAATGATTAAATGCCATCAAAGAAAATGAATAATAGATGAGTGTGTTTGTATAAGATCATACGGTGGCTAAGCCTGCAGCGAGCAGCATCTCAATTCCCAATCTTAATGTAATGATGGCCACGATCGATACTTAGTAAAACATTATATTGCTCTAACTCGTGTTTGAGCATCTTGAGTACTTCGCTGTATCCTCGAGTTCGCCGATTGCTCAATTTAGTGCTAATTCTATTCTACTGAACGACGAGGAAATGTTGATGTCTTATGTTATTATCACCATCTGTTAATTTATTAGATTCAGAGGTGAACTGACGTTACTAAACATTTAAAAACCAGTAGCAAGAATTGTAAGTGAAACGAAGAAGCACACGCTGTTGTTACTCACCATTGCTGTTCATGTTGACAGCCTTACACTTCTCAAACCGGCAAAACTGACACTGGTTTCTCCTGCCAGCATCCACGATGCAGCTCTTTGTTCCCTGCTAACACAACAGGAATATGAGACAAACCTATTAGTTGAGCATTGCTGGATAGTTTTATTAAATGAAAATAAAGATCACTATGTTTCAATGACGTGCATGATGGGGATTTGGAGATGCGTACGTATTACGTTACGTGCGATGAGTGTTTCAATGGATATTCGCATAATGCGGATTAACGGGGGCGCTTTGTTAAAAAAGGTAAGAAATTCTTGTTTCACTTAGCAGCATACGAAACATTAGAGCATTCGGAGCTGTTCGAATTGAAATAAAGTGACTGAAGTGTAAAAATGTTTAAAATGGAATAGCTTGCGCAGGATTTTCAGTAAATCATTCGTAAATGCTGTTTCCACCTTTCACAAGCTCATGAAACATTCGATAAAAATTTGGGAGTAACAAAACTCGCTTGACTCGCAGGACCTTTCCATTTCCATCTTGTGGATGAGTGAAACTTGCTGAGTAACCGTGCCATGAACACATAGTGTATTCTCATGAATACATAGTGTATCCTCATGAACACATAGTGTATCCTCATGAACACATAGTGTATCCTCATGAACACATAGTGTATCCTCATGAACACATAGTGTATCCTCATGAACACATAGTGTATCCTCATGAACACATAGTGTATCCTCATGAACACATAGTGTATCCTCATGAACACATAGTGTATCCTCATGAACACATAGTGTATCCTCATGAACACATAGTGTATCCTCATGAACACATAGTGTATCCTCATGAACACATAGTGTATCCCCATGAACACATAGTGTATTCTCATGAATACATAGTGTATCCTCATGAACACATAGTGTATCCTCATGAACACATAGTGTATCCTCATGAACACATAGTGTATCCTCATGAACACATAGTGTATCCTCATGAACACATAGTGTATCCCCATAAACACATAGTGTATCCCCATGAACACATAGTGTATCCTCATGAACACATAGTGAATCCTCATCATGGGAACATAGTGTATCCTCATCATGGGAACATAGTGATACATGGGAACATAATGATAGAGTGGTTAGACATGGGAACATAGTGATAGAGAGGTTAGACATGCAAACAGATTTTAGTTGACGAGCAAAAATATGAGTAACAAGAAGATAAATGGTTAACTTACCCAGTAATCAACAGATGACATAACTAATGGGTTCAAAAAAGTTACACAAACTATTGGAGATAACAAATAAAGAGACAAAACAAGCAAGGAAACAAAAAATGAATGATATTACACTTACAAAACTGAAAAAAGAGTGAGGGATAAAATGGAACATTAAAACGAAAATAAAGATAAGGATTAGAGACATGACATGGTAAGCAGAAGACTCATGACATCATATCGTCTCAGACTGACTCTCGTCGACCAATCAATATCTCTGATCGGTCCGATCTCAGTCCGACTGATCTGATCTGTCAGTCCGGTCTGACAGACCTCTCAGACTCATATCGTCATCAGTAATAGCCTGATGACGATATTGTAGATATGAACAGGGCTCTAAAGAAGGAAGGTGAAGGTGAAACTCACCCTGCAAACATATTCCTGTCTGTTTCTCACACTCCGCTTGAAGAACCCCCTACAACCATCACAACTGTCAACTCCATAGTGTCTTCCACTTGCCTTGTCCCCACACACTTTGCAAAGCATGCCTACTCCTCTCCTTCCGGTCATGCTTATCTAGCAATGAGTATGGCATACACGTGTAAGCTGCTGTCACACATTATGCAGAAAATATAATGTACTGCAGATATGCACATACAAAGGTTAAATAAACAAAATTGATTAAAAGACCAATGACTAATAAAGATACTTTTTTGGAAGTCTGGTCAGTAGAACAAAACTATTTCTAATTACTTTACCCAGAAAGAGATGACTATGCACTTGGAGGGTATGGTAAAAAACAACACAATATAAGAACATAGATAACATGTTGGTACAAGGTTATACGAATACATCTCTCAAGGTTATCTGAAATGTGACAGAAATAACAAGCTGGTACACAGAGTTAAGTAGCCTGAATTTATACTAATGCCAAGGTATGTTAAGCTAAGGTACTTGGTACCTGTATCTGTAAGCGGTTTTCAAAATACAGCTTAACTTATATACTCATGATCTTGTATATTGACAGTCAAGCTAAAATAACAAGAATGCAAAAATTTCATGTAGATAAGTGACGAACCACAAACAGCTAACTACGGGCGAACCTAAAAATACAACAGGTATTAGAAAACATCTAGTTACAGGTGTTTGATGAATTACAACTATGAGTGATTAACAACATACAACAAGTGACAGATGAAATCCAGCTAGAGGTGACAGATGACATATAACTACAGGTGATTGATGAATTACAAACATGAGCGATTGACAACATACAACAAGTGAGAGATGAAATACAACTAGAGATGACAGATGAGACAACTACAGATTATCGATGAATTACAACTGTGAGAGATTGACAACCTAAAACAAGGGACAGATAAAATACAACTAGAAGTAGTTAATGAAATACAAATACTGTAATAAGTTAAAAAGAGACAAGAAAAAGGAGTGATTTACTAGATGGTCGGTGACGTTGTACAGTAGAAAAACAAAATAAAAAACTGATGAATGAAATGCGACAGCCCGCAGAAAAACACAAATGATTATTAAAACATAAATAAATTAAACATAAATATAAAATGTAGTGCAATCTAGAGATATAGATAACAATTATGCTAATATGAAATATGGCTGATGTGAGAGAGTCAAAATTAGTTACTAACAAAAATTAACAAAAACCACTAAGACAATAAATATATTTTTACATTTTTAAAACGCTCCTTACAAAATCGTTTAAAATAATTCAATTTTACCTGTGATGTGTTCAATTGAGGTTAACTCTGCGAGATGTATTTGCTATCTATCCCTTTCTGTAACTACTCTTCGACCTTCTATGATGAAAATCTTCAACGTTTTATATGATCATGGAGAGTTTTATTCGACCTACTGAAAGAAAATGAGTCACAATGAGAAGGATAGAAAAAGTAATTAGTTATATTATACGGACTATAGAAAAGATGAAATCTAAAAAATATTGTATTTTTAAAAATAAATGCAAAAGTAAACGACAAACCTAAATAGACAAGCTGAAAGTCTAAGGATGTGATCACATATTCTCCAGTAGACAAGAACAAACAAAGAGAAAACAAGTGTATTTGAATACGCATATTGTGACAAAGTGATACGTTGACCTGTGCATACATGAGATCATGTGTTTATGGGTGTAGATCTGATAGAATATAAGCATAGGTGAGTTTCAGGATAGTGTAGTATTTAAAATGATATCTAAAGGTAAGCGCAGCGCGAGTAATTCATATAGCACCAAACATCATCTTAACACGTTAAGACGATCAATGCTCGAGTATGATATTGCGTTGCTTGCTGCAGGCAGACTGAGCATTTGTAAGAGCAATGTTGCACAAACATTGGATCCCCATGATCTTGAGAAGACATGTCTGAGCCAGCTACAAAGAAACCTCAACGGGCTGGAGACATACTCAGTTGCAGAGAGTGGTTTGAGGTTGGATCACTGGTAGCTTTTTAAGATAATTAAATCCAAGCCTGCTACTCATAGGTCAGGTCCTCTAGAGCATTAAGTCACACTCTGCTTATCTTCACATGAAAACCTATGACCTTGACCTCTTAAAAAATGTAACTCTCATTTTGATTAGAATCCCAATAAAAATATTTTCATGAGATTTCACATTTCCAAAATGATCTGTTACATAAAAAATGTCTTATCACAATTTATGAGTATTTTTATGCACTCAATAATATTTTGAAAATTGTCCCATTTTAAACAATAAATGACACGCATTTGCTGTAGAGAGCGTAACTTAACAATTATCTATAATCACTGTAACATGGAGTATACCATTACATGCAGAGTTATGCAGTCAAGCTCTTCCGGTCAATCTCATAACAGTAGGAAGCGAATATGAAGCTTTTTATGTACTCATAGTTCTAAAACAGTCATTTTTCCTGATTTCCTCGCTACTGCACTTCATATAATGCAAAGGATCTACGCGTACAACAACTTTGTAAGCTAATTCAACTTTTCGTGTTATCTATAAAAAAGAAATTAAAAGAGCAAATTTTTTATACTAAAAATGTTTTCACTGTGATCATGGTCAAACATCATAGCTGTGGAACAGATAATACCCAAGTCTGATTAACTTGTATTAAAAATGCCACAACGAGTCAACATATAAAAGCCATGTCATACCAAAGATAAGCAATAGCTTATGCCATTAAGTAAAACATTTGTTAGACATTAGCACTTATACTATGAATTAAATAAATAAAAATTGAATGGTAGCCAGGTTTACATAACCATGTCTCCTAGGAAGGATGAAGGACAACAGAACTAAAGTTTAGCAGTTTACCAAAATATATTAGTCTGTGGCTTCAAACAAATACTCAAATACAACCATCCAACTTTACTATAGACAATGGTTGTGGCTAACAATTTCTAGGTGTCATCATAAGAGAAAACTTCCGTTTAACATAACTACTCCCTTTCGCATCACCGTAGCTATTCTGTGAGTCTTCATCATCCTCTCCACCTCCCAATATTTACACTCCAGCTCTTTATCTCTATTCTCTCCACCTTATCACATCTCCACTTCTCTATTTCTCTCCACCTCTGCACCTTTATTCTACACCTCGTCATATCTCTCCTACTCCTTAATATATTTTTATATTTCTCTCTTACACCTCACCTTCTCTCCCTCTACATCTCTATACCTCTCCTCTCCATCTTTATATGTCTCTCCTACACTTCACCTTCTCTCCCTCTACATCTCTATACCTCTCCTCTCCATCTTTATATGTCTCTCTTACACTTCACCTTCTCTCTTCTCCACATCTTTATATTTCTCTCCTACACCTCACCTTCTCTCTTCTCCACCTCTACATCTCTATACCTCTCCTCTCCATCTTTATATTTCTCTCCTACACTTCACCTTCTCTCTTCTCCACCTCTACATCTCTATACCTCTCCTCTCCATCTTTATATTTCTCTCCTACACTTCACCTTCTCTCTTCTCCACCTCTACATCTCTATACCTCTCCTCTCCATCTTTATCTTTCTCTCCTACACCTCACCTTCTCTCTTCTCCACCTCTACATCTCTATACCTCTCCTCTCCATCTTTATATTTCTCTCCTACACCTCACCTTCTCTCTTCTCCTCTCTACCTATACCTCTTCTCTCTCATTGACCTCTCCTCCTACAACCTATACATCACTCTTCTACACTTTCGCTCTGTGCCCCACTTTTTCTATTTCATCTATCGCCTTTCAATCTCAAGTTCACCTTTCCATCTCATCATTTTTCTTTCCCTACTTTCCGTACTTCAACCTTTCTTTTCTGCAACCTCAACCTCTCTTCTACCTTTTCTATTCTACCTTTTCTATACTCCTTGTCTCTACCTTTTCTATACTCCTTGTCTCTACCTTATCTATACTCCTTGTCTCTACCTTTTCTATACTCCTTGTCTCTACCTTTTCTATTCTACCTTTTCTATACTCCTTGTCTCTACCTTTATCTCTTCTTTTAAACCACATCTTGTTTCTACTTCTAGAGTCTAGCATCAATAAACTCTGAGAGTTATCGTACCTTCAAATGGGTAAGCAAAGGAATGATTCTCTGTTTGTTAGAGTTTGTGCTGAAGTTCTAGAGCTATGTGCTCAAGCTGTTCAAGTCCTTCTCTCATAAGATCCCTGTTGGACTCAATAAAGCAATGCAGCTGCTGAGAGGAGAACTCCACCTGTATTCCACAATCCATACTACCTATACTTATGCAAACCGCTTCCGTATGACTCTCCAGTTGTACATAGCTGAACTACTAATAAACTAGGGCTGTTGATGAGTTTACATACATCTCATTTTATAGGTGAATTTAAGCAATGGATAAATTTATTGCAAGTCAAATGCTAAAGGAAACACGCCACCTGAATTGACATGAGTTCAGAAAGTTTCAACAGCTCTTCATAGAAACCCTTAATCGAGGCAGCACTTGTAGGGGGTGTCATCGCTGTGTTGTAAGCAATGCCAAGAGGTAGGACTACTGCTTGAGCCTTGTGCGCACTTCCAGAATCTGATACCTCATTGCTACATAACAACAAGACAACAAGTATAACCAACCATTTATACATTTACTGTAGGCTACAATTAATGAGAATTTAAAATTACAAATAACCTGATAGGTTTGCATAGAAACAACAGCAACTTGTTCACTTTTATTTGAGTTGACAGCTGAAAAATTGAAGAATCAGGCTTCTTCACATTTCCAGGGCAAATAAAATAGGAGATTTTACATTTCTATTAGCGCAACATTCAAATGTGTTTCGTTAGAAAATCATATAAATTGATCAGTAATAATTTTTGTTGGATTTTAGCAATATTACAATTGAAATATAACATGGTTCGCAACAAAGCTCCATAAGCTTGAAGTATATACAATACATAATAGAAAAAATTGTATTCAGTAGAAAAACTTATATAATGTACAGTAGACTCTCTTAAAACATAAACCATATTGTAAGCAAATTCCATACAATGTAAAGATATTATGTAGTTTTTGCTTCGTATTATGTAAAAGGTGCAAGTTCTCAAATACGATTTATGTAATGAAAGTTTTGTAGTTAGCTTTAAAAATATCATTTTTTCAATTCCTACTCTTTGGAGAAAAAACAATGTATAGGGGTATTTCTATTTTATGTACTACCTTGGTATTATACCTTGGTATTTTACTATTTTATATATTTTGGTATCTAGTCTGTCGTGAGAGATCGTCGTCGTGAGAGTCTGTCGTGAGATTTCCCTTTTGAAGGACCAACGGAGTGAATTGGAGAAGATCTCGGAACGAATTATGAAATATATATGTATTTTACAGTTCGTATAACGTACAATCCCCATAACGTAAACTTTCGCGAAACAGATTATAGACATTGTAGGGGGTGTCTACTGCATTTTGATCCGCATAAACAATTTACGATACTTGTTAAATGTAAAAAGTTTTCCAGAAAAACATAAAAGACCACAAAAACAGGGCTACTGTTAGTGCGCATTCGCACAAAAATTCTAAGAATACATTACACAGAATAAAAACAACTCTGTCCTCTAATCTATTTCATGAATGTTTCAAGTAGGCTGTCCGACCTTCACTAAAGAATACATAGGCAGACTGGTAAGTCATGAAAAAACTAGAACAAATTCTAGAGAAATCCAACTAGTGCTCAACGTACCAAGCAGCTCCTAGTTTAGTGAATATTGTGGTTAACTGATTGGCTATTGCAGAAGGTATGTTCTCAGACTCTATTTGCTGATTCGTCTCCTCTTTGCAGCATCTATCCAATAACTGACTGAGTAGGGGCTGTGCCAGCCTAGCATCTCCGGAGTAACTAAATCAGCAAATAAGTAAATACGGTAGTTAAACAAAAATGGCGGTAGCGATAAGAAATGAAACTTATTGACTCTGCTATTCAAGCTGCTAGCAACTGGACTCGATTTGACATGATGAAGTTGCACAGTTTATTGAGGTAATACAGCTCTATGCCCTTTATGCGAATGATACCACGCAACTATGAGGAGGCATTAATTTCACAAGTTATCCCTTGAGATCGAGTTATTCCTTGTAAATCATCAATGAGATATAAATTGAAAATAATACCCAAATATAGTCAAATTGTACAAATTAATACAAAGAAGAGACATCCAGTTTACAGAAAAAGGTCTCGTACCGGCGATTACTGCTATCAAGTGCTCGTGCTAAGTCTGTTGCAGAGATGATGGCATCAACAAGGCATTGAGATGTTACGCGCGATTTATTATAAACTTCCATCAATTTCTTCACAAATCGGTGTGCATGGCGCTCAACGACTAAACCAAACACGGCAATCCAGTGTCTACAACAAAAACACAAAAGGCATACCATGGTGTCAATAAGAATGCCTATTTATTGAGCGATTTTAGAGCAGGCTAAAACTAAAGGGACAGCCACACGTGCCGATTTTTCGATGGTTTTCGAAACCGAAATCACGAAATGGACGAAAAACACAGAATTATTCAGCCGAAATTCACATAATTGTCAGAGCTGTGCATACACACCGAAATCGTCGACGAAACGCTTTCAATTGACTAAATCAATTATTAGTGGGCGCGATTTTAGCAGCTTTATAATTGGTAGTCCAAGACATATTATGACACACAATAAAAGTACCAGTGCAATTCAACATAGCACATACGATGCAACTGCCTAGATTGCGCTATTGTTGGTTCGTTATCATTCAGACACCATGGCTACGAATCATTTCTTTTTTAATAATAACAATTTCTTTTTTAGCAGCAAAAGTTTCGTTGTAAAAAGAGTTGCCATCTTTAGTACAATCAAGTCAGTTGCATCGTATTTACTATGGCGAATTGCATTAGTATTTTTCTTGCGTGTCAAGTTATGTGCCTCAGACTATATAAATCGCGAAAGCTGCTAAAATCGTGCTCGCTTATAATTTGTTTAGGCAATTAAAAGTGTGTCATCAACGATTTTGGGGTGTATGCAAAGCTCTAACAATTCTGTGAATTTCGGCCGAATACTTCAGTGTTTTTCATTCATTTCGTGATTTCAGTAAAAACCAACAAAAAAATTGGCACGTGCGGCCGTACCTTAAGAGTACCTGTTGGCTGACAGACGTGTGGCCGTACCTTGAGAGTACCTGTTGGCTGAAGGACGTGTGGCTGTACCTTAAGAGTACCTGTTGGCTGAGGGACGTGTGACCATACCTTAAGAGTACCTGTTGGCTGAAGGACGTGTGGCTGTACCTTAAGATTACCTGTTGGCTGAGGGACTTGTGGCTGTACCTTAAGAGTACATGTTGGCTGAAGGACGTGTGGCCGTACCTTAAGAGTACCTGTTAGCTGAGGGACGTGTGGCCGGACCTTAAGAGTACCTGTTGGCTGAGGAACGATAAAACAGTCAGCAGCTCAAAGTCTCTACTACTTGAAAAACTTAAACCTGTTTACATCTGCAAACAACTACTATTTCTAGAAACTAAAGAGCAGACAAATGCTAAGGTGACTCACTTGTTTATAGATTCTATAATTGGATGAATAGATTCCCAGGGTGGCTTTTTGTAAACAATGTCCAACCATGTGCTCCCAAAGACCTCAGCCATCTCCATAGCCAGACATTTGGAAAGTAGAGGAATGAGTATGGCTTCGAGTTCCGCTAAACAACTACTTATCTGTTGATGTATTAACAGAGAACAGAGTGAGTCTGATGCTCACATCAGAGCCACAGCAGAAAAGCAAAAATATTCCCGGCAACACGGAATGACAGTCTGTATTGTTCGAATATGAAAACTAGATAAATTATGACAAACTAAATATAATTTGAAAACGCTCGTTCAATATTCTTGCTACTAAAATATTTCTACTATTGTGCCTTCCCATTGATTAATTAATGTATTATTTAGTCATAATACAACGCAAAGACTTTACCTATATTGTACGTTATTGGGAATTCTTACTTACAAGTGAAGAAAACTCTATAGCAGGCCTAAGAGTGAACATGCTTAATAAATTATTGTTTAAAAATGGCAGTCAGTTAAACAATTAGACGTCAGGTGGACACCTCTGTAGCTTATCTTCTACGAAAATTAAATATGATTAATTAATCATATACTTTGTTTAAGCCTTTCCAGAGCCCAAACATTTATTATATCTCATTTATAAATACCTCAATTATAAATAATATCAAACGAATACATTATATAAAACTACGAGCAAAAACTAAAGCTGGATGAAACATGGGTTTGGATGAGGTGGTGATAGAAAGAGATTTTTAGGGTAGCAGACTATAACTTAAAGGTTGACTTGCAACAAAATTCACATTGCAGTTATTTAGTATCAACAGATTCACAATGTCTTACTTTGCTGTGTTGTAGGCGCAAAATATGTGGAAATATGATTACAAGCTCATAAAAGCTCAAAAACGAACAGTTAATCGCCGCCATCACGTAATCGCTGTATTATTTCACGTAACCGTAGTATTTTTCTATCATTGCAATAGCTTTTGATGTTAGAGGTGATCTGATTGCCAGGATTTTTCAACATTAAAATCAACAAAACTTGATGGCGATTAAAATGCTCAGATCAAGCGAAAGTGCGATTATGATGTCTATAATGGAACAGAGACCGACAGAATAGAGATAAGTAACGCTTCAATTTGAACGCCATAAGCGATATCAAATATCGCAACGATAGCAACTAGTGATGTCACTTTGAACATATTTTTCTTCTGAACGTTTTAACTGTGATCAAGTTTTATCAACTTTAATCTTAAAACATCCTGGCAATCAGATCACCTCAAACATCATCAGCAACCGCAAATGATAGAAAAATACTGGTACTTTCTGATAAAATCTACCAAAATTTTGTGTAAGTTCATCATTAACTTATCTTCTGAAGCTAGACCAAACTGATAAAAGAATTCCAACGGGTCAAATTCTAAAACCATCTATTCTCGTAGATACATTTTTCAATTTTTGCCACATTAGGTTTCATTGAATAATCCAAACAGAGACAACTGACACCTATACATAAAACATGCTTGCATCAAAGGAGTTGGTTACTGACCTCTTCTGACGACCTTGTAATACAACTAGAGACAGCTAACTGGCTAACGCTGCCAGGATCGTCAGAGGTTGAATGTGATTTCTCATTTAGACTCTTCTTTTGTGCGTACGGTCGTACTACGGCCTTGGGTGGTTCCTCTAATATCTAGCAACAAGCATTATATTAAATGCTGTTATAACAATGTTATCCGCTACAACAAGCTTCATTTGAGAGTTGAATAAAGTAAAAAACCTGATGGATAAGATATCTTGTACCGGTTATGAAAATATGACTAGATATACATCACAATCATGATGATACCCTTTTATACAACAAATTTTTTTAAATATGACCAGTCATACAACCTCATTATGAGCCTTTATAAAAAAACATGAGAAATTAGCATATGAAACAATTAGAAATTAGACATATGAAACAATTAGAAATTAGACATATGAAACAATTAGAAATTAGACATATGAAACAATTAGAAATTAGACATATGAAACAATTAGAAATTAGACATATGAAACAATTAGAAATTAGACATATGAAACAATTAGAAATTGACGTAAGTTATATTAAAAAACTCTTTTAACTACATCTGCAAATTATTGATGTTGATACAGCTTTTGCCGTTTCCTACAGTTGATATTTTCATTGTGAGTCGTCTTTGCGTGTGACAAACATTCCTCAAGTGAACAATCATCCTTATTGAACCATCCAACAACAGAAAACTATAAGTATTCCACTAACATAATGAATCATGAGTGCCAATCTTTTAGGAACAATTTTTAATCTATGCAGTGTATTGAGATATTTGCTAAAACCTACTGTTTTCCGAGAGCTCTTGGAAGAGAGGATCAAACTCTTCTGTGATTGGGCAAGCAAATTAGTGAACTTGCTAGCCATGAGGTCACAGGCTGTACATTTGTTTATCAAGTTAATATCTTCAGTGATGAGCATAACACTACGCGGAAGAGAGCCTGTAGAGAGCAGTTGCAGCAACATTGAACAAGTCAAATACACTGGGGGTATTTTACAACTACTGCAATGAATGCAACCTGATGTCACTTTGGCAAAAACAAAAAGGACAAGAAATGATGTGCAGACAATGCTAAAGGATTTCTCCTTAATAGATGAAAATTTAGTTGAGCTTCTACTGAACAAGCTACAGGAATGTATTGAATTAAATATACAAACCAAGTTGTTCTTGCAGAGACAGACCACATTTAATGATGTGGTCATCAGATGTTTGGATTCTAAAAGACTTCATGTCCCTAGCATCATCCATCGGAGACTGTAGTTTCACTACTGAGCTCTTGCGTGAGAGCTCGGAATGAATTAGTTTGGCTACCCTGGAAAGGTTGAAACTTTTAGAATTATTAACTTGCTACGAATGCTTCCTACAAGTAAATTATGGACAGAACCAGCATATCTTAAGTGAAAAAACGCGGAAATGAAGAAAAACAGTGATTTAGCTGAATAATTGTTAAGTACTTTTGAGCCATCTTAGCCTTTGTATCAGAGAATTTCTTGTGTTTGTTATCTTTGAGATAATCCAGTTCTTGGAGAACCTGCCATGGTATGACTATGTTCGCTATCTTATGGGCAGTTACGCCTCCTGAAACAATAGTGAATGGCAATACGGCATACCATCTAAGTAAGAGTGCTCTGCACATCCTTATCAAATAAAACTGCTTGATTGCAACTTGTGAAACAAATGTTGGACAGACTTTTTATACCAAATAATACAATGAAATGAGAAAATTGAAAATATAATGTAAAGATCCCCCTAGAGCTTGCATACAAGGTAATAATGCCAACAGTAATTAAAAATACAACTTTTAAAATCATGATGAACAATACGATGGCGTTAGACTTGAGCAAACTGTAAGAAAATATGAAAGACATTGTGGAATGTAAAATCTTGCACTAGCCGTACCAAACTGAAGTCGCTCCATGACCCCCTGAAGGGGCAAAATGATTGTTTGAAATACTTGTTTGTTGCATACTGGCAAATGTCTAAAGCTTGCAACTTTAATTTTAGAAATTGCTTACATTTCAAATTGCCTCTTCCTTTGCAGAATGAGTCAGTTTTCATTTTCAAACTAAATCAGAATCGTTTGAACTATTCACAATAAAGTGAAATGTAAAAATATTAAACAGTGATGAGTAAGTGCAAAATCGCAGTCGCTCAGTAGTGCACCTGCTGCTACTAAGAAATTTGTGCGCCATAATTCCACAATTCTTTAATGCTGACGTTGCTTTAACTTTCATGCTGACTTCAAAAATGTATTGACGTTAATGTTGTACTCTTCACTGGTTAATAGAAAACACAATGATAAATACCTATAAATCTTTCATCCATAGTTGCCAAGAGCTAAGTTCTACAGTAACTAACCAGAGTTTGCTGCATATAGCAATTCGTTAAGATTAGCCCAAGATCTGTATTGGTTTATTGTGACACATAACCACATGTATTTGCCAAAAGGAACAAGACGCTACACACGACAGAAGAATTATCACTATGAAAAAATACGCTATTGAGGAAACAACACCAAAAACTGAAAGCATATGTGTTCAAGAAAACATTGGATCCAGAAAATGATACTTACAAATGCAGCACCACGAACATTAATGGTCTCCTACCTGACTTATGCTCCGATGGAGAGGGAAGACTGATGAGGGTCATGTCAAGAAGCCTCTGAAGGTTGCCCATACTGCAGGTGTCAACAACAAGGCAGACTGATGGCTGCAAAGAAAACCTGCAGAGTTAGTTCTAGAACACTCGCAATATTTGGCTAGTTGATAGGTTCCAAAATTGCAAGCAAAATATTAGGACAGGTATTTCATGGAGTCGAGAGTGATACGTATCTTACTAAAGCCTGCCCAGCTTTGGTTCCTTCTAAAGCATTCAAATGAATTTACAAGCACATTAGAAAAATATAATATAAAAAACAACTATTTAAAACCTGGCAGAAAATATGAACACAAAAGTAAAAACCGTTGTCTGGATTATAACGACATTTAAAGAGCTTAAAAGAAAAGCATGCTGCAAAGAAATTGACATTGTTTTCAAGTATTACAAAAACATTAAAATAGTTTATAAATTATTTGTATATAATTTAATTATTCTTTCAGAGTTATTATATCTACTATTGCGTGTAAGAAATATTGCAGCTCCATTAATTAAATGCTGCTTGCATATATTTTGATGTTCATATCTCAGCGGTCTTCAAGCAATGGCAGGTTAACACAAACAATTTGTCTAAAGCGCAAATAAAGAATCCAATTTTATTGCACAAGAATTAAGACATGATTGACTGGGCCAAACCTCCATAGAAGACGATTCGACATTTCCATCTTCATTCAAACTTTCTTGAGATGAGCAAGCCATGACCACATCTGAGTTGAGTGCAAAAGAGACAAGGTTTATAGAGCTATCACTGTCAACAATAGTCACATCTTCCCCATCATCCGACAGCATATCCCAGTCTCCCTCTAGTGAGTAGTTGTTTACTCGATGCGCATCATCCAACTCTTTAGTCTTAATTTTACTAGTAAGACAACAGTTTTGCCCTCCATTAGAGTAAAACTCAGCTTTGTCGAAATCTACCTTTATAGCCTCTTTAATTTTAGGGGTAATCTCTGCACTATAGCGTCCAGTAGCATGTGATGAGGCAGTGTTTACACCTCTTGGCTTCTTTACAGGGCTAGATACAGTAGATTCACCATGGGATAAATTGGTGGCAGCTGTGGGAGGCTTAGAAATGCTTCTTTGAATGGTGCTAGGTGCAGTATTGGAGACGAGAGAAGACTTATTTGAAACTGAAAATACAAAACCATCACAGGTTAATACTAACTTGATGACACAATCAGTCAAGGATGAGTATTAAATGCAGATAATACTATATTACTGTACCAGATCTTGCATGAAGCTTCCTGTTAGCTGAACTGGAAGATGGTGGTGGATCGTAGTTGTTCTGGCATATCTACAGTAAATGTGAAAAGGGCACTCACATGTACCCTGTTGTCAGTGGACTAAAATATCTGAGAGACACTGGTACATAGCACAATGTAAATCCCCTAGTTATTGAAGCTATTCTAAATTTAAGTGAAAACTATATAAAACATGAAAATACAGAACTATCATCGATATAATAAAACAAGCATTGATGCGTATATACATGCAACAAAGATGTTCACAGCTTTGTATCACACTCCTAGCTGAATATGAAAAAAATTGTAAGCCATGGAAGAAGTTTCTTGTTAGAACATCCATAATAAAAATGATATAGAACAATGATCTATAATACATACAGAGCGAGAATAAGGCTTCCTGCCTTCTGCTGAGACCTTCCTTTCTTTGCCAAATAATAAGTTGGTGTCACTTTTACTCTTGATGCTTTTCAGTGTTGCTATGGACTTTTTGGCACTTGTTGGGAACCTGAGCAAGGATGGGGATAAACAAATCAGTATTTACTAATGGAGACGCTAAAATTACAAAACTTAACATATACATACTCCCAATCACTTCTTCACACAAAGAGGGCCTTGTCTTACGGTGTGTAACGAGAAGCCTTAAGCGTAGATTTGCATGTTGGTCCATTTGGCTTTCTTTCACCCTTCATTTCTCGTGGATGTTTAGTACCAATTGGAGCATTCAAGTCGATCTGCTCCCTCTTTAATGCTGAGTCTGCTATCAACCTCTCAAACTGCAATTCAAGATTTAATACAATTTCCCATGGCACTATCTCAGTAACTAGAATGTTATTAGACAACCAAATCAAACCAAACCAGCTAACCACGAACTTACTTGATATTCCTGTTCTTCTGTTTTATTGTCTAAAGTAGTTTTACTCATAGCAGGTGTAGCTGCAAATACATAAACTGAATAGCATAAATACAAACTTTTATGCCAAGAAAGTGATGTTTTCATATATGCATATGCCATTATTTGACAGCCAACATGAAATTATTAGCAGAGAAACATTCTCAGGAAAATGTAAACAATAATATGTCTTAATACTACAACACAAAGCATCCAACTGAAACTTACAGGAAGAAGGTCGAACATGGGTAGCACCATTTTTCTTCTTTATCGTCGGTGTCATAGTTAGCTTACGGTTGTACTTGGCAGAACTGTCACAATTAGACTTGGTTTCCTTAACAACATTGTCTTTTCTTTTATATATTACTGGTTTTCCAATGTACTGCTTTTTAGGTACTGTTGGTGTTTGGGTTTTAGATTTTGCTATATTTTCAACATCTTTATTGCCGTTACTTATATATTTTGGTTTGTTTGTAAGTGAACTTGCTAGGCTAGTTGCTGAAACAGTTTTGGTTGTGTCATCTTTTGGAACATGTCCTGATTTTCCTTCACAAGGTAGTACAACTGGTCCCTTTGGAAGTACTTTTAATGAAGTTTTGTTTGTCTTTGGTTCCCTTATGCTAGATCCCATCAGAGCCAGTGTATCTTCATCAAACACCTGCTCAAGCCTCCAGACAGAGACGCCTGTTTTTTTATTGGAGTAGTAGAATCTACCTGGTTTAGACTTAGACTCTTTTCGTACCCAATCTCTGAGAAGATCCTTTGAGCATTTATCAGACATGACTCTGCAACCAAATATATTGCTTTTTTACAGACCAATAATTTAAAACAAATCTATATTCTCTAATCCTCATTGGCAAAGAACTCCAAAAACAATACTTTCTGATTGAACTAATAAAAACGAATGCAGAATATTCAAGTCTAAGAGACATGATGACCAGTAGAAAACATTAACATAAAAATCAACTGGTAACTATAAAATTTAAAAGTTTTATATAGTATACTATGCATTTTAGCTATGAAAACAACACTTATTGATTTAGAAATAAAATGATCTTGCTCACAGAAGACAAACCTTAGGACAGGGGTTCCCAAACTTTTTTACCATGTTCCCCCTAGACATATTCAGAAATTTGAATTCCCCCCCCACACGTACTACATGGCTAAAAACACAAACAAATACAAATTATAATGAGACTTTATTGTACAAGTACAAACACATAAGGAAATAATTTTATACAACATGTAACTATGTAATTATTGAGATTTTTGCTGCCGCCCATTCGCGCACCGTACTTCAATGCGAGGCTTTGTTTTGGACAGAGCACAACGCAGATCATTTTGTACCATGTATTGATCACAGCTTTAGACTTAACGGTAAGTACATGTAATGCTGAGAAGCCTGACTCACACAGATATGTAGTCACAAATGGCAGCAGTTTGTGAAGTGCAATTTTCGCTACCTCGGGATAACATGTGGTCACTCTTGGCCAAAAGTCAGCAATTGACATTGTTCCAAATGAAAGTTTTGCAGCCGAGTCAAATTTTAACTCTAGAAACTCATCCTGACAGTCATCTGGTACCATGTTGACTTCACACTGAAATAAATTGATGGTCAGGTCCAAGTCTTCACTGGGTATTTTGGGGAAATATCTTTTGAACTCTGTGTGAAGGTGTTGTAGATGTTCTGCAATCTCATCCTAGATTTCAGCAGAAAGAGCCAAGTTGCCACTGTCCAGCAAGTTGTCTAAGCTTTCAAATATTGCAACGTTTCCACAGCAGACTTTCCTTTTCCAGTTCATCAGCTTTGCTTGAAAAGCATTCGGCTGGTTGATAAATCTAATCATGTCAGTATTAGGACCCTGCATCCTCAGATTTAGTTGATTAAACTGCTCAAAAATATCTGCTAGATATGCAATCTGAATAATCTAGTTGTCTGTGAGATTTTTATGGAAACTCTCTTTTCCTTGTAGCCCGGTAAACAATATCAGTTCATTTCGGAGGCTGAAAACTCGAGCTGTGACATTACCTCTTGATAACCAACGAACATTTGTGTGATACAAACCTGTTTGATGCTCGGCATCCATGTCTTTGCAAAGTACCTTAAAGGTTGACTTGCAACAAACTTCACATTACAGTTATTTGATATGAAAAGATTCACGATGTCTTACTCTGGTGTGTTGTAGGTTCAAAATATGTGGAAATGTGATTACAAGCTCTTAAAAGCTAAAAAATGATCAATCGCAGCCACACGAGACCGCCGTAGTTTGGATTCTCTTTCCAAAACTGCTCAAATGGGACGTAGCTGTGGTAGATGGTTTCTGTTTACACTTTCATGCAACCTCATTCGTCGAAATATTTACACAAATATACTTCACGCATTCAATAAAACCATGTCTATTGTTCTTACGCGTCTATTTTATTGTCATTGTAATGCTGTCACTTTCAGCACTGATATCTTATAACCTACTGTGAAAATTTGTTTAATTTTTTAACCTTAGCTCGAAGGAGTACATATCATTGTCTGATAATCATGACGAGCCTGTTGGTCCCCTGTGATAATCGAAAAGTGCTGCAAAAATTATTTATGAAGTATTGGGTAACATGATCAGATTACGACTTGCCGATTAGACCAGGCCGAAACAAAACTGTAAAGTAGTGAGTATCTATATTTGATATGGGGTCTTTGGTAAAACCCGAAGTGTTTGTCATAAACTAGTGCTATGATATGTTTTATATTGAGCTTTTTATTAGCCTTTCAATTCACGTGAGAACATCTGTGACAAGACAATAAATAAATTTCATGGATACGTCAGAGAAATAAAGAGATTCCAATCTACAGCGGCTTTTCGTTTTTGAGCTTTTAAGGGCTGGTAATCACATTTCCACATATTTGGCACCTACAATACAACAGAGTAAGACATGGTGAATCTTTTGATACCAAATAACTGTAATGTGAATTTTGTTGCAAGTCAACCTTTAAATAGCCTTGTGTGCAGTGCATTGCTCTTTATGTAGTTAACTAATTCAATTATTTCCTGTAAGACAATGGAGAATGATGAAGGAAGGGTTCTAACTGCCAGTGCATGCCGGTGCAGCATACAGTGAGTGCTCTTTACATTAGATGACACTTTTTCACAAGAGCTTGAAAGCCTGATCTTGTGCCTAGCATAGCTGGTGCCCCATCTGTACAACAGCCAGTAACATTTTCCCATTTTAGATCTACTTCCTCGAAAAAGTTAGGGACAACAAAAAATGTCTTTAGCTTTGGTTGTGGCTTCCAGAGGTAAACAAAACAGAAATTCTTCTTTTACTTCTTCATTGTGTACATATCGGGCATACACCATTAGCTGTGAGCATGAAGCTACATCAGTTGACTCATCCAGCTGAATAGCAAAGAGCCCAAATGGAGATAACTTTATCTGCTGGACAACCTGATCGTTAATGTCATTGGCTATGTTGCTAATCCTTCTCTGCACGGTGTTCTTAGACAATGACACTGCAGCTAGCTTCTCAGCCTCTTTTCCCAATATATGTTCCGCCATCATCAGTGTACATGGTTTTATTAAATCTTCTCCGAGGGTATGTGGCTTTTTCTGATTAGCAATTTCATATGCTACCTTGTACGAGGCCTCCAGTAGTTTGGGGTTTGATTCATGAAAAGCCCCACTCGTGTCTAGCCTCATCTGCTTGAGCTGTTTTCCATGTCACCCAAAGAAGTTTTGATCCTTTGCTGTGTGTGTTGGGAATGTACTGAGGAGAGATGATACTTCAATTTGTTGGGTCGCATTGAATCCTTGCCCAATACTTTCATGCATAATACACATCGTGGCTTTTCTTCACCGTTGGTAACTAGACACTGAAATCCATATTGCATGTAGCTTGCATCATATTTTCGTTTCTTGCTAGTACTCATTTTGTAATGAAAGTTATTATTAGTTCAATATTTAAGCCATATTTTAGCATGAAATTTGTAGTTTGAACAATATTACACACTCATACGCACCAACAAATACACACATGTAAATTATATAATATATACTGACCTGATGAAAAGCAGAATGTTCTGTACTGCAGCTACGCTGTTGAATGTTGAGTAATTACTGTTATTATTATCCACTATTACTTGGTACATGCAGCCAACAAAAATGCAGCACTACTGAACATCATACTACAGGGGTTCCCAACCAGAGGGAAATTCCCCTGGTTCCCTTATCATACTATAAGCATAGCATTCATGCCTGGACGTAGCTGAACATGTAAGCATGGCAGTTGACTAGTATTACTTATGGTGGAAAGTGGAAATTGTTAAAGGAAGGCACTTGAACTTGCACTACAGGATACAAACAAAAAATCTAAAAAGTCAGACACCTCTCTGTTCCCTCTGTATGTTCAAAATTCACCCCCCCCCCCCTCCGGGAATTCCGCCCTGGTTGGGAACCCCTGCCTTAGGATGTATATAAGATGACTAATTGACATCTGGATTCATCAGTCACTTCCTATGCTTAAAGAGGTGAAACTGAAGCAAGGTTCCAACAATAAAGACTGAATTATACCAACCTAGACAGAAAAAAATGATGGAAACAATAGTTGCCATCAACTTAGATCATAATTATATAGTTACAAAGTATATAATCGTTTCTTTATAAGATTTTAGGAGTCTCGAGATTAAATTGTCTTGAGTTGAATAATGGGAAATCCTGATTTTTTTTTAAGTTCGCAACTTTACTTGGCTTGAATTAAGGACTTGAAAAAGTTTATTGGGTAAATAAAGCACTATAAAGAACTCCCAGGCAAATCATATGAATTACCAAAAATGTAAGCTACATATAAAGTAAATTTGGATAAAATTTATCATGTAAGAAACTGGTAAATAAAATATAAAATGTAATAATTATAAACTACATCTACCTATATCTAATCTATTAATGGAATGATACATCGATGGTTAATAGCTTCCGAATGCTTTGGCACAACACTTGGTAAAACAGATGAACATGTACTGCCACCACCATATCTGCTCTGCACTGGCACGCGCATTAAAGGTCTAGACTGAGAAACGAGAAAAAGGTTTATGTTACCATAGCAAAGTCTTCTGACCCACTCAATGCTGAAGTTCTAGTTTGCCTTGAAAAGCAAAAGCACATCTAGATTGTGTACAAAGGAAAAGAAAATGTCACGGTTGCCCAAGAAAAGCTCAAAATTGATACACTTCCTGATAGACGCAGAAAAATAAGACACGATCTCACGTCGCATTCTAGCTAATGATAAAGCATATAGCACCATCAAGCTCATACAATGAGCTGATGCAAGTTTGACCGACAACAATAATTTTCAACAGCAACAACTAAAAGAAAAACCAGTCATTAATAATATTCGCAAAAAACCTGTCTACCGTGACAGCTCTTCACACACTGGCAGGGAACACAAGTCAATGATTGTTCTCTCATCGCACAGGCAACATTGAACATACTAACACTTTTAATACATTGCTACCACTTTTAGTCATAGTTTAATATAGCCCAATTGACAAATTTTGGCTAATGGAGTAAATCTAAGAGGCACACTTTCCGCACGGCTTAGGTATGTTCAACGGGAGAAGAAGAGTGAACCTATACGATGAAAGCTGGCAAGTCCAGCGTTAAGTCCATCGTCTGCAGCCTGTTTCGACTATCTAGTAATTTCGCCGCGTTAATTTACGCTCCCCCAGCACATACGGTATGCAGCTTATCAACTGCATACGTCTGCATAGCTTATCGACTGCAACTTCAGTATAGTTTTACGGGCGAACCTTCTCATGCTTATATACCGGAAACACGCTTACTTCAACAGCCTCCGGAGTCATGCCAAACGATTCTGTTTCTCCTGGTTCCGCGAGATATGGGAATTTCCCCGACTATTACAAGTTTAACAGTGTCACTGAGCGAATGCAATACATTACACAGTTGACTAATATTCATTTTGATGGTCTTCAGTGCAGGAAAACTATTCGCTGTATAGATATTGGCTGCAACACAGGTGTACGCATCTTAATAAATGACGATTAATAATAAGGCAATGTAACAAATTAGTCAAAAATTTTCTAGTAACTTTCCATAAAGATAACATATTGTTTAAAAAATCAATCTGCAGTGACTTGTAAATGTTGGCATTAAACTTTTTTGCACATAGTCTAGTTTGGCTATTGAAGTGCGATTCTGAGAGAGCATAATGTGCTTGTTATATGTACGCTTCGCTTATCCCATTCACATTTAGGCATGCAGTCGTTACATTTCTGTAACTGTGGAAAGTAGCTTTGGTAGGGAACTGGGGCTTAGTTGTTTCTATTTTTGAGTCATAAGATTTAGTATTTTATATCTGATAATGCATTCAGGATATATCTGTGCAGATAGTATATGGAGTTGAGTCTTGCGTACCTTCCTCTTAGCAATCGCTCAATAGTCATCATTCTAGAACTATGTCAAGGTCAGGCATTTGACTTTTAACTATGCGCTGGTACTCACTGATACCTATATGAAAAATGCATTACAATTGTGGTAAATTTTAGCCCGGATGTCTATGTAGTTGCATTAGCAGAGCAGTAGCTGTAACAAGCATGTTGTAACCATGCAGTATAATTGCATTATCTATTGCTCAGCATTTAGTATACATGCAGTGCAAATATTTGCTAAATGAAGAAAACAGTATTGGTGCAGTGGCGGCATTACCTACTGCAGAGTGTGCATATTTCATAGTGCTAGATGTAGAGGGAACTTTTGAATTACACATTCAGCAATTTTTCATCAATAAAAGCTTTCACAGAATTAAGTATTGAATTGACTGAAACACAACCACAACACAGTTTCAAGATGTGAATGTTTCTCAAACTTGAGTTTGAGTGGGCAAACAAGTTTATGAAAATCGCCATATTCCATATAGTCAAGATGACACTATATTATGGTTTTAATATACATAATGCTAACGGGCATACGGTACAAAAACCCTATGGGAATGGTGATAATGCTTGACTCCCTATTCCAAAATGATTTGAGAGTTGACTACAAGTTCATGAACTTGCTAAACATAGGTAGTATCCGAAAATTTCATACAATACAGCACAGACACTTAGAAAGCCATTAGTGTCAGTAGATCTACAGTATCAACCTCATACTAATGTGCAGTCGCAGTACACATGTAGTTTAAAGTTTTGAAGAATGCGCATTCGCAGTCTGCATAAGTTGCCTGGTTTCAGGTAATGCATCATGGAAGTAGATCGCAGTTGGCAATTTGCAGTAGTAGTGCATTTTCCGGAACAGCAAATGTCTACTACTCATTATAATGTTATAATGTACTACAAAATTACTGTGTACTGCGATGCAGTTCTAATGCATCATAACCCTGGTTAAATACAAAATTCTTGAGAGAATATTATTGTAATGTAGATTTCGGTTTGGAGTTGACCCTCCAAACCGAAAATAGTTGAACTTATATGTATGTAACCTTTTCTAGTTAGAGTCAAAGTTGTAGTCACTGTAAAAAGCTTTTAGTAAACTTTGGTTATTGCATTATTCAAATATGGTTTGTTTAGCTTTATACCTAGGCCTACCGAAGCATTGTGCTAACAGGTGTGTAACATGTGAAGCTGTGCAAGCGTTAAAAACCATTTGTAGTTAACAGTTATATTTACCTTTCTTAGAGATATCTATTGTAATTGGTTACTTCAAACAATGAGCACAAGTTGTCTTCTAATCGGCTAACTACATTTTATATAAACTGTTAACTTGACAGTACTTTGGGCCATGTCAGATGGGTGGGTGCAGGGTTCTCCCTAAGAATTATGGTCTAATGAAGGATGTAGGCTGGGGCAAAAAATTGGAGTTGTCCTCTCCTGTCCTCGAGGTTCTAGAGAACCAACCTCCAATAATTCACGGTTATATATACAGTCAAACATGTATAACTCGAACTTCACGGGACCGAGCGAAAGTGTTCGAATTATCAGAGCGTCCGAGTTATCAGAGCACTGTCACAAGTCCATGTATTTACTTATTTATTAGTAGATACATGCACATATACAAACTATAATATAAATCAAAAGCACAAATAGCTTGTTTCAAATTAAATGCTTCTAATGTAAAGTTTAAAACGTTTTTATCAAAAAGTATAGAGATTTTTCTATCACTTGAGATTGGTTTGTTGTTTGAGGTGATGTTATTGCCAGGACGTTTTTTTAGATTGACATTGGCAAAACTTGATCGTTGTTGAAATGCTCAAAAGAAAAGACATCTTTTTCTTTTGAGCGTTTTATCCACGATCAATTTTGCCGATTTTTCTTGAAGTTTATGCAAAGATTACCTCACTTTACCTTGCTTCCGAAGGGCGATCGCTAAGCGGATGTTTGGTATAAATCAAATTTCACCAAACCTTTAGAAAAGTCGTTGACAAAAATATTTTGCCGATGGTGGTAATAACGACGCTTATGAATTAGGAAAAGTTGAGGTCTACCTCTATGGCTTGGAATAAAGTGATTTTCTAAAGCGATAACAACCGTTTCGGTAGCCGTTGGAAAAAAACAGTTCGAGTTAACAGTGTTGAGTTTGAGTTATCTATAGCAATTTATTATTACGTGGGAACGGACCAAAGAAACCGTTCGAATTAACCATTTGTTCGAGATATCCGTGGTCGAGTTATCCATGTTTGACTGTATATCTTATTAAAATCCTTAAAATAGTTCATTATTCATTCATCAAAAGTTTTCATTATAGCAACTGATTTTCAGCTTCGGTTAATTCGATATGCTCTGAGCTACTGTAATACAGTTATTATTTGTGCTTATCACACATGTGCAACCAGCATTGCCTGTTTATAACAGTTCGTTTTCGTAAAACTATTCGAGATGATCAAAATGAATACTAGCACGGCTAAAAATTTCATTTTGATGCTAATATCAACTGGTTCAGCCGTGGAAAAGGTTTTAGGTTAGGAGACAGTGAAGATGAATTTCACAACTCAAAAGAGTATGAAAGGAATGAAAGCGACAGGAGACCAATACTTTTAGATACCTACTTGAAGCTAATGCTACAAACTCATTTTAATCAAATGGTTTATTTTAGTACCTGCAATTCATATAAACATTGATCGTATATGCTACTTGATTTTGTATAATTATTTTTATATTTTGATAGATTATTATTATGTATTTTATAAATTTGAAAATTTGTGACATACCATTTGGTAACCCCAAGGCCGTTATCTAAACAGATGCTCGCTCATCACTCAATTTTTATCATACCGTATATAAAAAGTCAGTTTTTTGCAGGAAAATGTTGCGAACATGAATCAGTCAAAAGAACTTTTATACAACATTGTTAAGTATATTAATTACGTTAAAAAATACATTCGAGTTTAGCAACTTGAAAAAAACTTTTCATAGTTATGAATAATTGCAACTTGGATTACAAGATCTGCATATGTTAACTGCTAGCAAATTGTATCAGCTTGTAAGATGAATGTTTCGGCCTCTCAATACACATTTAGTAACTGTCTATGCTACAAATTGTGCTGCTGAACAGATTCCTCGTTACAGCACATTGTTGCCGTATACTCTCCAGTTGTAATAGGGTTTGCTAGATGGGCGAGCAAAAATGTAGCAAGGTGGTTAATTGGCGCAGGTAGTAATCCTACGTTTAGCTCGATTGTGTTAGCTCCGAAACCCAGGCTAGCACAAACCTAACAGAGCTCGATCATTAAACCCCGCCCACATGATAGCCATCGGCTATCCTTGGGGGCTGTATATCATCATATCATCAGACTTCAGTATTAACTTTTGTTATTAAGGTGTTTTTTTTAAATGTTTCTGCCATTATAGCATCTTATTTTCTCATCAAACTCAGTGAAAGTATTGGGAGTTTTCTATACCTACTTTTAATATAGTTTTTAATTATAGTTTATGCATTTTATTTTGGGTATTATTTTTGTGTATTATTAGCTATTTATGCTCTGCGAAACAGTTATCAATGTTGCAACGCTTTCCTATTAAAAGCCATGGGTTTTGTAGTCGCTATATAGTGAGTTTTAATTATAGGATCTTACTCTAGAGCTATACCAATGGCTGAGTTCCCTTCTTCAATTGCCTGTGCAAGTGCGAGGAGTAGACATCGATGAGAATCTTATTCAGTGTGCTCAGGCTAAATATGCGCAGCACTATCCGCAGGTATTTAAACTAAATGTATACAAAAGACTTGTGGTCTCCAAAGGTTAGTAGAATCGAAAACAATGAAAGGGTCAGGTGTTGCGCAAATCGATGTAGTTATTCCGGAAGGGATGCTATATATTGCTGTTTGGTACAACAAACCTCAAGGGAGATGTATTGAGCAGATTTAGTCTCCTAAGGTTATTGGATGACGTACAAAGAAACTATTGTTCTTGTCACAAAATTTGGTGTTTCTACATAAAAGGGTCTGTCTACAACCTGTTTCACTTGAATATAACCCCTCAGGACCCTAAAGTGAAACACCATGCATTTAGTCTTCGCACACTTTATTTTTTGTTTTTCTTATTCTTTGTTATTCTTCTTTTCTAACTTTTTTCTTATTCATTTGGTACATTATGAAGTCTGCTTGGTGACAAGCAAGTTTATAATTTGATTAAAAGGCTAACAGTTGCTGTCTCCTCTGTAAAAAGGTCACAAAAGCTGACCCCATTAGCTGACCTTTGCATTTTTTTAAATCCTGACACATATCACTCAGCTGTGTAGTTGTATGTGGACTTGCTAGGCGCTAGTTAAGTTTTTGTGCAAAATACTTTTCGTTTTTCAGATTTGTTGTTCAACCGAAGATCTAACACTTTCATTTCTATGCGTGTAATCATTTTTTAAAGCATTTAGCTCGTCCTCCATAGAGCTACGAGCAATTGTTTGTGGCACTTCTTTTGTTTCACCAGTATTTTTGTTCATTCAGGTGTGCTTTGAGCAATTCGACCTCATGTCTAGAGGAGATGCTAGCGGCGGAGTTTTGAAAATTGGAGAAACCGACAAAGCCGATGTTATATTCTGTTTCTCTGTTACTCTATGGATTCATATAAATCATGGCGATGCAGGGCTGGATGACTTTTTAATGAACATATCTAATTCCTGTCAGTACCTGGTGTTAGAATCGCAGCCCTGGAAGTGCTATAGGACTGCTGCAAGGCGGGCTAAGCGAGCCGGCCAACCTCCCTTTCCGTACTATGACAAACTCTCTGTTCGTGGTAATGTCACTGACTATATAGACAAGTTTTTAGTAAACCAATGTGCTATGAGTAGGGTTGTGAATCTCGGGAACACAAACTGGGGAAGGGATATTGTGCTTTATAAAAACACATAAACCTCAATTTATACCTCAAGATTATGATTATGCTGGTGGTAATTGGCCAAAGCCTTTTAAATGATTTTGTATGCATTAGTTCAAGAGAGTTGCGTTTCGTTGAAAGTTCCAAGTTCTGCGCACCGACTACAAGAGAAGGGTGCTTTGCACATTCTGTAATGAAAAACCCATAATACATGTATACTGCCAGGGAAGCAGTGATACACCACGGCTGGTCTGTAGGAAATCACAACATAATCCTTTAGCCTAGGTGAGCATTTTTATAGGGCTTTTTAAAGAAGAGAGGTCTGTTGTACACCACAGCGGTGTGATCCACTCTGTGTATTGCAGTAGAATATTAAATAATACATGTGTAGTAAAGCACTGGTTTCATCTATTGAGGCAATCCTATGCATTTTATACAGTGAAACAGCTCAAGTATCATTTCTACATGGAGCCAGGCTACGTACTCCTTTCACAATTAAACTTCTGTAAACTCATGTTTTGATGGCGAAGGGCACAGAGAAAATGCAACAATAATGTACAGTAGATGGCATAATAACTTTGGAGTTGTCTGCTGATGGTACACTATTGCGTATCAATTTAAAATTAACCCCATATTAGTATGCATTATTATTTTGGGTGACAACGTAACTCTTTACATAAAATCACTTACAAGTTTACTTATAAGTGATTCAGTGAGTAAATTGGCTGGTGTATGCGGGCACGAGTGGTTGTGCCAACTTTATATCAACATGTTAAGTTGATATATAAATAAGTTTCATATAAGTTTGATATAATAAGTTTTCATGGTTCCATGTTTATGTTTACGCAAGATTACACGTAGTTTAGAATCTTCACTCACGACAAAAGCCATGCATAAAGTTGTTAAAGAATTCAGGTCTGTCGCAATAAATTCCTCTGTGGTGTTGCTATGGCAACATTTTCAAAGTTAGCGGAGCTTATAACTGTTGAGTTTTCAATTGTTCGGTTAATGACCTGTTTAAATATTTTCACTACAAAAAGGAGTGCTGGGTTTTAGCTGGCCTGGAATATAATCAAGATGTCAATGTTTTAATTTGTCTGTCAGCAGATTTATCATGTACTATTGCAAAGTGTACAGACAGCAAATGATGGTATCAACACCAAGGGAAGGGTAAGCCAAGTGATTTTTGGTTTAGTTTAATATGGTTTGAAGTTTCCATAAAGTGAAAAAAACAATTCTCATAGAAATTTGATATATAAGTTGTTATATTAGTCACTGCGAACTACTCTCTTCCTCTGTTTTATGAAAATGTGAAAAATGCAGCTGGTGGTGTGAGGTAGTAGAAATCATCCGTCTTCTCTCATATTACAAAATAGGAGTAATGGCCAGTAATGCAGCGCATTGCTTATATTGAGGATATGGTGAACACCTCTAATTTTTATCAGTGCTTTCCTGGTAAGCGATAGCCGGCACCTTTTGAAGCAGCCGGTAGTCATGTACATATGCAGGCTAAGGCACTATTATGCTGTAAGCTTCTTAGACTAAGAACTAATTTTGTACTAAGGGGCGGTACACAACTATGCCAAGTAGTCAATTAGTAAGCCTTTGAACCTCTTATGCACAAGGTTATATTAGTGGTGCACTGTTACCAATAAGAGCCCCGAGAGAAATGGCTCAAACTCATGTTCTATTGGTATATTATTTTATATTACTTCCATTAGATATATATATTGAGTATAACATGATTAGTTCTCGATTTAAACTCTGGTAGTCACACAATGGCTCAGCTATGAATATATTTAAATAATTTTATTGCTATTTGTCATAGTGTATCTCTACTGGGTGTATGATGTGACTGAGTGGGACAACAGCTAGCAATGATTCTGTGAAGGCGTGAATAACAAACCAATTAGTATAAGTCATTGTGGGATGAGCTGAGGCTTACTTTTTCAGGTTCTAGGGCTTAACGTCCTGAGCGCATATAGTTCTATTAATTTGTGCTCCTAAAGTGGTGTGATCAGCTCAAAATTCTGATTTCAACTTCTACCTTTTACCCTTGCGCGTTCGTATTCCTTTTAGGGCGCATTTGAATTCCCTAGTGGATGCATATGTGCGTGCATATTTCTACCACATGCTTCATAAAATTATAGGATAATTGCGGCAGGTTTCGTTATAAACCAGTTAATACGACAGCTCCCTTGTCAATCTTTACTATAATAAGCGTCATGTCCATCTTTCTAAAGCTGCCGTTAAGAGCGTTAGGAAAAGATCACATCACTCAAGGATTGAATTCGGACTCGTATATCTAAGAATAATTGTGCACACACTTCCTACACCGGACGTTCTGTCACCGCGCATGGGACTAGCAGCATACTAGTAACTATAGTTTAGGTCTCTAGCTGAATACTTGCTATATTATAACAAATGTGTTTGTGGATGAAAATGTTTTTATTGGATTCGTCTACAAGTCATCCTCTATTTGATGGAAGAATTACCTGTTGATCGTATATTGCTGAAATCTGAAATAGGCGCGCAAGAGATGACTCTAAATAGGCCTAAATGATTGCATATTGTAAACTCCAATCATAAAAACAAGATATCTTACCTTTCCCTTCTGGGAAAGGAGATGCAAAAGCATAATGAGCTCGCAATTCCGGTTTGAGATGACAGTTCAATGTGCTGCAAACATGACCTCTTACTGACTCTCAACTTGAGTGTTACTATTGAATAACCATTTTACAATTGGATGTATCATTGAGAATGAGTAAATACTTCAGCCAAAGTGTCAAATGCTTTATTTATTTGGCAAGCTATGCGCCTTTGTGCTGGTCTTTTGCTTATACGCATGTAGTCGATGTCATGCGAAGAACAATACACTGGTTAGTCAATACCAAGTATATATTAACTATGAATGATAGGGCACGGCTTATTTTGGGAGATAGCTGATAGATACTTTCTTATACTACAATGCCTGATATAATATCAACATGACCAAATGTTATGACAAGCTACTTGAGCAAGCGCTGAGGAATGAAAAGAGCTCCATCACCCAAACCCTGATTAAACTCAGAGGCTATTACTCAACATCCGACTCACAAGCAGGATGCTCTTTGGTTTCCTAGAGGAAATAGAAGGAATATTAAATATAGCGAAAGGCTTGCAAACAAGTCTCCGTTGCCTTTCTGACAACAGGACATGATGAAGATTTTGGTAGCGGAAGTTTGCTTGTAATGTCGCATCCAGCAAGCTAGGCTCAAGGCAATTCCTTCATCTTTTCCATGAGTTCATCGACGAATCCCTGCAAAATTGTAAGATTGTCATAAATGTGGTAGAATCTATGCCATTTCCTGTAAAGACTTGGAAATAAAGTCATGATCTTGTTGAGAGACTGCTTAGTCATGTCTCTTCCTGAATCATATGGAATACAAGAAGTGCTCGACTGGCAAAGGTTCTTTTGGACCTTGTTCAGGTCAAACATTCTGTTAATAATATGTTGTTAAACAAAGACTTTTATGTAGTGACCAAATTTCAGAACAATTGAAGGGTCAGTTAATTTTGTAACTGTCCAAAATGTGTATACATATTGACGTTTCAAATCAAATCTCACATTAGTTCCACTAATCGCAGCCGATGCCTGCGCAAATATACCACGGATTGTTCTGTACATACTGCTAGCAAACGATCTTCACACCAGAAATAGATCGCGGTTGGTTGAAGCATGTAAGAACTCGGACTAGCATTCTGTAAACAATAATGTACGATTATTTTTGTATGTTATCGATGATCGGTCGTGATCAGTTGTTTTTCGAAACGTGGTTGTATATGCATGTACAATATAGCCAATTAAAAGAAAACTGATATATCAAGTTATCTAAATTTGATGATTGACATGACAGACTGCTTCACAGCATGGTGTAGATAGATTGTTTCACCTGAACATGGCCCAACAGGACTGATGAAGTAACTGAGAAGGGAAACAGAAATAAAAGTTTTTTAAACTTCAACGATATTTAAAAGTAGAATTCATGCTACTTAGTATGTAGTAAAGCTTTATTACTATTAAGCCTGTGGCTGGCAGTGTGCAGAAAAAAGTTATTCAATAACATTGTCATAAAGGGGATGTAATAGAAAAACTGATCAATTTTATACAGTAATAATATTTTCATACTTGATTTGCCAAAACCAATTTGGGAGTTGCCTCCTTCAGTCTAGCCTATATACAGTAACATTTGTGCATTGGAGGTTCTCAATGTGTGGTTTCTTAATATTTAAATACATTTGCTAAAAACAAAACATTTTATTAATAATAAACACTGTTTCTGAATTTTAAACTCATACTTATAGACGGCGGCATTTAGTGCGATGGGGAAATGCTGACGACTGCATTTAAATTGCTGAGTATATAATACTTCATGTAAACATTTTTTTTAATTTGGGCTACTTTCAAATTTTTTTGAAGCGAAAAATGAGAGATTCTGCATGCATTACTTTTTAAAACTCAAATTAGTTTAATAAAGCAGAAAACACAAATCAACTTTGCTGACTTGCGAGCTCAAAAAGATAGACTTGAATGAGTTAAATACACTAACAGCACATCTCAGAAATTAGTTGCTATAACAATGCTATCATACTTACATTAGCAGTAACAGTTGTTTTCATAACAAAATTAAACTACCATAAAAACTCTATTTGAACGCCCCTCTATTTGAACAGCCACCTCTAATAGAACGTCACTATAGAAGGGTTGAAAAATACAGTGCCACCCTTTAATTGAATGCCACCTCTATTTGACTGCCAGTTTGGCATTCTTTGATCTTTAAGAGCCCATAATAGAAAGTGAACAATAAAAAAGTGTCGACAAATTAGTACTAATAATGATTCTGTTGCATCAATAACGATTAATTTTTTTGTTGTTGCTGTAGTAGTTGCCATGACTTTAGTGACGGTGTACCTAAGAAGATCAATTGTCACAATAATCAGAACTGCACTATGATTCTAAGTCACTAAGGTCTAAATCCTATCCATTGTTTTCAGATTCGTCCATGTGCTTTATAATCTTACCTGAAGACTTTATAGCGTTTTGATGAGCGATGGGAATACTCTTCAGGAACACCGTATGATGTAATAGCAGCCATTGTTATGGCGTATTCTAACTTTAAAACGTTAAAAAAGTCTTATAGGCGGCATAAGCATCGCTTCGCCCGTGAAAGGGTTAAATTTATCTTCCCAAAATTCTGATAGGGTAATCAAAAAATACAGTGACACCCTATATTTGAATGCCACCTCTAAAAATGGTAGAAAAACATCGCTCCACAGAGTAACTTAAATTTCTAAGAAAACCTCGGATACATGAAAATGATGCAATAATCATTTGCCATTCATATTACAGTAGTAGCTTGTAGTGAGCCAAGTGAATAGTCTACTATATCGATTTCTTGACAACTTCAACCTGAGCTTCAACCGCCAACACACGGTTATAAACACACAGCTATAAATTGTTTCATATAAGAAATTACTTCTAGTTAGAACAGACTTGTCTGTTATGTAACCATTTTGAAGACAGGAGTGTTGACATCGCCATTCACTGTTTCCATGGTGCTGCCAATTCGCAAGTTGGAGTCGTCCGCAAGATGGAGATGACAAAAATACACTAATCAAGCGAGTTTTGTTACTTGCAAATCTTTATTGAACGTTTTATGCTTGTGAATAATGGAAATGGCACTTGCGAATGATGCGCAAAAAATGATGTGCAAGCTATTCCATTTTATACATTTCCACAATGAATGATGCGCAAGAAAATACCACGTAAGCAATTCCATTTAAACACTTTCCACACTTCAGTCATTTCTATTTCAAAAGCATGCGGCTAAAGCAAGAGAGGAGTATCCGGCTATAACCTCTGATGTAAAATTACTGTACTTCTTTTTTAATAAAGCGCTCGCGTTAATTCAACGCGCGTACAACCCCAAATTCACATCATCATTGAGAGACAATGAGACATTATACACCATGGAAACATAGTGTATAATGTTTCATCTCTCCACAAACCTGTTGGTTTTATCAAAACTGAATTGGTAACTTGAAATGAGCTATTGTACGCAAACATTATCCTCAGCGTACGGCCTTACAAAAAGCACAAGATTTTCATTTCTTTTTGAGCTGTACAAAGCAGAATTCACATAGAATCAGTATATCATTCCATACTTATGCTATCAGTAACAAGCTTTAAGAACTACCTAAAAACTAGACTACTCAGTTGACAGCCTTGAAGGTCGCATTACTGTTGCACTTGAGTCGATGACTAATTTAGAAGCACAAATGAAGGCCAGAGCGGTGTACTCAATTGCAGATGAGATGAAAGATCTTAGAATTTATTGATGCATTGTGTCATAGATTCAGTTATAGAACTATTACTTTCCAAGAAATGGTACTAAATGTACCATTCTATGAAAACCAAGGCTATCCCATTCTGTCCTAAAAAGTTGCAAAACAGTAGCAGAGGTGCAAGCTATAAATGTGATGATCGTAAATTTCAGCTAGCACAAATTTCTTATGAATAATAAAATTAAAAATGAATGACTTCGGAATTGTGCATCTCACATTACAGACCTTTACATAAGTCTGGCCCCTACAGTTACTACAATGGGGTTACCAGTGATTACAATCTGGTGTCTAGACAAATATGAAGATATGGCGATTTTACGATTTGGTTACTTCACCATTCAGAATATCAACCTAAAGGCTGGTTCACGCTATATCGTAGTTAGTCAGCGGTTACTTTCGGCGTTCATCGTCGATTATGTGAGCCGTGAACCGATGGCATCGACGAAGCATCGCGGACATGTCGGGAAAGTTTGCAGCTGTCAAACTTTCCCGATATTTCGCCGAGCATCGATGACCTCCTTTCAAATGTGGACCATTTCGGCGATGGTAATTCGCGGATAGTGTGATTTGTTCATATCCGTTTACGATAGTCGCTGCGGGACTAGTTTTTTATTCCAGCACGCGAAAATAAAGAGGTTTCTTCGCGAAAATTTAAAAAGAAAAATGAGAACACTACATCACGGAATATTTCCTCATGCAAACACGGATGGGTTTGTGATAGTGTGAACATTGTTATTATCGACGATCACTGAAGTATTGTGGCATCAACTCCAACATACAGCGATATAGTGTGAACCAGCCTTAATGGTGGCTCAATGTTTGACGCTCACCTGTATAGTCGCCTCACTCTGCTTACAAGGTTTGAGCAGCTCCTAAAAAAGAAGGGAAAATTTTCAATCAGTATGAAACTGTCATTGACTGAAACTGTCATTGACTGAAACTGTCATTGACTGAAACTGTTACTGTACTGAATGGGAAAGTTGCAGCTGTTGGATTGACAAGTGATAAGGGCACCGAGGTGTGAATATGGCTGGCTTTGATAGCTTGATGCATGAGAAACTGATGGCCTAGACGCTGTAAATGATGAGCCACATTAATTATTTGTGGTTTTTAAACATGGCAGATGCAAATACCGGCAAAGCTCAAGTGTATTGCGCAAATACCCTGAAAGCTATGATGACTATGTGGGTAGACAGCTGTATTCGATACAACAAATGCTAGCTGTGTAAGGACAACACTAGTGGTAGCATGAAGACAATTTTATGCACTGAAGCCAGCAGAAGTTCTATGGAAAGTGCCCAATTTCCGTGAACACATATAATGTCTCTGCACTTTCAAGATTTCATATTGTTCCCAAGGACTCTCCATAAGGTCATGAAAGGTCATGGAAGGTCATGGAAGGCAGAACGCTTCGAAATCGTTGCAGTATTGTTTAGGAATACCCAAGAAATTTCACATTTGGTGTGATAAGAATGCTACAAAATTTTATTCTCAGTGGCATTTTTTGATATACAGTCAAACATGGATAACTCGAACTTCACGGGACCGAGCAAAAGTGTTCGAATTATCAGAGCGTTCAAGTTATCAGAGCACTGTCACAAGTCCATGTATTTACTTATTTATTAGTAGATACATGTACATATGCAAACTATAATATAAATCAAAAGCACAAATGGCTTGTTTCAAATTAAATGCTTCTAATGTAAAGTTTAAAACGTTTTTATCAAAAAGTATAGAGATTTTTCTATCACTTGAGATTGGTTTGTTGTTTGAGGTGATGTTATTGCCAGGACGTTTTTTTAGATTGACATTGGCAAAACTTGATCGTTGTTGAAATGCTCAAAAGAAAAGACATCTTTTTCTTTTGAGCGTTTTACCCACAATCAATTTTGCCGATTTTTCTTGAAGTTTATGTAACTTCAAGAAAAAGTTACCAAAGAAAAATCCCTTACTTTACCTGGGATTCGTTAAGAGCAACACTCCGAGGCAGTCCAATTAAAAGTTTTACGAGGTTTAACGGTACATTGTATATCACTCACGCTTTTTGAATGTATACTTATTGAATGTACACACGTATTCTATGTTTAGGTCAAACGATGAATAGTTTTTTTAGCTAAGACAACGTATACGTTTAATAAAAACATTTTTTAAGACGTTTTAAACATTCAACATTCCGACGTTGATTCAACACGGAATCAACGTCGGAAAACTATTCGTCACGGGCTAGCCGGGTCACGCACTCAAGGATTTTCGCCACGCACATACAAAACAACATGCTGTTTTTGTTTTGTATGTGCGTGGCGAAAATCCTTGCGCGCGTGACCCGGCAAGCCCGTGCTATTAATCGTATAGCAGTATAAATCAAATTTGACCAAACCTTTAGAAAAGTCGTTGACAAAATTATTTTGTCGATGGTGGTAATAACAACGCTTATGAATTACGAAAAGATGAGGTTTACCTCTATGGCTTTGAATAAAGTGATTTTCTAAAGCGATAACAACCGTTTCGGTAGCCGTTGGGCAAAAAAACAGTTCGAATTAACAGTGTTGAGTTCGAGTTATCTATAGCAATTTATCATTACGTGGGAACGGACCAAAGAAACCGTTCGAATTAACCATGTGTTCGAACTATCCGTGGACGAGTTATCCATGTTTGACTGTATATCGATATGCATGAAATTACAAAGACTCGATCCTATGACCTTGACCCTATGAAGGATGCTTTTCCTCTGACATGTATCCATGGAGCAATGAGTACTGCAAAGGGTGCTTCGACGAATGAAACGGCAACCTTCAGATATCTAAGAGAAATGCCTGGTTTTGAGTCCAAGACTATCGGCTGTTATTTCTACTGTGCCTATTCACATCATTTTGCTAACATAACAAATTAATTTAGTATAGATCTCATTTAGAACTAAAACAGTAAACAAACGATTGCTATAATTAATCATTTAATAAAAAATGACCTAAAAAGTCCCTAAAATGACCTAAAAAGTCTCTAATATTGTGAATGAACAGCAAAAACAACCAAAAGAGGTTACAAAGAAGCAACCAACCATGAAAGTGCTTGGTAGTTAGGTAGTTAAGGCAGCTAAGTAATACGTGAATCAACTTGCTAACAACACCAGAATCATCTACGAAATAAAAGAGTGGCTATAACAAATCTACTCTGATTTCATGGGAAACTGTCTGTAATGATGTTTTTGCACAACGACTAATGATATCTTTGACGCATCGACATGTTGTGAATTGCTAAAGCAGTTGGTTGTAATCGCTTTAAGTTATATTCAATTAGTTTGTCATCAAACAATATCTTCATCAGTGTTGTAAGACATTGGAGTGATGGAAACCTTTGTCTAATACCTCTATGGAGTGTGAAGGCAGCTATAGCTAACACTATATACATCTAGAATCTGTGGAAAAGTTTTAATATTTGCTGCAAGCGGAGACTCCAGAGGACTGGTTCACACTGTATCGCCATATTTCGGAGTTGGCCTCTCAGCGATTATTCGTCGACTATGTTCACCGTAAACCGATGACATCGTCGAGGCAATGCAGATACGTCGGAAAAAGATGCAGTTGTCAAACTTTCCTAATAATTCAACGACAGCCTGTGCTGTGCGATGCTCACCACTTCGGCGATGGTGATCATTTGCCTTTGCCGCAAATTGCTTGGTCATTAATTTCTTTCATAATAGTTGCTGTGGGACCAATATATTTCTGTAGTTTTAGTATCAAACTGACTAGCAATATACGAAGCTTTTAGTTTAACAAAGTCGATCGTAGATGAACTATTATGACACGGTTCATTTGTATAAATTTGATAAATAAACACAGTTGTCCAAATAGTCTGCTAATTGACTTGCCATTTAAAGTAATAATGGAACCTTGCTGAGCCATAATTATCTTACAAGTTGCCTCGGAAGACCATCTGTCGTCCTGACAACGGCAAGGAGTGGTGTTCCTTACAGATGGAAAGGCATTGGTAAACATTAGTAATTACTAGCTAGTCTTAGAACTAGAGTGGAGCTGCCATGTCTGTGTACCAGTCATCTAAAGGCTAGGACACATTGTATCGCAGCTTGTCAGGGTTGTCCCCTCTCGACCATTAGTCGTAGACTATGCGCACCATAAATTGATGTTAAATATTCGAGATATTTAACCTTCCATCCCCGACAGTCTGCGCAGTGTGCACCACTTCATCAATAGCGATTGCTGATTGGCTGTCGCAGATTGTTTAATCTACATTTCCGATCATAATAGTTGCTGCGGGACTAGCATTTCATCGTTTTTATGACTGTGTTGTATACTGAGAACTCCATACTACAGATTGCTTGTAGATATAAATGCAGATGGGTTTGTGATAGTGTGAACCATGTTATCATAGATCATCATGATGTATTGTTGGATTACTGCCAATATACTGCGTGTAGCAGTGTGTAGCAGATACAGAGACATTTAGAATTAGCGCAGGTCTGACTTACCAAGATTTTCTCTCTCCTTGCTCCTTCATCTTTCTCATTCAAGAGTTCATCGAGATCTGGGTCACAGGGATAGGTGTCATTCGGATCCTACAGCAAGAAACAAACTTCAACTTTTTGTTACCGAGATAACAGAACCAATTAGCATTTTGGTCTAATCGCATTTTGGTCATGGACCAATATTGGGCTTCTAAAAATTTGACCACATTTTGGTCATGGACCAACATGTGATCAAAATTTTAGAAGCCCGATCTTGGTAAAAATATAAAATGTTGATAATTATCCGTTGGTCCACGATGCACCATAAGCTCAACGCTTTTCTGATCGAATCCATGGCAGTCTTAATTAATGCATTGAGGAATACCAAATTAGTAACAGTTTCCTGTCTTATTTTTTTCCTTCTGGCGTGTAATGAAAAAACAACATTTTGCATGAAGACATTGTCATGATAAGGAAAAGGCACCTATAATACTATGCAGCTAGTACACTGAATATTTATGTATCCTCCTGTAAGAGGCTAGTTATATCCTAATGAATTACCCAATTTTATATAATCCTTTTGTTATAATCAGGAAATGAGAACATCTGAACTCTTGGTAGCAATTTGTTATTCTAAAGTTTCAGCAACAGTACACTCATTAGCCTAAATGTATTTTGCTTACCATGCTCATTATACCGGAAGGCTTCTAGCTGCCAGATCATCTGATAGATCTGCAGATATAAGCTGTTGGCTAATCTATGTCGCAATACCCAGGAAAGCATGTATAAGCATGTGGGACCCAAGATGCATGGGAATTCCATATTTAATCATGCTTTGATGTTACCCTGCTCTTGTATTTTCTTTTTGTATTTTTAGTAAAAAAGTACATGTATTTTTATTTTGTGCAATTAGTATTAGCCAGTAGTTTAGATATTCTGTCAGTGTGCTTCCACCTTCAAAATGCATATTTTGTGGAGAAAAGTGACTCACAAATGGGCCCTATCCTTAAAACAGATAATATTGACAATTCAAAAGCTACCGCCATAAATAGAAGACTGTCATCCTCTTGTTTTTGTTTTTGCAACCAGAAGTTTCAGTTTAAAATAAAGAGTTCTATCTCAAAGTTTTCTTACCCAAAATAAGCCATTCTTATCGTTTGTTCAGTGCTACATCCAGAAATACAGCCCTCTACAATGGGAACTACAACCAACTAACTGACCGCCTAATAAATCCCTGATAAATAAATTTACTTAACCTCCATGACATAAAATCTGCAACTGCAACAGGGTAATAAATGTACCTAAATCGGTGAATCATTACACATGAAACATTCGATAGATTAGCGAGTAGCAATACTCGCTAATCCATCAAATAATCCACCTGCTTGACTTGCCGGTTTTTGTCGTTTCCATCTTGCAGACGACTTGCGGATTGACCGCTTCATTGAAACACGGTGATATTCCGCGAATATATATAAGAATATGCAGGCTTGTCTCATGCATAAGTTGTTTTTGTTCGTACTAATATTATACTCGATGTCTATTTTAATAAATTCCACTTCGTCATTGTGTGTGTCCGTGTGTCCGAGTGAATGCTATGTGTTTCCACACTTTTCGGCAGATTTCATCCAAACTTCATATGCATACCCTCCGTGCCTTCCATCGGGTCGCCAAAAATATCTCTTTTCAAGACTCCTTCTGGTTCCTGAGAACCAGCCTCTTAAACGCCAACTTTTGGACCATCCAATTCAAAATTAAAGAAGTCCCGGGCATCATCAGTCTTAGTCTAGTAATCAGACAGTTTGACTATAGCTCCATCACAAACATGAAACACCGGACTGAATAGGCGTGCCTGGTAATCAAACATCAGATCAGGTGTGTTATTAATCGAGTTGCAAAAAAAAGACCTCCCTACATTACCTGGTTTGTTACAAATGTATACAAAAACATTTCTTGCCGATAGACTGGCATCTGCCCTGAATTAATCTGCTGCGGAGCGGGTGAACAGATCAAATAACGACACGCATGCCTGCTAATACTGACATCAATGCTGATGTTCCTTCATCAGCTCAGCCTCCAATACCGATGACTGTTATGTCTAGTTCTCTGCTACTCACAACTACTCATAACTACTTATAACTTTTATCTGATCAAGTAGAATATCTTGGTTGATTTCCAATTTACTTAACCTCCATGATCTAAAATCTGCAAACTGCAACAATTCTATGAATGAACTCTATCTAGACATCACAGATTTAAACTTCACTAACTTGCATACGTAAGCATTGAAGTACGGCCATGTTTTCTTCCTTTGCCAGTCGAATTCCATTAACTATTCTAAATATCTCACTTCAATGTATCCATTTGAGCTGGAGAGAGGTAGGGACTGTTTTTAAATGCTTTATCATTAGTATTATTTCTAATCTGTTTTAGAGTTTTATTGGACACATATTATAAAGATAAGAACACTGAAGAGTCACTCAACATTCCTGTAGTCTTTCTTCAAGTGTTCTCGAATAACACTGCTGGAGAGAGCTCAGTTTTTCTGTCAGTGTCTACATTTAATTAACCTTGAAGCCATCAAACTACTCATGAAGAATATTTTAGTTTGAATCTTTGGGTTGCTAAACAAATCATGGATTCAGACAGAAAAATAGATTTTACTTTTAATGAATGTCTTCCCTAACAATTCTCGATGCTGTTTGTTCTGCTGAATGAGAGCTGACGAGCTCAGGAGATGAAAAATTATGGTTGTCTGGAAGTTATTATCTATGCTCAAAGCATACAGTCAAACGTCGCGATCACATCTGTAGGTGTAAATTTGAACTGACGGATAGATGAACTGACGGACAGATGAACTGACGAACGGACAGATGGACGGACAGACAGATGGACGGACAGACAGATGGACAGACAGATGGACAGACAGACACAGCTCTTACTATAGTAAAGATTTTCGGTCTGCATGCCTCTCTTTCTTACAGTCCATGTCTGTCTACCACTATCGATGTTATCAATGAGAAAACTGTGTCACAGCAAAGTTCAATCAGATTATTACTACCCTCCTTCAAGGGGTGTATTAGGCGTAAGATAATATGGCTCAACCATGGTTTTCATAGCAGTGTTTAATCAAGCTTCGCTTTTTAACAAAAAAACTAACATATAGTGCAACCAAGTCCATGCTCATGAGATCGTACGATTAGTTTAACACTGATAGTCATCTTGTCATCTGTACAAAGAATACTAAGCGTGGAAACACTCAAATACTATTTTATAACTTAATACTGATGCATTACTTCAACATTTGTGTTTTAGTTCACACCTGAGAACTGTCACTCCAACTGTAACCTAATGACTTTAATACCGAAGTGTTAAAACACAGTCCAAGTGTTTGATTTAATAACTAGAACATACGTCAAAAAGGTTTACTACACCCCAATATGATTAACAATTGTAGTAATCAGTTAAGATTATTTTTCCTCCATTTTTCCCAACACGGCTATGTTCTTCCCGTGTCATATTTGGGTTTGACACACATTGCATTTAGGTATTTAAATGTGAATTTAGTAACCTACCTCAATGCCATATAGCACCTTCAATTGGCTGTCAATCCAATCTTCCACCCTTATTCTCTTCTGCACCATATGTCTCTGCTTCAATCCATATTTCATTGTTAGATTTCGTTTCTTTTCTGTCTCACGTTCACTGTTACAACTACAATCTAAACTTCCATCTGCTTCATCTGCAAATTTTACACTTGTTGAATGGCAGATTTCAACCGCTTCAGACATGTTGATATTGAAAGATATACAAATATTTCAAAAAAGCGTCGCAGGATATATATATATATATATATATATTATATATATATATATTCGAATCTGTCCAATACGCCCGAGGGCATTTTATGAACATAAAATTTGAGATAAAATGATTGATAAGAACGCTAAAACCTAATTTGTTGCAATAGGCTCATTTGACAGGAGATATCCAGTCACTTCGTGAAGAGCGTATAGGATATAGCAACTCTTTAGCTCAGCCGATAGGATAACAGTCAGTAACGTGTCTCCAGAATCTCTAGCAGACCTTGATCATTGTTAAGGTCACGTGCGTGTATTTACCCACATTTAGAAAATCACACATTCCTATTGGTCGCTGTATAGAGTTTAGGCAGTGCTCTAACGGTAGGTTCGGTACGCGAAAGCGATGAGTCAGAGCCGTTGAACTTCAGAGTCTCGCACATAAACCGAAAACAAACCCGCTTGTTTCCATACAAACCGATCGACATACTGATATCTAATGGAATATTCATACCTCGCTCTCAATACCTCTCTTTTAAGTCTTTTTTGCATTTAATTTAGTTTGCCACAAAAAATTATTGGTAGCTTATTGTAGCAGATTTTGTCCTTTTTCAAATGATGTATAATACAACAATCGATTTCATAGCAACTGCCAATGGAAAAATGTTTGTTAGTTAATGTTGCGGCCTCTCTATTATAACTTACCGGTACGATATATAGAAATAGTGGGAGCGGCCTGTTTGTTTGGAAACTAGCGAGCTCCCGTTGGTGGTTATACGCTTCCGTTGGTCGTGGGGCTCTGAGAAGCTTTGTGGCTCTTCGATGAGTAAGCAACTCTCATGTGTGATTCACACCTCTCGACACAAAAATGCGTGCTTCATAAAGTATATGCAAGGGTTGTCTGTTCGCGTTAAGACGCGCGAGTAGCCGTACCCGTATTTAAGTAATTATTGTTATTATTCGACATCGATGGGCCGTGAAGGAGAAGATGTTTAAATCTCACGAATATCCGTATCCTGTTGTCTACAATCAGAAGCTACAGTACTCAAGTATATTAATTATACGCTATATCTACCGTTACAGTGCTGGCCTTGTAGAATAAGCAATACCATTTGAATGAAAATTTCAATATAAATTCTGAATACAAAACACTTTTTATAGGCTCATTCAAATTTACCTGCAAAAGGTAATCAATCTGTACAACCAAATACCATCTGTACAACCAAATACACCTCTAATGTCTAGCCACGGGTGCAGCATGCATTGCCTTTCACCCCAGCGTGAAAAAATTTTGAGCACTGAGTTTGCTTGAACACTTTTTAATAACGTTATTTTTATTACTAGTGTTAATTATGAAGAGTGTTAGTCGGTATTCATAAGAAAGTATCTGTTTGTGTATTAAAAAATCAAACTTGCAATAACACATGGTATCATCAAGGTTGTCTTCTTTTTAATCATCTTATGTTGCATCTGTGAAAGGAAGACATCTGATTATAAGATGTGTAAAAGACAACATCTGTGAAGTCGCCAACAGTAGTCATGTCTGAATCTAGGAGTGCTCTTCTCAAAACTATAGAAAATCAACAGGAAAAGCTTCATAAATACGAGACTAAAATTAAAGGTAAGTAAATTGCACAGGTTCTTTTGACAGCACAGTACCTAGGTCTTGATAAGAGCTGTGTGGAAGTGTTTTATTTGTTGTAGATTTGGTAGCAGCATATAAAAGTCAGGTGAAGGAAAATGAAACACTTCAGTCAACTATAAAGTCTTTACGAGCAGCGTCATCACGAAAAGCACTTAAAGATAATGCGTCTGAGGATGATAGTGAAGCTGAAAATGTCAAAGACGATGAGGTATTTCCTTACTCCGAGGAATGCTTACTCTTCATTTGCAAATCCTCTTATTTCATATTCCATAATACTCTCTTCATACTCTATTTTAATAAACTAATAATACTATTTTAATAGACTATTTTAAAATATTAAAATATTTTAAGATATGGTTTTAATTTTTTTAATATACTCAATGGTTTTACTAGTTTTATTTCATAGCTACTTATACTTACCAAATATTTTGCCTACTCTGATTGGGCATTCTAATCAAAACATACCATGTAATTGGTTATAACCGAGATGCTGCATCTCGGTTATGAGAGATGCTGCATTTCGGTTATTAGAGATGCTGCATCTCGGTTATGAGAGATGCTGCATCTCGGTTATGAGAGATGCTGCATCTCGGTTATGAGAGATACTGCATCTCGGTTATGAGAGATGCTGCAAAGGGAAGTTTGAGACTGAATTAAACCATAACTGTCACGAACAACTTTTATTGTATTTACTGGGTAAATCAGACACGCTGATTCCGATTTTGTACTCAAAATAAAGATTAGTCCACTAACTTTCAGAGTAATGAAGGCTTTTTTACAGCGTTTTAATATCGGTCTCGAAAACAACACGATCGGCTGAACAAGCTCCACCCATAAATACGTGACGTAACCTAGCTTTTTAGGAACAAAAGTTACGTAGGGATGTTTATACTGGTTTAGAATAATAGGGATGGGTGTTTAAAATCCATTAATATCTACATTCAGCCTTAAAAATAATATCAGTCTTTTCTGAAAGGTAGATAAGCTATTTAGCATTGCATATTTAAAAAAATGCGATAACAACACTAGCTTGTGATAACACCGCGCTTTTTGAGCTCATTTTTCTCGGCGTTCAGCCCATTTAAACGTCATGTAACAAGCTACGAGCAATTTTAAATAGTTTATATACCTTTCATAAAAACTGAAATTATTTTACAGGCTGGATTTAGATAATAATGGGTTTTAAGACACCCATCTCTATTATTCTAAGTCGGACTAAACATTCTTAACTTCCGTTCCTGAAAAAGCTAGGTTTCGTCACATATTTATGGGCGGAGCTTGTAATGCCGATTGTGTTGTTTTCAAAACGGATATTGAAATGCTTTAAAAAAGCCTAAATGACTTTGAAGGTTAGTGGATTAATCTTTATTTTGAGTACAAAATCGGAATAAGCGTGTCTGATTTACCCAATAAATACGATAAAAGTTGTTTGTGACAGTTATGGTTTAAATTACACTCTTATTCCGCCACTTATGAGTTTGTTGGCTCGTCTCATGTAGGAGTTGTTTTTGTTCCCACTTACGTTATACAATGGACCATGATTATACAGTGGACCATGGACCACTGTTATACCATGGACCACCGTTATACAGTGGACCATGGACCTGGTTATGACATCCCTGTTTTACGATTTTTTCATCTTACGATGTGGAACACAATGTTTTTTCATCTTCTCGTTACAGCATTTTTATCGCCATACAACATCAACAAAAGTCTCTCAAAATTCAAATTTGACAGTTTTATTACATTTTGTTTTGCTTTTAGTTAACATCTTCGACTTATTCGGGAGAGCTTTATGAAAATATCAATATCTTGTTTTTGATATTTTCTTTAAGAAAGTTTTTGTTGAATAAAAATGTTTTATTAATATTGACTTCTCATACTTATGCAGTAAAATTCACTAGCGTACACTGCAAGTTACTAGCAGTTCATCTTGCAATTTTATTTACCAGGAATTGCTTGCATTTTTATAGTCTGAGAGCCAGCAACGGGAAATCGAGAGATTGAGTAGCTCCATGACAGACCTTCTTGCGGAGAAAAAAAATATTCAAGCAGCTGCGATTGCTGAAAGAAAACTACTAAAGGTTAGTCAGTCATTAAATTATCTGCACATTATGCATATACAATTTAACTAGCTGTGCCACCCGGCGTTGCCCGTGTAATAGAAAAGTCTTTGGACAGAAAATTGATTTGTATTTAAAATATAACAACATTTGCCATTTTAACTTTCAAACTACATATCATGAGAAAAGTGTTTTGTCTTATAAACAATGAGAAGTCGTGAGAGTTGCTCGTTATTAGCCAGTTTAATAATGTGAGCGAACAGCTTCTCGTGACGTTGTGCTATGACCCGCGTCATACGCAAGGTAGTTTGGTATTTGCTCTCATATAATGACTTATATTGGCAAGCTAGCAATTTGATTTCTGTAATCTAATGGGTAAGGCGTTTGACTGGGGAACGGCAGGGTCCGAGATCGAATCTACTTCGGTACGGATTATTTATTTTAATATCTATAGCCGAACAATCAATCCTACTAACATACGACAAATTTTGAGAAATATATATATAGATAATGTATAATTAATAATTATATTTAGTGATATATAACCATTATATAATATAATGGTCCAACACTTAATTTATGCCTGTTATTGCTACTAGCACGCTGGCTACTAGTACTACCAGTCCTGTACGCTGTGAGAGATCGTCATGTGTGATAAATATAGGTATAATTATTCCATGATACAGCAAGGCGATTGAGTGGTGCAGTTGGTACTGCCCTGGCTTTCAAATATGCGGGTTTGACTCATGTGTTTGGCAATCTTCAGATGGATGAATACGACTCTTATCATATAAAGATTATATGCTGGGTTAGCTCTGTGACTTGAAATACATCTTAGTAAACTTTTGAATGTACAGTATACTGAAAGCTTCTAGCGTTGTTTGCATTTGTGAAAAGAACCTCGGCTAGCCTTGGCTCACATAACATGATTTCTTTTACTATATATCACTCTCTAGCATAGCTTACAAAGAATATACTTGGCCATTTGTAAGTCTGTAAGTAAAGCTTCATATTTCTTTTTGTTATATAGTAATCCCTCATGTTTACGCCGAAGAGTAGCGAAGTAAGGGGGAATGACTGTATCTTTGTGAAATTTATCGTGTTTAGTTTTTACAATGTTCAACTTTACAAGTTCTACCAAAAGCATTTACAGATTTCAGTTTTTATTCACTTTTTTTTTAACATATTTTTATTTAGTATTTTTTATTTTTGTTTTTATTTTACGTGATTAGTGCATGTGATTAACATCACCTTCATGCAATTAGTTTGCTCATATTAAACGTTTGAATCGCAAATACCAATATGTTTCATTTTTTTATCTTTTTAAACTTGAATGCTTGGCTTATATCAAGCTTGAATACAACTTTATCTCTTTATACTATATATTACAAAAATAATCATCATTTAAAAAGGTTTGATTGTTGACGTTTTAATTTGTATAGTCAAACCTCAGTTTCCGATTACTTCAGACCTCTCACAAATTGTAATTGAAAATAATTCGGGATGTTTGTGCTGAAGGTATCAAGATAGACAAAAAGAATTATCTCTTTGCTTTTATCTGTAATCTTATGCTTTTTAATAATTATATAAACAAGGTTCAATCATTGCCTTTGCGTTGCTATATTTCATGTATGATGTGATATCTAGATCCGATATAGACTTTGCGTAAAATGATGTTGTGTTTGAGTGTGTGATGAGTAAAACATGTACTTACTGGGCAGCAAGAGTATGAGGAGAAGTTGTCAGCACTTGATGAGCAATGTCAGGAACTGAAAGAGGATAACTCAAAGAATACTCAGCTTGCGGCAGAGGTAATACATTTTATTAGTATAGCCGTCATAGGTTATATATATATATAGCCTTTAAGGAGTTATACATAAATTATATTTTTATAAAACTCCTAAATACAGGAGTTATTTATTTATATACAATAAAAAGTCTTACCCATAATTATAGATATATACCGTAAAACCTCTAATTAAACGCCATGGTGATCTATTTTTCAACCCTTTCTCTATAGTGATGGTCAATTGGAGGTGGCGTTCAAAAAGAGGTGGGTGTTGTATTTTTCAAATGGCTCATCAGAAGTTTGGGAAGATAAATTTAGCCCTTTCAAGGGCAAAGCAAATGTCACCTATATTTTGTCCTTCCGTTCCAGCGGAGTTATATTAAATCTTTTGGATGCAATAAATTCGCTAACATAACTCCAACTTGTCAAAGATCTTTTAATAAATATGCATTAAGAAACGGAAAAATATCTCTACCAGTTGATATCTATTACTTGTAATTAACCTGTGATGATTTATAGCCTGTGCCCTGCTTTGAAATTTGTTATTGCATTCTAAATTTGAAGACAAATTTTTATTTTATAACTATACTAGCTGTGCTTTTCAGGGTTGCCCGGGTATTAAAAATCAGCATATAAGCAATGAGAAGTAATGAGAGTTGTCTGCCACTTGTTATTAGCTTGGCACATTGCTAATGGAAAATTTGAGTCCGCTTACAAATAAGAACTACAGTTTCTCATGACGTTAAGCCATGACTTGGCGTCGTGACTGATAGCGTAGCGTATTTGCTGCTATATACCGACATGTATCACCTAGCGAATGTACCAAGCTCGTGTGGCTACATTGGTAGACTGGTCAGACTGGTGAATGGGAGGTTCCGAGATCAAATCTTCTGCGATACGGATTCTTTATTCAAAGATTTTAATTGCAATAGCTAGACATATATCATGACGATGAACTTTGAGAAATATATTTATATAGATGGATTCACGTGTGTGTGTATGTACGTGTGTGTGTGTATGTACGTGTGTGTGTGTATGTACGTGTGTGTGCGTGTACGCGCGTGAGTATGTACACGTGTGTGTATGTATGTACACGTGTGTATATGTACATGTGTGTATGTACGTGTGTGCATGTACATGTGTATGTACATGTGTGTACATGTACGCATGTGTGTGTATGTACACGTGTGTGTGTACGTATGTGTGTATGTACGTATGTATGTGCGTGTGTATGTTCGTGTGTATGTTTGTGTGTATGTTTGTGTGTATGTTCGTGTGTATGTTCATGGTGTAAGTGTGTAGGCACATTTGTAGGTACATGTGTAGGTATGTATCCAACAGTCCTCACTTATTTTGATCGTGCAATCTTTGTTGAATCAACTATGTATGTCTTCTTACTCACTCGTGTTTAGATAATAACCATTCTCATAACCTACAATTTTGTACTTTTAAATATTTTTTGCATTCATATATGTTCTTATGCTGTCTCATGTTTACAGTTTTCTATATTTGCATGTCCTTGTACGCATACCTGATGTTATCATTAATGGTACTGCTTTGACTAGGTTTGTAGGTAGTAGGGTGCTGTTTTGTTCATTCCCAAATTATAAATTAGATTATAATATTTATCATTATCCGCATGTTGCAGCTTCGTAAGAAGGTTCGTATGGAGCAGATGGAGAGGGAGAGAGAGCAAACAGACCACGCGAGTATGCTCAGAGAGCTCAACAAGAACCTCAACGAACGAATAACTGAAAGAGAAGATCTCGTGCACCAGGTAATATGATATGATCAGTTCTATGTAGAGTGTTTGAGTGTGTATGTGTTGGCTACCTCATCAGTTGGTGGGTAATACGCAGGTGGTAGCTGTACTGATACAATTATACCCTTCACCATGTTTACACAGTTCAATAGTTGAAAGGATTTTCAGGAAGCAGGTAGAAACTAGGTAAAACATGCATAAATGTAACTTGTTAACAATGTCTATAACCAGCAACACTTGCCAGTAGCATCATCCTTGAGTAGTGGGAAACTTGGGAGGTTTTACACCAGTCCTGATGGTTTTCAAACTTGTACATACTGATTGTCTATTGATTGTTATACGGTTACAGATTTTACCGCCAATTTCGTTGTTTTTTTTTTGATATTTCTAAAAAATAAATGACCAACAATTTGATACCAAACAGCTTAATACCTCTAGCGATCGTCTGGTATCCATCATCAGTCAAGGCACAAGTAGAAACAGTTAGATGTAATACTAGTAGCCTGTCTTCCTAACTTTTAGATCTGATGCTAGTAGCCTCCCATCCTAATATTTAAATGTGACACTAATAGCCTGTCATCCTATACCCGCACTAGCACTTGCTTGGTTGTTTTTATCTTGATTTGTCCTGTTTTATTTGTTTAATTTTGTTTATGTTATCCTGTTTATAACTTTCTGATGGCTATTTTATAAGTAGGCATCTTACCAAAGTAGCATCACATCACAAAGGTTATCACAATGTGACTGCTGTAGATATATTTATTACCATGTCTCTGTTGCCTCACCCGGAGGTAGAAGATAGAATGTTTATTATCCATCAACAATTATTAGTCAACTGGTACACATGTGTAAATGTGTAAACCCTCTCCATGCATAGTATTCTTGTTTGAACCTGGAGACTGTTTTCATTTGTGTCCTTAAAAAATGTTTTTCTGAGGATAACTTTTATCGGTTTTACCACAGAAATCTTTCCATTTTTTACATTTTATCTGGTGATTGTAGTTGCATAGCAACCAGCTAAGGACATTCACAACATAATTGTGCAGAAATGTTTTAAAAATTCTCATCACACAAATTATTTAGCAGTTAATTTTGCTTTGATTTTTAACACTATCAAAATATATACATCTGTAAAAATTTAAAAAAACTGTAATTTGCTAAACCAAGAGATGTAGCCAATAGTCACCTCATAATAATTTTATCAACATTAGATATAAACTTTTGCCTGTAGGGAGTAGGTACCACAATAGAACAATTAAAAGTAAACAGCTTATATAATCAGAGGTAAATATAAAGCATGCTTAATACTTGTGCTGCACACTTTTTATGTTTTACCGACTTTGATTGTTTTTATAAAACCACAGAGGGCTTCCACAAAAGGGAGGGTTTGTATAATGCAAGCACAGATGCTTTGTTTTCAAAGACCTTTTAGCAAACTTTGGTAGCGTTTTCAGCTAAAGTGGCATCATGTATTTAATACATTATACTCCTTGTTGTAGATCGAAGACTTGAAGAAGGAATTGTTAATCATGCAGAAAAATTCCACACCTTCGGAAAACTATGAAGTGATTATAGCTGATATGACGAATCAGCTGCAAGAGATGAGGTCAAAGGTGAAAGACTATGAGAATAGAGCCAGTCAACAAGTGATATTGGGTCAGCTTCAGCATCAGATATCTGATATTAAGAAACAACATGCGCACAACATAGTCAAAGAGCAACGGCGGGCGGATGAGGCCGAGGAGAGGCTCGTCGATATTGGCAAGAAGTCGGAAAAGCGTATCAGCGAGCTAGAATCGAAAGTGTCTCAGTTGAGTGATATGGTCGGCAATTATGAGAAACTTCGGTACACGGACCAGACATCTATTCAAAAACTGAAGGATAGGGTTACACAATTGGACCAAGAAAACACAGCCCTGGCAAGGGTGGCGAATCCAGAGCCCGATGATGTTAACTTAGGAATCGAAGAGCTCGTTGACAAACTTCGTAGTCTTAAATCACTGCTGAGGGAAGCCTGTGAAACAGAGAACTCCTCTCTCAATTATGACAGTATGGCAGTCTTGCTCATGGATCCTGGAATATCAACTTGATTCAATGCTAGTATTTGTTATATATCAAGCAAGCCGTGTGCTGACTGTAGAATATTTTGCAGACGTGGTTGGAGAACTATTCACTGATGAGACGTACTTGCACAGGAAGTGTGAGGAGGAGTATTCTCAGCTGAAGGAAGAGTTTGAAAGATACAAATTACGAGCTCAGTCAGTACTTAAAAATAAGACATCCAAGGTAGGCGTGTTCGACAAACTCATTACCGTAAAACCTCTATTTCAGCTCCACCTTTATTTAAAGGTCACCTCTAATAGATCACCACTTTGACATTCATTATGTTTTATCTTTACGAACCCATCATAGAGTGATCAGTAAAAAAATGTCCACAAAATGGTAGGCATACCAATAATGACTTGCTTACACCAATAACGACTAATTCTTTCGTTGTTGCTGTAGTGTTGCCTTGGTTTTATTGACAGTGTACTTGAGAAGTTCGATTGTCACAATCGTCAGAACTACACTATGATTCGAAGTCACTAAAGTATAAATTCGATCCATTGTTTTCAGTTTCGTCCATAATGTGGTTTACAACTGATCTGAAAAGTTAAAGATGATGAGAATACTCTTCAGGAACACCGTATGACGTAATAGCAGCCACTGTTTCGTGTCTAAGTCCGTTTCTAACTCCAAAGCCTTACAGTTTTTTCTTAAAAGCTTTGAAAGCGACACCATCATCGAAATAATTAATAACTGTATCCGTCTAATGGCTTACTTGAAGTGGTTCCTTGCTTGACTCTGTCTGATACATTGACATTAGGTATGAAAAATGGCTTAGTATAAATGCTGAGGCCGATGGCTGTAATGTCGCTCCCCCCGAAGGAAAGTATAAAATATGGGCTAAATTAGCGTCACTTCGACCGTAAAAGGGTTCAATATGTCTTTTCAAAATTCTGACGAGTTAGTAGAAAAATAAAGCGCCATCCTTTATTTGATCATCACCTTCGCATACAACGCTGCTATAAAGGAAGGATTGAAAAATACAGTGCCACAGCGCTTAAATAGAGGTTTTATGGTATACTATGTTGATATATACTGTGTTTGCATATTGTGTGAGCGACAGCACTTTGTTAGATAACGTTATTGAACTGAAAATAGATTTATTTAAGCTTCAAGACTGGTGGCACAGGCCACTGTTTTTTTTACCAATGTAGACACTGATGTGTTTGATTTGTGCTTTTGGTGGTATTACTCATGCCTCATTGGCTAATTGTGGTGACACACTTGATTTTCAAAAGCTACATAAAACGAGCTTGTTTGACCTTTGGTCAAAAATATTACAGATATCACCAAACTGGACATCAACTGTATAACCTCATTGACCAAAAGACAATGAAGATAGATATTGTTAACATATGGCTGTTTCGTGTCAAACGTCAAGGAAGCACTGCTCAGGGTAGCTGTCAAGGTCATGTTTTTAACTTAATGCGAGGAGCGGTACGAATAAGCTACTTTAAGGTTGTGAATCTGTTGAAGGAAATGTTACATCAGATTTTTACAAACTTTATATTCACATTTTGATTTGAGTTAAAATCAATTGTAATTTACATATCTCAATGTGCCCTTTTTGCAATGACGTGTTAAAATGCTGTCTAAATCTGTACTGCGACAAGAGCCGTGAAGCCAGCTTGTGATTGTTACGCGTCATGATCTCCCACGCAATCATGATCTTCAAGTGTGCTAGTAGTAGGCTAACCAATAGTATTTTCACAAGCGCTTCAAGCGCGCGTATTTTAACATGTGTAATGAGTATGACTGCAATTATTCCATGGTACAGCAATGTACCCACTTGGTCTACGGGATGACATACCTATCTGCAGACCTAGAGGTTCCAAGTTTAAATCCAGTGCAAGACAGATTTCTCATTCCTAAAATTTTATTGCTATAGCTGGACATACAGAAGACAAACGACAAACCCTGAGATTTATATATATATATAGACTACCCGGCATTGCCCGGGCAGTAGAAAAGTCTCTGGACAGAAAATTTATTAGTATTTATCATATAACAGCATTTGCCATTCTAACTTTCAAACTACATATCATGAGAAGAGTCTTTTGTGTAGTTGAAATAAATTAGGAGAGAAAATAAAAACAACTGTAAAGGTTTTCAAACTTTGTCAAACAACTGTAACTTTCAAACTTCATAACGTGAAAGAAGTGTTTTGTTGAAACAGATTAGGAGGAAAAATAAAAATGTAAAGGTGTTTAAATGTAAATGTAAAATCATTAGCAAGTAATGGCTAAATATAGTCTGTTTTGCTACGATTACCATGAAAAATTATTTGGTTTACAATTATATTATTTTAGTTCGTTTCAGTGTTGGCATGCCAAAATTGTCATGTCAGTTTTCACATGCCAGCGTTGCCATGCGAAAATATCGTAGGCTATAGATGTACATAGAGTGGTATAGAAACCCAATGGTAATTATCTAATGCAATCACCTCCTGGTAAAAATCATCATCATTAAAAAATAAGTAACAAAATAATATGTTGGCCTTAATAATCATAGGTACCTACAATGACTGTAGTGAATTTTGTAGTTATGATCTACAAGATAATATAACATTACAATGCACTACGGGGAAAATTCTTACCTTTGAGACAGGGGCTTTTAATATTTTAATGTTTAAAAGGCTGAACATCTAGAGAAATGAGCTCAAAAAAAACTCGATTTCATCATAAGCTAGCGGTTGTTATCGCACATTTTTGAGTTCATTTTTCTCGGCGTTCAGCCTATTAGCTATCCTGTAACAAGCTACAAGTAATGTTAAATAGTCTATCTACCTTTCAGAAAAAACTGAGCTTATTTTGAAAGCTGAATTTAGAGAATGATGGGTTTTAAGACACCCATCTCTATAATTCTTCCGTCCCTAAAAAGCTAGGCTACGTCACATATGTATGGGCAAGGCTTGTTGTGTCGATTGCGTTATTTGCATCACTGATATTGAATCGCTGTAAAAAAGCTTTCAATACCAAAAATGAATTGGAAAGTTAGTGGACCAGTCTTTATTTTGAGTACAAAATCGGGATCAGCGCGTCTGATTTACCTATGAAAAAACAATGAAAGCTGTTCGTGGCAGTTAGTCTTAAATGTTATGCTGGTGCTATTTAGTAACACAGAAGAGCTACTTGCAGGATCATGGAGGTAATAAGGAGATGGAAGATCTGAAGAATACTGTGATAGAATTGAAGGAAAGACTTCGCCATGCGGCGGACAAGCACCATGCGCAAGAGCAGACAACTCAGCAGACAGTTGAAGACCTGCGTCAGTCTATAGCTAACCTACATACCCTGCACCGGCAGGTATATAATCACTTTCAAACTAATCATCTACCTGCAACATGTCATTTGTGTTATAAAGCAGGTGTGGTGGTAGCTGAGACCTAATAACTACATGAAACACATCTGTGAGTATTTATGTTGAAAGTCATAGTTACAAAAGTAAAATCTTTCATTTTAAATGGCTATAATTTGCAGCAGCAAATGAACATCCATTAAGAGGTTAATGCAACTCGATTACAATCGCGGCAGCGATCTAGTTCATGGCATCATGATGTTTGCACAGGAACTGGCGGCAAGCCAATCTGAGTGCCAAAGGAAGGTGTCTGATGCCGAGCAGCGGTTGCGGCAACACAGGGATAGGACCATTTTGCTCCTTGCAGAAAAAGACAAAGAGCTAGATATGTTAAAGGAAAAAGTTCATGGACCAAACCCTGTTTTAGCAACGGATGCTCCAACTTCACAGGTAGAGGAAGGAACACAGTGATTGAAGGCATGGCTAGAATGTTATACAAGGAACTTTATTGAAGCTTTATTTAGCTTTAGTAGTAAAGCAAAGCTTTCCGTGTTGGATCATTGCTCGGCTGAACAGCTGAAATGCTTTAAGATTTAAAGCGGGCAATTGGATGGCTTTTGTCATGCTCACTTTGGTTCGACCAGGTGCAACCTAAGCTGTCATTTGACCAACATTAAATAACAGAATGCAAAATTTATTTGAGTTTTTACAAACAATTGATTCAATATCCCAGAGCCGAGCAAATGGGATGACATGAATGAAAAATTGGAAACAGTTTAAAGATATTAATTTGTTGAGTTTGATTCTGACCCCTGATGGCCTCTGTCAAAAGACTTTCATTGTTGCAGCTGAGATACGCGTGCTTAAGAAGTGTTTACTCAGCTGCCATGTGAACATGGCTTCATGAACACTGCAGCGATTTGATTTCAAAACTTGATGAGTAAAACATGTTATGTAAAACATTATATACATTGTGAGATAGGAAGTCACGAATTTTGATACAATTCTTGTTTTGTGCAGTTCTTGAAGCAGTGGTCACTTTACCACTTGTTGGTTCTGGCACATGTATGTAATGCTTTCTATTCGCTCTGCAGGAGCCGACCTCCCCAGTGGAGGATCTTTTCACGGAGTCTGCGCCATCATCTCAGCTCATCCATTTTCACCAAGAACTTTCTAGAAATAATTTGGAGCTCTCCGCTATTCGTAAACAAAAACGGGACCTTGAGGCAGCCCTGCACGAACTTCAGGCAAGCATAAGTGTCAAGGAGGAGCAGTACGAAGATCAAATTGGTGAGCTGCCTCGTATTGAAACTTAGCATGAAGCGTTGTTATTGGTGCCCGTCGTTAACCAGGGCTTGGCAATGGTGATGAAGGGCCTCTTTGTAGCTTTTGGTAAACCTTATACAGTAGACACTCCTGTAACATAAATTTCATTTAATGTAAAGAATCTATGTAAATTTTTACATTGTATTACATAAGAAATTCCGTATAACATAAAGCGTCAAATCAGCGCAAGTTCTCAAATTTGATTTGAATGACAAGCGTCGCATAGTTGGCCTAAAAAATATCTTTTTTTCTCTTGTCGCACTTGAAAGAGAAAAAGATGTACGAGGGGCATCTCTATTATATATACTAGGACCCTCTAGGGTGCCGGGTAAGATCTTCAGCTGTGCCCATAAAGCAAAGAGAATAAGTAGCTGCACAATTATTCAGAAATACTTAACTCTTTCGCTACCGCATTAAATTCTGACCGAACGATTATTCTTCCCAAATTAATTCAAACAGATTTTCGAAGAAATGATTTACCGCTAGTATTTTAAGCAATATCTCGAGAATAAAAACATATATCGTTTTACTGTAAAATGCATTTTATTCAGAAAAGAATATTCTACAAGATAACTATAAAATTGTTTAATAATTCTTACTCTTGTAATGTTTCTTTGCTTTAAACGAACGCGTTGTGTTTCTTATTGCCATAACGATAACGATCTGGTTGTGCCGTCTTGAAAAATAATTAGAAATGGAATTGTTGAGCCAAAAATTTTTCTATTGGTTGCACGTGATTGGCAACAAGGTTGTTTCGTTGGAGACAAAGTTTGATTAGCTTAGCTAATGTGTAGGTTTCGTAACGAAAAGAAAAGTGCAACCCTATTGATAAGCCGATACATCGGCTTACGGTCTGTACTTATATTACTGCGCAAGCCGATACATCAGCTTGCGGTAGTGAAAGAGTTAAAGGCTGTCAATCAGTGCAGGTGTTAGAGTGTGGGTCTGCCAATCTGAATGTCATGAATTTTATTTATTTTGTGCGAATTGGAGTGCCGAAATCAATCTTTTATTTTAACCTCTAACCCTGGCTTCTGAAAAATAGACAGACAGACACAACTCTAGTAAACATTTATTTTTGTTTTACTCTATTTACGTAAAATTACAGTAACAATGAACCCTAAACCAAGTGAAAGTTATAAGAAAAAAAAGAAAGGTTGTTGATACAAACCAATAATATTACATTTACTGTACAGTCATTAAATTAATAAGTTAGGTTTAGTTTTTCCTGTTTGAAGGGCCAAAGGGGTGAGTTTTGAGACAAACTTGGGACAAATTAGGCAATTTACATGTATTTTATTGTTCATATATGATATAACGTATAATCTGTATAACGTAAACGTTTTCAAAATAGATTATTTACGTTGTAGGAATGTCAACTGTACTAACTTTGCAAATACATAAATAGCAATATCAGCTATTCTCAAACTTTAGCTGCCCAATGCAGTGTATAATTTTGAGTGGCCGTTAGGTGATTAGTGCTTAGGCCGATGCATGCTTTGACTAAGGAATTGAACCTCTGCCTAGTAGTTGTCTAGTAGTATCTGAAGTGTTCATTATCAGGTGTAGCAACCCTTGTATGTTGTCGCATTACGATACCACAGAAAGAGTATAAATGTAAGCCATGTGAACAGAGATAGCCCAGTCAAAGATGGTCCAGCTTCTTTCAGTCAGAGCCACAAAAAGTCATATCATCATTCAGGGTGATTTATTTACCGTAACCGATACGGTTGATAACAATTTCATAAGAAAAGTAGAGAGAAGCCACGACGATGAGGAGTTATAGAATCGTTAGCAAGTAGATTCTGATCACGCCTTTATCAACTAGCAAGGATTCGACCTTAAAAAACTGAAACTAGCATATATAAGAGCTAATAAGTTTTTTGTTAAAATGGTGTGTTGGCTACATTTTGAGACAATAATTGTTTAATTGGACTAAAGTAGACTTGGCAAGTAATTAGATTTTACGCAGATAAAACTTAAATTTTTGTGTAAAACTATCACAAATCACATTCAGGAAGGTAAACTATTTGTTTAACACTTTCAAGGCTGACCTGAGATGATTTAGGAAGTTGTCTTCCCATGTGATCCTATGCTCTAGTAAACTCGCTTGCAGTTTCGTGTTGTTTTCCCTAAATTTGTTTTCACAAATTTTCTTTGATCATTTTTAGATATAATTCATACACTTTCCCAATAGAGGCAAATAATAGTAGACATGTCTCAACATACGAGCCTAACGCGTTCCGGTGCCGAGCTCAAATGTTAATATTCTTATATCTCAATGCAATATTTCCTATATAAAATTACTAAATACAAATTAATCTGTTCTCTTACCATGACCAAACTACCTATACATAGGATATTGCGATGGAACATGTTTTTAGTTGTTGTAATTCCAGTATCTACGCACCCAATGTAACAAATACCTATTTAGTGGTTATGATCAGCATTAAAATGTAACATTACTATGTACAGTATTGTATGGAGTTTTTACCTTCGAGACAGCCATAATGGTTAACATCGGTGCGAGAGAGACTAGATACACTAAGCGTTTGTGACGCTACGTAACTTAAGATTAATTTTGAATTTAACTTGAAGGTTGACTGGCGACAAAATTTACATTACAGTTATTTGGTATCAAAAGAATCACCATGTCTTACTCTGTTGTGTTGTAGATTCAAAATATGTAGAAATGTGATTAAAAGCTCACAAACGAACAGTTATGAAAAACGGCCGTAGGTTGGAATCTCTTTATTTTGATGACATATTCAACTCGGCGTGGTTATTGTTTTGACATGTGATGTTATTACATGAAATGAAAGGCCAATAAAAGGCTCAATATAACACTTCTTGTAGTACTAGTTTATGACAAACACTTCGGGTTCTACCGGAAAGCCCTTATCAAATATAGGGGCTCACTACTGGACAGTTTCGTTTCAGCCGTGGTCTAATCATCTAGTCATAATCTGATCATGTAACCCATATCTTCCGCCAAATGGCGTGAACAACTTCTACAGCATTTTTTGACCATCACAGGTGACCAACAGGCTTGTTATGTTTATCAGAGGATAATATGCACACCCTCGAGCTAAGGTTAAAAAGTTAAACTAATTTTAAGGCTAGGTTTTGAGATATCAGTGCTCAAAGTGACAGCATTACAACGATAATGAAATATATGCATAAGGACAATAGACATGGTTTTATTGAGTGCGTGAAGTATATTTGTGAAAATATTTTGACAAATGATGTTGCATGAATGTGTAAACAGAAGCACATCGTGTTCAACTACGTCACATTTGAGCCGTTTTGAGAAGGTTTCCAACCTATGGCGTTTTCCTGATGGCTGCGATTAACTGTTCGTTTTTGAGCTTTTATTGAGATTTTAATACCATTTCCACATATTTCGTACATACAACATAACAGAGTACGACATGGTGAACCTTCTGACACCAAATAACTGTAATGTGAATTTTGTTGCAAGTCAACCTTTAAGTGAATCTAGCTTACTAAACACACTTAAAGACACTGTATTTAATCTTTTGCTAAATTTCTTGCTAAAATTGCTAAGATTGCTAAATTTAACTTCAGTTTTGTCATCCCCTTGCTTTTTTGTTATCTGTTTCTGGTTTGCCACTTTGTGCCTCGCTTTCACTATAACTTGTAGTCGACCGTTTTGAAATTTTATCAAACTGAGTCGATGAGAAAGATGGTCAATCCTGCTCTCAAAGTGTCCTCTTGCATATTTGGCCATCGCGAACCAGCTTGTATGCTTGTATCTCGAAGGTTTCTCGTAACTGAAGGAAGAACCTTGCTCGAAAGTCAGTTCATATTTCGATTTTCTCGTATGTTGGGCACTCATATGTCATGGTATGGCTGTACGCTGTTGAGAATGGAGTATTGAGTAGATCCAAGTTCTAAGCTCCATTATGTAGACAACTAACTCTCTCTCAAACAATTGTATAACAAGATCAAAGTAGACCTATTCTTCTAAGCAGATGCCACGTACATCAGGTCCTTGATTTTTCCAGACAATTGTTTAGATTATGCGTTAGATTAATATTTTGATTGAATTGGTTTTAGTTATTTCTCTGGTTAGCACTTGTTATGAGAGTTTATTATTATAGTTTAAATTATCAACATTATCAAATTAAAAAGCGTTGCTTGCTAACATATCAATCAATAGCAAAGCCACTCTAAATATCTTGAAGTATAGAAATGCAAAAAATTGATTTAATAGCTTGATTCTTCTACTAACTAAACGCCACTGCGAATCAGGTCTTGTGTTTAAATTTCCAAAAAAAAGGTACTGTATGATTAGCAAATATTGTCGTATTAAATTATTTCGGTATATATATTTTTTTGCATTTCACTTGGACCTCCAATGTCACACCTACATCACTGTTATACTTGTCTTTTTCTTACAGCTGTATTGAAGGAGGAGGTGCGTAGGTTGGACCGCAGCCAGTCAAGGGAAGGCATCAATCTGGAGTACCTAAAGAACATAGTCTATAAGTATATGACAGCGAGTGAACCGGTTGGGAAGCAAGCTATATTCAACGCTATCGCCACCATTCTTCATTTTAGTCCACAGGAGAAAAAGCTAGCTTCTAGCAAATGAACAATTTTTACTATTTCATACATCTTTTCAACCAGCTTGTCACATTCCATCTGTCATAATCGATTAGCTTTCCATTCAGTTCTCTGTGAGCGTTCTTGGTGACTAGTCTCCGAGATCTTATGAACACTGCGTCTGGCGAGACTGAATTGAGTTCATCTGTCAATCAGACACACCATCTCTATACGACTAGCTTACTCCGTGTTAGAAAATTAGTGATTATGACCAGAGATCATGTTTTATATGTGCTACCACGGCCTTTTAGGGAACTATGTAAAGGCTATTTTTCTGTTGATTTATGTGTGTCGTGTATTTATTTCTCTGCACTTTTCAAATTTACTATTTTTGTTTAATGTTTGCATTAATTAAGCCAGCCAGAAGAGCCCTTATATCCTGCTCATTGAAGAGAGCATTGGCGTAATTTCTTCTATGCAACTAGACATTGAGTCATGTTTCTCAAACTTGTCAGCCTAGCACAGACCTAGCACAAATCTCTGCGCAAATCGCATAGTTTTGTGCTAGGTCTGTGTTCAGTCAAATCAAATGACATCTATGTTTTATATATCTAGTTCTCCAACCATTTTTAATAGTGTATAATATATATTATATAATTAAAAAAAACTTAACTACTCGTGGGAAATATAAATATACAATTCATTCACACAGCTTTCTGTCGCTAGTTGTATCTTGTATGGTAATCTGTACACTTGAAGTCTCAATAAATGTAGCAGTTAGTTATAGCAGTTAGTTATCTTGAATCACGAACAGGTAAAATTTGTTACTAGATTAGCAGTGCATATGGACTGTTCAAACAGTTTGCACAGGCATTTACACACAAGTAGATAAGAATTTGCACTGCCAAAGCCAGTAGTACTGCCTTTGACAAGCTTCAGCAGAGACTGGAAGAACAAACATGTCTCAGTCAGGGTGAAGTGTAAAGTATATCGAGCAGTGGTTCTATCAACCCTCTTATATGTCGCAGAAACCTGGATGATTTATCAAGCTCATATAAAAAAACTGCATTGATGAGCCACTTGAGAGATATGAACATCAAGTGACAAAACAAGATGACAAATGTAGAAATCTCAACGCGCAGGCCTATCATCATTAGCTGACATCCTTATTGAAAAAAGTCTGAGATTGTTGGGCCATGTACACAGAATGGAGCCAGATCGACTGCTACTATTATACTCACGACTATGTGATGGTGAGAGAAATCATAAAGATGTATGTAGCTAAAAGAAATTTTAAATTGAGTATGAATACAAACTCATGGCAGAAAACTACTTGTAATCGAGCTGATTGGTGATCTGCTATCATATATAATCCACAACCATAGACAGTCTTAGTCATCTTAAGAACACCGCAAGAGAGAAAGATAAGAATTTAATGAAATATATTTCATTAAATCATCAAATTTCATCATGTTGGTGTGAGCATCTACATTCACTACATATGTGCATTCTCGTGTGTTTTGGTGTGAATCAAAATTCTGTCATGAAAGGCAGCGTGATTTATTTGATCGATATATTGTAATTCAAAACTCTAAAATATTTACAAAGTGTATGTAGTTGAAAACAAGTCAATGTGTATCAGTGTTGGGAGAATAATGCCCATTTTAGTTCTTGTCAGCACTGAATATTATCTGATTATGAAACAATAGATAATCAGAGAGAATCTCAGTACTCAAAACTTGCAAAGATCAGACTTCCCAAGAGCATCCTGCTTTACTAGTCAACTACTGCATTGGCTCAACACAGGATTGTTCTAAAATTTTTAATCTTTCGGTTAGAATTTAGCGGAACAGTTGAGGGTCTACAGAAATCAATTGAATGTCAGACAGACATAAATAGGAGCCTTTGGCCAGCCAAAATCACGCAATATAGCATTGCCAGCCACATGAACCTGAACATATGGGTGTATTGCTTGACCAGTGATATCCACTCTCCATTGTTCAGAGATTATGTACTGAGCAGATCAAAGAACTGAGTGAGAGACAAATCCAATCACTAAGTGACATTTCTACTCACCCCACCACATCTCCTTCTCCGTACATATTCTCTCTATTGTTAAGTCTATTGTTATGTTCTATGGAATTAAATGACTCACGATCATAAATTGTAACTTTCTTCAAATCATATTTGCCGAACGCTCAATCTCTCCAGCAATTGGTTAATACCACTTTTACTCAATCTCTGCAGCTCCGCAAAGCTATAAAAGTAAAACTCGGTCCATACCAACTTTAGAACGATACTCACGTACTACCTCTCTATACATTCCGTTTCACTATGGCTGATTCCGATCTTGTTTGTAAAGTGTGTGGTGACCGCGCCACAGGTATTCACTATGGAGTGCGCAGCTGTCATGGTTGTAGGGCCTTCTTTAAGAGAAGTGTTCGGAGTGAGACACCATATGTTTGCAAGGTCAGTTATTATTTATTTAATTAAATTTTTGCTTTTTATTCTCAAAATCAATGCATCAGTCAAGCCATTGCCAAAGGGCAGATTTCAATGTAATGGCAATCGTTTCAAATTTTTCTGTGAGAGTTTCAATTCTGAGTCAAATACATTTTTGAAGCCTGCTACCATCTTTTAATTTTTAATCTCTAAATTCAGTTTTACCCTATCACTCCATATATTCCACTCCTAAAACTTCTCACATCTTTGCATATATTTCGTTTGTTTGGGGTGAAAGTTTACACAGATTATGGCACGATATGAAATTACAAAGTTGGAAGTTTGGCTATGCATTGATTTTAAATTGACTGACATTTTTTACTGTTTGAAGTGAGCAACTATATGTTTGCAAGTTAATACTTCTGTAACTCAACTTTTCACTTTTAACAACTATGCGGCAGTATAACTGTGGCCAAAGGGTGGATTGGAATTCAATTGCGCTTCTTTTCAACTTTTTTTATCGGTGTTTCAATTCGAACTCAAATTCAGTTTTAAAGCATGCTACCATTTTTCTCTTTTACCAAAATTTAACTCCAGTTTCTGCCCATCACTCTTAAAATTCTCACATATCTCCATATATTTAACGTGCCTGGGGTGACAGCCTACACAGATTATAGCACAATGTAAAAGTTGAATGTTGGAGGTTTAAATTAGAGTTCATCTTCTGATATCTTTACTGTGGATCATGACTAATGTTGTTCAGTCATCTTTGCTATGGCTTATTGTTTTATCTTCCCAGCAAGTGACCAATAACACCGAGATCTTTAACTTCGGTTGTTTCTCAACTATATTGGAAGTTTGACAGAAATTAGTGAAAAAATGAGCTAAAAGCATTGTGTATTTGTCGCCTGTGCAAGTAATACTCTACATATATTCAAAAAGTTTGTATGTTAAGTTCTTAGCAAACAATCTGCATTACAAAATGCTGTAAAGTTTTTTTAAAGATATTGAAACAAATTTCAAGATGATCTTGGCATTCCTCCAAGGGTATAGCATTTGATAATTTACCAACATAAAATAGTTAGTGATATAAATTACATGATCATCAAAATATTTGAACTAATGAATAGAAGTAAATAAAATATTGGTCATGAAGATATATTTATAAAATTGGATGGCCTTAACTTTTACAGGCTTGATGAAAAATGTTACAGCTATCTTACTAGTGAGTAATTCTATGTTTTAGACAACTTTGAGTAAAGTACGCTTGATACGGAAAACTGTTTAGTAATATTTTATATTAGTATAACTTAGCTCATATAGACAAACAAACTATTTTTTAGGGAACGAGGAACTGCGTGGTTGACATGGCCAGGAGAAACCTGTGCAAATATTGCCGATTTGAAAAATGTAAAAGTTTAAATATGAATCAGGAAGGTGAGTTGTTCCTTTGATATAACATTTAGGGTTAAAAACTGTCAGTGGTGTAGCATGTACTGAGAGGGTCATCTGCTCAGTCATGCTAATTTTTAACTGTTTGTAGAGCTTATTAGGCTCCGTTGACAGAATATTGCATTTAGTTGCTAAATGTTCTGTTATTGGCTGCATTTGTTTATCATTTTTCTAACTGTGTATAAACTGTTTTTACAGCTGTTAGACCTGCCAGACAAGATTCTTCAGAGCAAACTAGTCACTCTTCCAGCTCTGAAGGCCAAATTTCACAACTGTCAAGTTCGAACAACTCCGAAAACTCGACATTCTGGATGAGGTAAGATTAGATTATTTATAGATGGACTTAGTTGGAATCTCTGGCAGGCTTGAAAAAACGTTCAGAGGGAGTATGTGATGAGTTGTGTTTATACAGAGTGTACAAGTTTGTCTGTAGAGTGATGAGTCTGTATAAAGGAGAGAAAAGCATGTGAGAGATGATAATATACACACGGATGGTTTTTGTCTGACTCTGGGTAGAGATTGATAGAGCTATGCAGAAAGAGATGAGACAATCAATGAATTTGAAGGCATATATCTGTTTGTTTGTAGCCTCTTACATGCAAACATCAGCTGGATCAAACAGATACCAGCTATAAACACCCTGAGCTCTAGAGACAAAGTGATTCTGGTGGAGAGATCATGGTGTCCAATTATGACCATAGCTGTGGCGCAGATGTCTCTCTCTTTTGACGTCGGTGAGTACATAGAAATGTTGAGTGAAGTGTAAGCTGGTTGCTCAAACACCTTGCATTCTCAAGGAGGGCGAAGTTATAGAAGGTTACTCGGTGTTGCAGAGCATTGCGTTTTGTTCAGATTTGTTAGTATAATACTACTCGCTGTAGATATCATCATGAACAGCTACACACCCTTGGACGAGAATGACAGGAGGGCTGTATTATCAGAGCTGAGAAGAATGAGCCAATGCGTGAACTCCTTAAGGGAACTCAGTCTTGGTTTACACGGATATGCTGCTATAAAATCTCTATGTCTATTTACATCAGGTACGTTAGACAAAAGTTATTAAGTTTTCCAACGAGTTGTTTAAGGAGAAGATAATTAGGAAAAGCAACTATGTGAAGTGAGGCATTCAATGGATTCAATAGGAACATAAAATAATTCAAGAAAAACCTTTGTGGCATGTAGCGCATCTAGACAGTTTTCATGAAGTTTCAAATTGAAAATCAGTTAAATAATTGATATTTGTTTGTAAACAAAAACATCCATTGGTGAACTATTTTCAGAAAACAATATTTAAGGAGTGGATCACCATTGTTCAGTTGTTACGCATTGTTTGCTAATAGTTTCTATGAGAATTTACAAAAGAACCTCCTTAAGTTCCATGCAAGTTTATGCTGCTTCTTCTAATAGGTACAGCAGAGCTTGAAGGACACCAAATGATCGCCAACCTTACTCATATGGCCAGAGAAATGGTGTTAGAAAACATCGACCAGCTTACAGCTAATCGTTGCCTGGAACTACTTCCTAATATCCAGTCCGTTGCTCCGGAATCGATTGAACGACTCTTACTCAGTAACATCGATGCAGCAAAAACCGCCATTTCAGAGACATTCCTGGCAGCTCAAGAAGAGTGACTGCCACAGCCAGTGTAATAACATAGGCTCCAGGCCATCTACAACAGCCACCAAATTCTTATGCTATCTTGAGCTATAAATATTCTTCTACTTTCACATAACAATTCCGAAACATATCTGTATTATTTTCCCATCTGTGGTTGTCAAGGACTATATTATTTAAGTCCTACTTCTAAGTGACTATAAAGAACAAATAAATTTATACTATTGAATATGAATTAGACTTATATATTCACATATTGGTGTAACTGTGACTACCCACAGTGATGCTGCTATTCCAGCAGAAGTCAAACAGCAGATATTACCAAAGACTGGCAAACTTCTTTTGATTGAGCACTGGCCATTAACACTATAAATATAATATTAAAACTTAGCAACTTTACTAATGAGCAGTGATTTTATTCAACTTGTGAATTTGATACAAATACACTTACATTACAAAACTGCAGACCTGCTGAACAGACTAGGATTGTACCATCAAGCATGTATTACTATAATTTTAATATAACTACAATTGGCACCAATTAAGACATCGTCCATATTGATAGGACTTGAACAAAGTAATGCCTATAATAATAATCATGAGTCATAGCGGTGTGCTGGCCAATGAGAGATCACCTACCAAACTGCAAGTGGAATATTTCATAAGAAAACTGATTTAAGTTGAATCACTACTTGAGCAGACTTCCATCTTCCCAGATAATAAAAATGATTGTTCATTTTAGTTATGCTATTACAAAAAACTTACGTTACTTAACATTAATAAACACCTAGCCTGAGGACTTCAGCAGCTTTTCTACTAAAAGGATGTCAACTCTGCAAACAATAATAATTTCAGTTTCCCACTCATCATTGTGAACTGAGGTCTGATAGCTTTTGCCCCTTTCTCTCATCATATTTTAGATATTCTACAATAGTTTTGATGGAAAGCGGTTAGATTTAAGACTATAATTATCTCGTATGTCTTAATTCATTTCATTATGGAATTATCTCACCTTACCCATAATCATCTATACACAGATTAGAGACAGATGACTAATTCGAGTTGAACAATCAGCTAAATGTATCTTGTGATTGCTTTTCAAGCTTCGTATAAATTATGTGCCTGTCAGACCTACATCACTCATATCTTACTGCTACATAACACATTTGTAACACTGGTCCTTTCTGTTTAGGAATGGAAAACATTTATGATAGCAATTGTGTTGTACAAACTACTAAAATACTGCGATGTATGTCTATTGATGAAAATAATAAAATAATGCAAACTAAGTAGTCTTCACACAACTTGTATTTCATACACATGTTCAGTGATTTGAATTTTGAAAGATTGCCTTTGGATTGGTTGAGGCCAGCTAATCATTTGGGCAAAATTGCAGGGCAAAATATGTTGGTAACTTAAAAAACTTAATAGATTTTGACTGGCTGTAGAGAGTAAGTGCCGGTTAAAAAAAGAAGTTAATGACAAAAACAAATACTGGCATTTAACCAATTATAAATTCCTTGTCTAGTTCCAATAAGAACACGAGGAAAGGAGAATTATTTCGACAAATCAATTAATCCTTAGTAGCACTTTGCATGGGCATTGGGTAATCACAAGCACAAACTGGAAAAAAAGCTTTAAAATTAAATGTCTGCATTTAAAAATATTCGAAGCTCAAGCGTGCTCCAGCAACGCTTGAGCCTCGAAGGGTGCCAAATATAAAACGGACCAGGAGGGCTCGACTATCATGAAAAGACCACATACCAACTGACGAGGAGTTAATGGAGTTCCCTTGCCAAATGAATCCAGCTGTTAAGCTCGACGAAATGGGAAAGGCAACTCCCCAGGCCGACGCAGAAAATGAAAACTTGCACGAGGGTTCGAACTCCGAACTTCCTGCAACACACCCCCCAGAGAAAAACTGGAGAGGAGATAAACGTCTCTCTCCTAAAAAGACCCGGTGAATTAGCTACGGACATGGACTCCGAACACCTAGCGATGTCCAACAGGCCTTAGAAAACCCGTAACTACTACAGAAGAGCCAAACCACTGTCCATCCCATACTCGACAAAGGCCGGAACAAGAAATGGGACTTGAGCTCCAGGAGGACTGAATGACAGCAATGGAAACCAATCCTGCACGACCTTAAAATATAGCTGTATACAAGGATAAGCCAGCCTCAACTTCGGCCCCCGCATCCCCGGTGCTCAGCCTACATGCTGGAGGAAGTTTCTCCAAAGAAGCCATCTCTTCGAGGCCCAGCCCTGGCACTCCTTATACAAATAGTGTACAATCAGCAAAAAATGGGGCGATTACTAATGACACTCCACCTAGACATTCCTACACGGTCAGGACAGTGCAATTCCTGGCAGAAGAGACTACGGAACAAGCCACAGCAGCACTTAGAAGGCACCCTGAATGTTGGAAACTTTGCGAGTTTACCTCCAGTGCCAGACAGGGTACACCCCATGGACTGCAACATTTTGCTATTCATGTCTGCCCCTGCCGCTATCAGCACGTATCGAAAGACCAACTTATGCTACATCAGAAGCATTGACCGGTGGAACAGGCAGACCACGTGATATATCTAGTGGACCAACCACGATGGGTACAGTTCATGCGAAACATGGCGCAGGACGCTACTGCCATGATACCATGCATACCATCTTTAACAACTAGCAAGAGGATACGGAGGCCCAGCTATAACCAGAGCCGCTTGCCTAGAAAAAGACAAGCTACAGACCAGACGACCTAGGAGCCTAGCCTCGACCGCCTGACCACGCCGCTAGGACAGTCACCATACAGCCTCTAACTACCCACGCCGTATCCAGACCATGCAGCGACAGCCACAGGAAAAAAGGTGACAGGGTGGAGAGGCGGCCCGTAGACACAGGTCAAGGACACACCATCTGCTGACAATAAGCAATTGATTAGTCGAGAAATCACCCGTTTTGAACATTATGCTGAGCAGTTTGAGACATGGGCCAGGCCGGTTACTCCACCTTTTTGTTTTAATTACGCATAGTCTCTAATGGAGGGGAGTGTGGGGTGGACGCCGGGCCATGACTTTCTGTTAACGCATTACTCTTATAACTATTGCTATATATCAAGCATGTTGTGTTTGCCCTTTTCATTATATATCATTAATATATTAATATCATATATAATATTATATATCATATCATTAATAACTTGCAAAATCCTTTACAGTAGAAAGAAAGTGCTGATTAAAAAAGAACGTTTATGACAAAAACAAATACTGGCATTCAGCAGTTATAAATTCCTTGGCCAGTTCCAAAAGGAACACAAGGAAAGGAGACTTATTTCAAAAAGTCAAATAACCCTTAGTAGCACTTTGCATGCGCATTGGGTGATCACAAGCAAAAACTGAAAAAAATGGCTTCAGAATTTAAAAATATTCAGAGTTTGATTTGAGTAAAATGGAATTTCTGTTTTGTCAAGCGACTAAGGATGAATTAACAACTAAGCAAATATTAGCATTCAGCGACCCATAAACCCTTCAAACAGTTCGTAAGGGATTACCAGGAAAAGAGAAAAGCAGAGATCATTGTTCAACTATAGGTCTCAGATGTAAATGGTCAACACTGAGTAAATTGAACAAATACAAGTCTAACCTCATCACTCTTTGGACATTTCTACTCACTCCATCTCAATCCTCGTTACATATAACCCCTATTGTTGAGTTTATTGTGAATGTTACAGAAAATTAATTGGTTCATAACAAGATATATCTAATTAGTGTAACCTTATTACACAGTGATTCCAGCTTGTCTCCAGCTTGTCCCGACTTCCAATGAATACATCTCCTGGTAGCCTAGTCAACTATAATTGGGATAAGATTTGTAAAGTGTACAGATTTGCTCAGAAAATGTTCAAAGTAAACCAACACAAGTCTTGCAAAGCGAGTTAAATATTATTTGCATGTCTACACATTCCATTCTTTAGTTGTTTTACAGCTACTGTGATTGTGTAACTGTCATCAGAGTTCTCCCTGATGGAAGAAGCGCTAACTTCGTGTAAATGAGAATACATGCAAATATATTATACTATATTTTAAGTATATATGGTTTTCTGAATATAGATAATACCAATTTATCATTTAAACATTTTAAAGCTGGTGTTCTGTTATGAATAGAATGCGTTAGCTTCTTTATGTTGATCAAATTGGTATTAAATTGCCAAAGTGAACTATAGTATGAGATACCAGATAAAAGCATGACTAAAAATCTACAAAATAAATATTAAATTGTTAATTGTATCGATTTCACAATAATATCAAAGATGGTCAATATTGCTTCACAGGATAATTAATCATTATGAAGGCTCATGTCAAGTGCAATGAGCAGGCAACTCCTTCATTGGAATGACTATAGACCCAACCTTATGACTAGTTGATATTATTATTCACTGCTGTTTAAGCAATTTTCAACTTGTGTGATAAAAGTGAGTAAAGCTGGTAGACTGAGAGAAAATGAAAAAACGAAATAAGATTAACAAAACATGGATATAAATTTCTAATGAGTTCTGAGTTGTTATTAATCATTTAAAGAAATAATAGTTATAGCTCTACAACACCAATGGTGTTTATAGATAATTTGAGTCACGTAACCGTGTTCATTATGTCTTTGAGTGAAATCTGAAAGACTGTTATTCAACCTGAAAGATGAACCCTAACATTCAAAAACAAAATTATCTGGAGAAACAAACGGCATGCAGACTTTGAAATTAATGCAGAAAAAACCCTTAACAAGCTTCATCCGAGATGACTGAGTAGATATATTCGGTGAAGTATAATTTTCCCCTAATGGTGTTAACTTGGTGAAGACAAGAATGCACAGACATGTAGTACATGTATACACTTTCTTTCTATGAATGGAATGTGTATCTTCTTCTCACTGAATAAACTTGTGACTGAGTAGATATACTCAGTGATAAAAAAGTGAAACAAACCATGCATCGTTATTTTTGACAGACGACCCGGTGCTTGAGTATAACTGGGAACCCATTTTAACATTGCACATGCTTAAATTTTACTGGTTTCTTGAAGTAAATCAAGTATTTTGTAAAAGAATAACAATTAGTAACTACACCTCTCAAGCAATCAGCTAATGTATATAATACAGGTAAGATAAGACAACTAGTAAACCCATTTTTTGCGATCATTAACAAAAGGCATGCACTTTAATATATTGAGGTAGCTGAAATTTACACTATAGATGCAAGCAAAAATCTATAGTTTTGTAGTTATGAAAAAAGCAAACTAGAAAACCATAATAATAAACTATTTTCTATTAAAAGCACATGCAATTAATCATATCTGTTATTTATCGGTTTGTTGTGAGCATGTAGATTTGAGCATATAAAAACATTGTATTGTATAAAAAACAAAGCTCAAAGAAAATTCAAAAAAATATTTGCAGTTGCTACGGAATTATTGAAAACTTTGTAACTGGCTGTAAATGAGAAGTCATTTTTGTAGCCTTGAAATCAGCAAAACTAAACAATTTTATTATGGAAATGGGAAACGCTAAAGCCTGGATTCTCGAAATACTCTAAACCTTGATAGCTCTACAGGTTCAAAACTTCAACCTTAAAATTTTTACAGCTGTTTTTCTATAAAACTTGATGGAAAATTTGATTGATTGGTTAAATATTACACCCTATTATTATAAAAATAGGGTTACAAAACAACGGGTTTTATCCTTTCTGAATAAAGGTCATGTGCGATTTGTAGCTCTGGCAGCTAGAAACATTGCGAGACCAAAATCTTTTAACAAGCATCTCGCAGGGGAAAATAACAGAAATATTATGGTAAATCATATTTCATTAAATTTGTATGTCATCAGGTTATATGAAAACCTTTTGACTTCTCTCATTTTCTATTCAATCTTCCTACAACTTGGTTTCTAATAATAAACTTTGTTTCACGACCAACCACTGTTGTTCATCATCTACCTACCATATCTACATAGATCAACAATTCATATCCGACCCAGAATGTTATTTCAATCATTCTTGAATTTTCACAAAGTTTTGGACTAGCAGACCAGAACGACCTCACTCGAGCATCGACATACAGAGCCAGCAAGTTTGCAGCTCACTCTGCTGATCAAGTTCTGCTGCTTGAGTGGAACAGCAAGGCCATATTTGACATTGGTGTAAAAAAAGTTGCTTCACCATAAACCACGTAAAAACAAACTTTAGAGCCATCCAGAATCGGGTGAAACTAGTTGGAAAACAAAAAACTGACAGCAAAATGAGAAACTTCACACGCCACAGTATTGAAATTTTTTTACAGACACAATGAAGGTGAGCTTGTGACAGAATATGGAACAGTCTACACCCAATTTTTGCGTGATTCCACAATTACAGCAGTGATTAAGTCTATCGAATACGGAAGGGTCCACACCCAACTATTGCATCATACCACCAATTTACACCGTTGCTAAAGCCTTGGAACTCAAACATATTAGGATGGTCATGCCATCAATTTAATACGATCGAATAACATTTGCAAAGAGTTTGAACTGGCATCCTGATGTTCAATAACAAATGCCAGGTTTCATATGTATGCAAGTTCTTAAATGAGTGGTTAAACCCTAGTATGCAAGAACAGTTCTAAATGTTTCAAAGATCCAGTGCAAATTTTACTTTAGCCAACAAAATTAAAAAAACTTTCTCACCACTTGATAATACGAAGGCTTACTTACGTCGAAAAACTGTCGTAAATGTCATATTTAATATTTAATCATGTGATACTTTTATTATTCATGTTCGCTAGTTGGTTATGATGCGTGAATTTGAATAAATACGTCTCTGCAAATTTTTTACATTTATATATTCACAAACTTCTCTAGTTTGTAATATTTCAACCTTTTTAGAGTTGATAGGGAAAGGTTACTCTTAGGCAGCACAGCTCAATAAACTCATCTCAATATAGAAGTTTGCTGAAAGCCAAAATTCAGCCTGTATGTTGGCAGGTTAGAAGAAATGATTTATTATAATATCTTATACAGTACACACTGTATAAGATATTATAATAAAAAAATGCCACATGGCATTTTTAATATACATGTATATCTGACAATTGTCTTATGTTAAAATATTTACACTGCAGCATTACAAATAACTCCAAAAACTTGGTAATGCCATAACTTGGTATGTCAGGACTCTAAAAATAATTATTTAACTTTTGTGATGTTGTTTTAAAAAGTTTCATGAAGTGACATTTTCTTGTCACTATCTTATAGCAATGTAGGAATAGTGCCTAGTTTTATTTCCTGTCAGCTGTGAGTTTTGTTAGCAAATGATACGGTGAATCTCTAGCCAGTATCTAATATCCAAGACTTGTCAATAGTCAGGCTTTTCAGGAGTATTCTCATTCATCGATTAGCTACTGCTGTGGCTCAACAAAAGATCGTTCTAGAATTTTAAATCTTACTGTTAGCATTCAACAAAACCATTCGACGATCAACAGCAAATCAACAGAATAGTAGACACACGTACGAACGAGCCTTTGGCTAGCTAGGATCATGTGGTTCCATCTATTTTTCAAGATATAGCATTGCCAGCCACAAGAACCTGAACATATGGATGTATTGCTTGACCAGTGATATACGCTCTCCATTGTTCAGAGATTATGTACTGAGCAGATCAAAGAACTGAGTGAGAGACAAATCCAATCACTCAAGTGACATTTCTACTCACCCCACCACATCTCTTTCTCCGTACATATTCTCTCTATTGTTAAGTCTATTGTTATGTTCTATGGAATTAAATGACTCACGATCATAAATTGTAACTTTCTTCAAATCATATTTGCCGAACGCTGAATCTCTCCAGCAATTGGTTAATACCACTTTTACTCACAATCACTGCAGCTCCGCGAAGCTATAAAAGTAAAACTCGGTCCATACCAACTTTAGAAGGATATCAACTCACGTACTACCTCTCTATACATTCCGTTGAACTATGGCTGATTCCGATCTTGTTTGTAAAGTGTGTGGTGACCGCGCCACAGGTATTCACTATGGAGTGCGCAGCTGTCATGGTTGTAGGGCCTTCTTTAAGAGAAGTGTTCGGAGTGAGACACCATATGTTTGCAAGGTCAGTTATTATTTAATTAAATTTTTGCTTTTTTATTCTCAAAATCAATGCATCAGTCAAGCCATTGCCAATGGGCAGATTTCAATGTAATGTAAATTGTTTCAAATTTTTCTGTGAGAGTTTCAATTCTGAGTCAAATACATTTTTGAAGCCTGCTACCATCTTTTAATTTTTAACATCTAAATTCAGTTTTACCCTATCACTCCATATATTCCACTCCTAAAACCTCTCACATCTTTGCATAAATCTCACTTGTTTGGGGTAAAAGTCTGCACAGATTATGGTACGATATGAAATTACAAAGTTGGAAGTTTGGCTATGCATTGATTTTTAAATTGAATGACATTTTTTACTGTTTGAAGTGAGCAACTGTATGTTTGCAAGTTAATACTTCTGTAACTCAACTTTTCACTTTTAACAACTATGCGACAGTTTAACTGTGGCCAAAGGGTAGATTTGAATTCAATTGCACTTCTTTTCAACTTTTTTTATCGGTGTTTCAATTCAAACTCAAATTCATTTTTAAAGCATGCTACCATTTTTCTCTTTTACCAAAATTTAACTCCAGTTTCTGCCCATCACTCTTAAAATTCTCACATATCTCCATATATTTAACGTGCCTGGGGTGACAGCCTACACAGATTATAGCACAATGTAAAAGTTAAATGTTGGAGGTTTAAATTAGAGTTCATCTTCTGATATATTTGCTGTAGATCATGTAGATCCCAGCAAGTGACCCATAACACGAAATCTTTAACCTCGGTTGTTTATCAACTATATTGGAAGAGTTTGATAGAATTTATTGAAAAAAATGAGCTAAAACATTGTGTATTTGTCGCCTGTGCAAGTAATACTTTGTATATATTCAAAAAATTGTATGTTACGTTTTTAGCAAACAATCTGTACTACAAAATGCTGCAAAGTTTCTTTGAAGATATTGAAACAAAATTCAATTCAATTTTGGCATTTTTAAAGGTATAACATTCAATAGTTTACAAACATAAAAAATTTAGTGGTATAGATTACATGATCATCAAAATATTTGAATTAAAGAATAGAAGTAAATAAAATATTGGTCATGAAGATATATTTATAAAAGTGGATGGCCTTAACTTTTACAGGCTTGATGAAAAATGTTACAGCTATCTTACTAGTGAGTAAATCTGTTTTAGACAACTTTGTGTAAAGTTTATGTGATATGGGAAACTGTGTAGTACCATTTTGTATTAGTTTTACCTAACTCATATAGACAAACAAACTATTTCTAGGGAACGAGGAACTGCGTGGTGGACATGGCCCGGAGAAATCTGTGCAAATACTGCCGATTTGAAAAATGCAAACGCTTGAATATGAATCAGGAAGGTGAGTTGTTCCTTTGATATAACATTTAGGGTTAAAAACTGTCAGTAGTGTACCATGTACTGAGAGGGTCATCTGCACAGTCATGTTAATTTTTAATTGCTTGTAAAGCTTAGTAGGGTCAGTTGACAGAATATTGCATTTAAGTGCTAAATGTTCTGTTATTGGCTGCAATTGTCTATCATTTTTAATAGCTGTGTATAAACTGTTTTTACAGCTGTTAGACCTGCCAGACAAAATTCTTCGGAACAAACGAGCCATTCCTCCAGCTCTGAAGGCCAAAGTTCCCAGCTTTCAAGATCTAACAACTCCGAAAACTCGACATTCTGGATGAGGTAAGATTAGATTATTTATACATGTAGATGGACTTAGTTGGAATCTCTGGCAGACTTGAGGAAAGTTCAGATAAAGTACATGATGAGTTGTGTTTATGCAGAGTGTACAAGTTTGTCTGTAGAGTGATAAGCCTGTGTATAAAAGAGAGAAAAGCATGTGAGAGATGATAATATACACACTGATGGTTTTTGTCTGACTCTGGGTAGAGATTGATAGAGCTATGCAGAAAAAGATGAGACAATCAATGAGTTTGAAGGCATGTCTATATCTGTTTGTTTGTAGCCTCCTACATGCAAACATCAGCTGGATCAAACAGATACCAGCTATAAACGCCCTGAGCTCTAGAGACAAAGTGATCCTGGTGGAGAGATCATGGTGTCCAATTATGACCATAGCTGTGGCGCAGATGTCTCTCTCTATTGACGTCGGTGAGTATGTGGAAAAGATAGGTTGCATGGTATATGACTCCTGAAACTGTTTCAAATTTTTTCCTTCTAAACTGTTAACTTTGTTATTATACCCAAAGTTGTCTTCTCTTTAATTAGCTGCTTAATATCAATCTACTAGCTAGGATACATGTATGTTGAGTGAAGTGTAAGCTGGTTGCTCAAACACCTTGCATTTTGAAGGAGAGCTAAGTTATAGAAGGTTACTCGGTGTTGCAGAGCATTGTGTTTTGTTCAGATTTGAAAGTATAATACTATTCGCTGCAGATATCATCATGAACAGCTACACACCCTCGGATGAGAATGACAGGAGGGCTGTATTATCAGAGCTGAGAAAAATGAGTCAATGCGTGAACTCGTTAAGGGAACTCAGTCTTGGTTTACACGGATATGCTGCTATAAAATCTCTATGTCTATTTACATCAGGTACGTTAGACAAAAGTTATTAAGTTTTCCAACGAGTTGTTTATGGAGAAGATAATTAGGAAAAGCAACTATGTGAAGTGAGGCATTCAATGGATTCAATATGGACATAGAATAATTCAAGAAAAACCTTTGTGGCATGTAGCGAATCTAGACAGTTTTCATGAAGTTTCAAATTGAAAATCAGTTAAATAATTGATATTTGTGTGTGAACAAATACATCCACTGGAGAAGGGCTTTCAAAAAAGCAATATTTAAGGAGTGCATCGCCATTGTTAAGTTTTTACGCATTGTTTGCTAATCGTTTCTATGACAACTTTCAAAAGAACCGCCTTAAGTTCCATGCAAGTTTATGCTGCTTCTTCTTATAGGTACAGCAGAGCTTGAAGGAAACCAATCAATCACCAACCTTATTCAAATGGCCAGAGAAATGGTGTTAGAAAACATCGACCAGTTTCCAGCTAATCGTTGCCTGGAACTACTTCCAAATATCCAGTCCGTTGCTCCGGAACCGATTGAACGACTTTTACTTACTAACATTGATGCAGCAAAAACCGCCATTTCAGAGACATTCCTGGCAGCTCAAGAAGGAGAGTGATTGCCACAGCCAGTGTAATAACACATAGGCTTGAGGCCATCTACAACAGCCACCAAATTCTTGTACGATCCTGAGCTATAACTATTTTTCTACTTTCACATAACAATTCCGAAACATATCTGTATTATTTTCCCATCTGTGGTTGTCAAGGACTATATTATTTAAGTCCTACTTTTATGTGACTATAAAGAAGAAATAAATTTATACTATTGGTCATGAATTAGACTTATATATTCACATATTGATGTAATCGTGACTACCCACAGTGATGCTGCTATTCCAGCAAAGGTCAAACAGCAGATATTACTAAAGACTGGCAAACTTCTTTTAATTGAGCACTGGCCATTAACACTATAAATGTAATATCAAAACTTATCAACTTTACTAATGAGCAGAGATTTTATTCAACTTGTGAATTTGATACAAATACACTTACATTACAAAACTGCAGATCTGCTGAACAGACTAGGATTGTACCATCAAGCATATATTACTGTAATTTTAATATAACTATAATTAGCACCACTAAAACATCGTCTATATTGAAAGGACTTGAACAAAGTATAGTCTAGAGTAATAATCATGAGTAGTAGCGGTGTGCTAGCCAATGAAAGATCAACTACCGAACTGCAAGTGGAATATTTCATAATAGAAACTGATTTAAGTTGAATCACTACTTGAGCAGGATTCCATCTCTCCAGATAATAAAATGATTGTTCATTTTAGTTATGTTATTGCAAGAACTTACGTTACTTAACATTAATAAACACTTAGCCTGAGGACTTAGCAACTTTTCCACTTAAAGGATGTCAACTCTGCAAACAATAATAATTTCAGTTTCCCACTCATCTTTGTGAACTCAGGTCTGATAGCTTTTGCTTCTTTCTCTCATCATATTTTAGATATTCTACAAAAGTTTTGATGGAAAGCGGTCAGTTTTAAGACTTTATAATTATCTCGTATATCTTAATTCATTTCATTATGGAATTATCTCACCTTACCCATAATCATCTATACACAGATTAGAGACAGATGACTAGTTCGAACGGTCAGCTAAATGTATCTTGTGATTGCTTTTCAAGCTCCGTATAAATTATGTGCCTGTCAGACCTACATCACTAATATCTTACTGCTACATAACACATTTGTAACACTGGTCCTTCCTGTTTAGGAATGGAAAACATTTATGATAGCAACTGTGTTGTACAAACTACAAAAATACTGCGATGTATGTCTATTGATGAAAATAATAAAATAATGCATACTAAGTAGTTTTCCCACAACTTGTATTTCATACACATGTTCAGTGATTTGGATTTTGAAAAATTGCCTCTGGATTGGTTGCGACCAGCTAACCATTTAGGGCAAAATTGCAGGGCAAAATATGTTGGTAACTTAAACTCAAAAAAGATATGACTGGATGTAGAGAGAAAGTGCCGGTTAAGAGGAAGTTTAGGACAAAAACAAATACTGGCATTCAGCCAATTATAAATTCCTTGTCCAGTTCCAAAAATAATACAAGGAAAGGAGGATTATTTCAAAAAATCAAACAGCCCTTAGTCGCACTTTGCATGGGCATTGGGTGATCACAAGCAAAAACTGGAAAAAAAAGCTTTAAAATTAAATGTCTGGATTTAAAAATATTCAAGGCTCAAGCGTGCTCCAGCAATGCTTGAGCCTCGAAGGGTGCCAAATATAAAACGGACCAGGAGGGCTCGGCTATCATGAAAATACCACATACCAACTGACGAGGAGTTAATGGAGTTCCCTTCCCAAATGAATCTAGCTGTTAAGCTCGACAAAGTGGGAAGGCAACTCCACAGGCCGATGCAGAAAAAGAAAACTTGCACAAGGGTTCAAACTTCGAACTTCCTGCAGCACTTCCCAGAGCGAAACTGGAGAGGAGATAAACCTCTCTCTCCTAAAAAGACCCGATGAATTAGTGACGGACCTGGACTAAGGAGCACAAGGAAAGGAGATTTATTTCAAAAAATCAAATAACCGTTAGCACTTTGCATGTGCATTGGGTGATCACAAGCAAAAATTGGAAAAAAATGGCTTTAGAATTAAATGTCTGGATTTAAAAATATTCAGAATTTGATTGGAGTAAAATGGGACTTCTGTTGGGTCAAAAAACTCAAGATGAATTAACAACTAAGCAAATATTAGCATTCAGCGACCCATAAACCCTTCAACCAGTTCGTAAGGGATTACCAGGAAAAGAGAAAAGCAGAGATTATTGTTCAACTATAGGTCGCAGGTGTAAATGGTCATCACTGAGTAAATTGAACAAATACAAGTCTGACCTCATCACTCTTTGGACATTTCTACTCACTCCATCTCAACCCTCGTTACATATAATCCCTATTGTTGAGTTTATTATGTATGTTACAGAAAATTAATTGGTTCATAACAAGATATCTCTAATTAGTGTAATCTTATTGACAGTGATTCCAGTTTGTCCCGACTTTCAATGAATATGTCTCCTGATAGCCCAGTCAACTATAATTGGGATAAGATTTGTAAAGTGTACATATTTGCTCAGAAAATGTTCAAAGTAAACCAACACACGTCTGCAAAGCGAGATAAATATTATTTGCATGTCTCGCATTCCATTCTTTGATTGTATTATAGCTACTGTGATTGTGTAACTGTAATCAAAGTTCTCCCGAACAGGAGTAAGCGCTAACTTGGTATAGATGAGAATACACTCATATACTCATATCTTTAATTGAACGCCTCCTCTATTTGACTGCTACAATTGGAGAAGGAATGAAAAATAGAGAGCCACCCTTTAATTGAATGACACCTCCATTTGACCACCACTTTCACATTCTTGGATCTTTGCGAACCAAATAATAGAAAGTGATCAGTAGAAAAGTTTCCACAAAATCGTATTAATAATGAATAGTTTGCATCAATAACAATTAATTCTCTCGTTGTTTAACTTCAAAGCTTTTTTTCTTTTTATTAAAACTTTGAAAGCAACACCATAGAAATAATTAATAACTGTGTCAAGCTAAGACTAGTTTCTTGTTTAACATGGTCTTTGAAGTACTGTATATATAAAACGGTTTACATTTACGATGGTATATGAACGACTAGTTTTAGGCTAAAAGTTGTGCTTTATGCTCATATGACTAAAAGCTTATCATTACATGTGTTTGTGCAAAATGCAACGCGTAAAAGTTTTTCTCTGCTAATAAAATTGTTGTGATGCTAATGTCGATTAGTTCAGCAGTGCAGAAAAAAAGTTGAGGTCAGAAAACATTGTGGAAAGTATTGAACAACTAGAAGATGTTCACTCCATCGAAAGCTCCGATCAAAATGCAACTGGCCGAGCAATTGATGCAAATTTTTTTGTTTAAAAAACTTTAATTTTTGTTTTCGCACGTATCATAAAAGTGGTTCATTTATGTCACCTGTTCATGAATATATATTTGTAGCATTTGATAGATTATTGTTATATAACTTATAAACTTACAGATTTATAGCATATTATTTGATAGCATCATTGCGATTATCTGATTTTACAATGGATCGACGATTGTAACTCCTCTTCCATTGTATGTAAAAAGTTAATTTTGGCTGCCAACTAGCAAACATATTAATGAATGCAATGAGCTTTTACGCAATACTGTTAAATATGGAAATAGAATAAATGTATGTTTTCAAGTTTAGAATGAAATAAAAAGGAAAAGCACCAACAAATTGCAAAGCAGGACGCAAGCTATAATACTATTGCAGGTTAATTGCAAGCAATAGATATCAACTTAAAGAGATATTTCTTGGCTTTTCACTGCAAATTTTTGTTAAGAGATTTTTGACAAGTTGGTGGTAAGTTAGCAGATTTGTTGCATCCAAAAGGGTTAATGTCACTCTATTGTAAAAAGAGGGCAAAATATAAGAGAGAATCGCTTTGACTGTAAAAGAGATAAATTTATTTTCCCAAAATTCTGATGAGGTGTTTAAAAAATACAACACCAGCCTCTATTTGAACGCCACCTTTATTTGACCTCCACTATAGAGAAAGGGTTGAACAATAGAACCCCATGGTGTTCAAATAGAGGTTTTACAGTATACTATGTTGTTATTTTCCTCTAAGTATAGATAATATCATTTTATCATTGAACATTTAAAAGTAGACTTTTTTTTATGAATAGAATGCATATCTTCCTCATGCTGATTAGTGTTCAATCTCTACCAAAGCTAATATATATATACATGTAAATATTAATGTTTGTCTGTTTGTCTGCATGTCCAGTTATAGCGATAAAGTTTGAAGAATTAAAAACTCTTTACTCTATGGATTTGAACTCAGAACCTCCAGTTCTGCGGACAGGCATTTATCCAGTACACTATACTGTCAAACTGGCTGAACTATGTAATAAATTGGGCAAATACTTATTACATATACCAATATTTCATGGTTTCAGGCTTAACCCTGCAGCTAGTTCAAAGCCATGCCAGAAAGAAACTGCGTGCCCATACATCAAGAAAAATGCTTAAACTCACATGGCCAACAAGACTATTGCAATCGGTATAGGTGTATTGTAGGCACTGCAGTCGGTACAGTACGAGTTAGAGAAAAATAAACGCAGAACACAAGAATAAACAAAAGACTAGCATTTAGAAGTTACAATGGTAAATATTGTATATGTTGAGTAAAAATAAATTTTCCGTGCAAAAACTTTTTTATTACCCGTGCGATGCCGTGCATTCACCTAGTTATCCCAATAAATACTGGATAAAACTACAGTGACTGAAAGTCTACAAAATCAAGACTAAATTATTAATTGTATTAATAATATTATTAATTGTATTATTAATTATTATCTTACAACATTATCAACACATGATGCATAGTGCTCAACTGGGTAACTATTCACTATGGAGGCCTTACCCTTACTCGCAGCATCAACTGCAATGAGTAGGCAACTTCTTTATTAGAAAAATTATAGACCTCTGGTTCAAATCACATAAGGGCCATTCTTGGTGTTGCTTGAAGGAAAGGTCATGAAAAGGCATCCAACTACTAAATCTGGTCGGGTCATCGGTGACTAAACCGCCTCTCCCATCTGTGCATCAGTGTGGATAAGGAGGGTGGCTAGCAACCACCAATGTTGGACTAAAAACAAAACTTGACAAAGGGCGGAGGAGCTCTTCTGTGAGCCAACAACCAGCTAGCTAGAGATGGTGTACCAATAAAAACATCTAACAGAAGGCAATGGAAAACCATTGTTGAAACCTGCTAAGAAAAGCCATGGTTATAGGAAGTGGGGGAGAACCATGATCACCTATGGCCCTTACAGGACATGGTAAAATAGCATCTGATAGGCATAAGGTTAGGTCTATCTTTTCCATTTTTTCACTCAGCTTAGCCTTAGTGTCATTGACCAACCATGAGAAGGCAGAAGTGGTTCAGGGGTTCAGTGGTTAGGGTGCTGCCCAATGATCAGTAGGTCAGTGGTTTGAGTCATAGCATCTGTGCTGTTAGTAAGGGCATCTACCACAATTACCCCAGAGTTAGATCAGTCTAAAGTACGTGGACGCTGTTCAGAAAAAACCTCAATAGGTAGCTTTCTAATAGGACTATTAGATTATAGACAATCTGTGAGTTTTTATCACTGATCAGCAGTACTGCTGTAGGTCACTGCTGCTCAAGCAATTAAAAAATCAACACGTGTGAAAAAGTTGAGCAACACTGGGCTTTGGGTTAAGGAAAAGCCTACTCTATTTCAACCTTAAAACGGAACCATCTGGTAGGATGGGAGAAACTGACAACAATGAAATGAGAATAACGAGAGGAGGAGTTAAATTTTTTACTGAACTATGAGGGGTAATTATGTATTAAAAAAACTATAGTTTTAAGCCATACACCAGCAGTAGTTTTTATAAATAACTCAGTCTCTAAAGTCTTACAATCTTTCCTACCTGTAAGCATAATTGGATTCATGATGTCTTTATGTGAAATCTGAAAGATTGTGATTGAACATGAATTTTTGCATCCAACGACATAATCATCTGGAGAAAAAAACGGCATGCCGACTTCAAAGCTGAAGCAAAAACACCCTTAACAAGCTTCAGTTGAAGTGACTGAGTGGATATACCAAATTATGAAAAGTAAAACAAACCATAAATTGTCATTTTTGACAAACGATTAAAACACAACTGGGTTCTTCTATATAACTAAAGATAGAATTATGATACATTAAATTTTACTAGCTCTTTCAAATAAATCTTGCATTCTATTAGAGAACAGTTACACCTCTCCGGCAGTCAGCTAATGTATTTGATGCAGTTAAGATAAAAGGAAAGATCAGAACTCATTTGTTAGTTGATCATTAAGAAAAGACTTGCATGAATTTCTACTCTCTCCTCTGTACAAATTCTCTCTATTACTAAGTCTATTGTTATGTTCTATGGAATTAAATGATTCATGATCATAAATTTTCATTTTCTTCACATCATATTGGCTGAAATTTTATTTTTTCTAGCGGTCGGTTAAAATCAATTTTACTCAAAATCTTTACATTTACGTAGCATTATAAAAGTTAGACTCAGTCCATATAAACTTTAAAAGGATATAAACTCTAGTACCTTCTGGTACCTCTCTATACATTTATTGAACTATGGCCAGTTCTGATCACATTTGTAAGGTGTGTGGTGACCGCACCACAGGTATCCATTATGGAGTGCGTGGCTGTTATAGTTGTAGGCCCTTCTTCAAGAGGAGTGTTCTGAGTGAGATACCATATGTTTGTAACGGGAGTTTTAATTTCTTCAACTGAATTTCTGCTTTTTTTTAAAAACAATGCGTCAGTTTAACCTTAGCCCAAAAGCAGATTTGGATTCAACTGCAGTTGTTTTCAATTTTTTCTGTAGTGTGTTAAAAATCATTGTAACTTTTTTATAACTTAGTTTCAGTTTTAGCCCATCACTCTTAAAACTTCTCATATCTTTGCATATATTTTACTTGTTTGTGGTAAAATTCAACACAGATTATAGCGCAATGTGAAAGTAAAAAGTAGAAAGTTTAAACTACAGTTAATTTCCTGATATATTTATTGCGGACCATCATCATATAGTTTTTTGTTTTGGTTTTTTAGTGAGTGATCCATAACACAAACTTTTCAACTTTGAATTTTTCTGTCATCGTATGTCTGGAACTAGTCAAATATAATTATTCAAATGTCATTTGAATAATGTAGCTTATATTATATAGCATATATTCACAGCCTTTGTTTGAACGTTAGGACATCACAATGTATTACACAAACAACTAAGCATGTATTTTAATTGTAAATTTGCTATATTTTGCTATAGAGCTTTTTAACATGCTTTTATGAAGCTAATGCTTTTTTGCTATTAAAGCCAAACTGCTATCAAGCCTCTGATTATATAAGCGGGATATCTTTTTACGAATTCAGTGTGCACTCAGTTCAGCATACTAATAGATACAAGTATCTGAGAGGTTACAACAGCCTTTATATTAAGTTCTTGCCAAAAAATCTGGGATTACAAAACACTACGAGGTATCTTTAAAAAACTTTGAAACAAACACTAGCTGATCTTGGCATTTCTCCAGAGCTACAATCTATCAATTAAAGTATCATTATTGTAACTTACATTTGTACTTGTTTATCTATAAGTGCTTAAAATATTTAGTGGTATAAATTACATCGAGGCAAAAATATTTGAATTAAATTATACAAGCCATTAAAATTTTAGTCATGAGGATTTTTTTACAAAAGCGGATGGCCATAACTCTTACAAGCTTGTTGAAAAATGTTACAACTGTCTTAGTGGTGATTAATTCTGTTTTAGACAACTTTGAGCAAAGTTCACTCTATATAGACAAACAAACTATTTCTAGGGACCGAGGAACTGCATTGTGGACATGGCGAGGAGAAACCTGTGCAAATATTGCCGATTCGAAAAATGTAAACGTTTAAACATGAATCAGGAAGGTGAGTTGTTCCTTTGATATAACATTTAGGATTAAAAACTGTCAGTGGTGTAGCATGTACTGAGAGGGTCATCTGCGCAGTCATGCTAATTTTCAACTGTTTGTAGAGCTTATTAGGCTCCGTTGACAGAATATTGCATTTAAGTGCTAAATGTTTTGTTATTGGCTGCAATTGTCTATCATTTTTTCTAACTGTGTATAAACTGTTTTTACAGCTGTCAGACCAGCCAGGCAAAATTCTTTGGAACAAACTAGTCATTCCTCCTGCTCTGAAGGCCAAAGTTCTCAACTGTCAAGTTCAATCACCAAACACTCGACATTCTGGATGAGGTAAGATTAGATTATTTATAGATGGACTTAGTTGGAATCTCTGGCAGGCTTGAAAAAGGTTCAGAGAAACTCTGTGATGAGTTGTGTTTATACAGAGTGTACAAGTTTGTCTGTAGAGTGATGAGTCTTTGTATAAAAGAGAGAAAAGCATATGAGAGATGATAATATACACACTGATGGTTTGTCTGACTATGGGTAGAGATTGATAGAGCTATGCAGAAAGAGATGAGACTAACAATGATTTTAAAGGCATGTCTATATTGGTCTCTATTTGCAGCCTCCTTAATGCAAACAACAACGGAATCAAAGATAAACCAGCTATAAACACCCTGAGCTATGCTGTTGTAATGCTGGTGAAGAGATTGTGGTGATCGATAATGATCATAGCTGTGGCGTAGATGTTTTTCTGCATCGATGTTGAGTATGTGAAAATTATTAGTTGCGTGATATATGACTACTGCAACTTAATTTGTTATATATGACTGAATATGTTTTAGTTTTTTTTTTTCTGAACTACTAAGTTTATTTTTTGCCTTCTTTCAAAGAAGTTGTGTCCTCATTGACTAGTTGCGCAGTATCAGCCTATCATCTAGAATATGTAGAGTGATGTGTAAGCTGGTTGCTCAAACATCCTTCATTCTGAATATCAACATAATTTGTGTAATCTTATTAAACAGTGATTCCAGCTTGTCCTGACTTCGTATGGATATATATATCTCCTGGTAGCCTAGTCGACTATAATTGGGATAAGATTTGTAAAGTGTAGAGATTTGCTCAGGAAATGTTCAAAGTAAACCAGCAGACGTCTGTAAGGGGAGATATATATTATTCGCATGTGTCCTTTCTAAACATTACATTTTTTGATCGTTTTTATAGCTACTGTAATTGTGTGACATCAAACTTTCCCCTGTTAACTTGTGTTAACTTTGTGAAGACAAGAATGCACACACAAGTAGTATATGTACATGTACATATTTTCTTCCTATGAATGCAATGCGTATCTTCTTTGCGCTGATTAAACTAGCATGATAGCAATTGCTAATTGATAAAAGCATAATTACTAACATCTAGCAGTTAAATCTAGACTGTTAATTGTGAATCTTTTTACACATTACCAAAAGGTGTGAAGTATGGCTGAATTGGATAAGCGATTACTCGCTATGAAAGCTTATGCATGGCTTGCATCATTTGCAATGAGCACAAACCTATACTATGACAAGCTGAAACTAGTTCCTTCCCTTCAGTAAGCCTTAAAACTATTAATAATTCATAAAGGAGCAGATGGGGTTCGGTTCTTAGTTCACCCACTTATAATCAATAGATTGGGAGTTCTAGCCCAGCAAGGAGCATTGATGGTGCTAGCACGGGTGTATAAGTCCAAAAGTCTGTAGATGCAGCTCAGAAAAAAACCCAAAATGTGGTTTTCTCACAATGGTCTCAGACTACAGACAACCATTGGGTTTTTATCATTGGTCAGCAATACTGCTGTTAGTAGGTAACTACTGCTTTAGCAATTCTCAACTAGAGGGAAACAGTTGAGAAAACTGGGTTCTGGGTCACAGAGCACCCGATCTTAACCTTCTCAGAAAGAAGTCATATGTTAGACTAGGAGAGACTGGTAAAAAGAAAATCTGACATATATCCAAAGACAAAATTAGTTGGAGAAATAAACTGTACAGATTTTAAAGCTGAAAAAAAAACCTTAAAAAGCTTCAGCTAAATGGATAGCTCATGGATATAAGTGGGAACGCATTTCAGGATTACATATGATTGAATTTTACTGTTTCCTTCAAGTATATCTTGCATTTTAATTGTCTGTAGTAAACATTGCATTTCGTAAAAGGGTAGCTACACCTTTCGAGCAGTCCGCTGATGTATATGATACGGGTAAGATAAGACAACAAGTGATCAAAACCCATTACTGAATGACCATTAAGGGAAGATAGGGATTTCAACACATTGAAGAGAACTGTAATCTGCACTACAGATGTAACAAGCAGAAATATAAGATGTTTTGTAGTAACAAAGATAAAAACAAAAGCAATAGCTAACACAATTTCTTGCTAAAATCCCTAGGAATTAATCATGTCTACTATTTATTGGTTTGTCGTGAGCAACTAGATCTGAGCTTATGAAAACTATGCATTGTTTAAGAAACTGCTAGGCTCAATGAGTATAGAACAAATATTTACAGTTGTTACGGAACGGAATTGGTGAAACTTTGTAATTAGTTGTAAAAGATTTTTGACCTAAAGTCGAAAAAAAAAATTTTCAGTTGTGAAAATAGCAAAACAAAAAAAGAAAGAAACGTATATGTCTGTTTTTCATTATGCACCCACAATCACGATAATTGCTCGAAAGCTTAACATTCTAGGTAGGAGCATACAATTATTAACTTCAAAAAACCTGGATCCTCAATATTTGATACTATTAAACGATTCCTGTCTCAGAAATTTTGAAAGCTCAAAATTCAAATCTTAGGACTTTTATGGCTGCTTCGTTTTGGTGTCTGTTGGAAAGTCTGAAAGCATGATAAAATAATGCATGTGTAGAGTTGGAAAAAAAACAAGTACGGGGTTCTTCAACTCTATTCCTGTACATTTTATATCATTATACACATTTTATTATTATATATCATTGTATACATTATATATTATCAAAATACTGAAAGTTTTCAACTAACGCCAAATAGAAAAAAGTAACAGAAATATGCTGTTTTTAGGTTGTAGGTTTTACTATTATTGTTTAGCTCTACTAACAACTAGAAGAGAGCTGATGTCTAGTCAGTGATAGGATGGTAGTCGAACCCAGCATGTTGCCTACTTTTCTGACAGAATTGTGCTGCTATTGTAAAGCATCAAGACAATATCGAGGACGATCCCGAAGAGAAAAAAATATGACTTTTCACATAAAGAAGTAAAAAGAAACTCCTGAGCCATCCAGCATCTAGCTTGAGACCCAGGTTGATGAGCCAAAAACTGACAGCAATGCGAAGAACATTGTATGCTACAGTATTAAAGTATCTCTTAAATAACACAAAAAAAAGCTTATGGCAGAATACGTAAGGGTCCCCGCTCAACTTTAGCATAATACAATGAAGACTACTAATAATTGTGTCTCAATACATTGTTTCTCAATGCTATTTTGCTGACTCCTAACATTCTTGAAATAATCTTTATTTGAAGGAACCTATTAGAATCTCTTTATAATATATGATAGCATGTTAGTCAGCATTCATAACCCAATTGGATAATTTGTTTCTATACCTCAATTACCTTGAATATCTTCCCCAAAAGATGTGCTTCACATAGTGTGTTAGTAAAAATAGTATTTCACTGTCAGACAAACCTTTGATACATATTTTACACTCAGTGTAATCATACATGTATGTTGCAAGTGTCTGTCGGCAAGAGACTCCTCACTATACCATCTAGCAGATCAAAGGGGCGCGTAATAGGAATCCTCAGTATCCGAGGATTCTTGCCGACATTAAGGCTGGAAGTGGCATGAGCACAGTTTCTGTTTCTCAATTCCTGCTTCCCAAACACCTCATCCCGTGGGAGCTTTTCAGCTGCTGCACCATTGCAGGCTAAACCCTCCTTTGAGGATTGTCTCCTTAGGTCCATTGATTTTGACCTCTTGTGTAGTAGAGTGCCTTTAGCAGCTGATCCCAAATCACTCATCAATCGCCAACAGAGCTTCATTGACAGCGTACACGAGTTGCTCTTCCCATCAAAGATGACTCGTCTAAAGGGGACCAAGATTATCAGGCCTCGACCTGCCCTTAGTGGTTGAAAGGCGCACAAAGAGCTTTATAAGTCGGGGCTGCGTGACCTCGTGGCAGACTACAAGATCGTTTCTGACCATATAGTGTGTGGCGCGTATTCACAGGAGGAGGCCTTCATCCCTCTAAGCGCTGAGCTCTTCTGGAGAGATATCTTTCAGAAAGAGTCAGTGCCCAACAATGGGCAGCCAGTAAGATCTATTATGAGCTGCTAAAACCCATCTGTCAGGATGAGATTGCAAGTGTCCTTTTGAAGAAAGGAAAGCAATACACGGGTGTTGATGGTTACAGCTGGAAGGACCTGAAGAAGGTGCAAGTTTAGCTTTTGCTATCGGCTTTTAACCTGTGGTTGCTGAGTGGTCGGGTACCATCTGGGTTATGTAAAGGCATCACTACACTCATACTTAGACTCATTGGCACATTCGATCCGGCGCAGTTTAGGCCGAATACAGTTACATCGGTGTTCGGCCGCCTCTACCATGGCATGCTTAGTGAGCGGTTCGCGGAGATGTCACCTTTTATTGAACGACAAAAAGGGTCAAGAAGAGTGATGGGCTCTACTTCAATTCTAAATTGCTTCAGAATGTCATCGCTGAGGCAAAATTCAAGTATAACAATTTGCGTATCGCATTCATAGACATCAGTAAAGCGTTCAACAGTGTCTCCCATAATTCTTTGTGGGTTGGGTGTCATCACTTAAAGGTACCTGGACATCTGGTATAGTACCTCAGATGCTACTACACTGCTAGCTCAACCAGACTGAAGCTCCCAGGTAGGGCAAGCAGCGATATCAGGGCATGTAGAGTCATTAAGCAGGGGCATCCGCTGTCTACCCACCTGTTTAATGCTGTGATCGAGATGTGCACTGCCAAGCTAGATGACAAGATCAATTTTCAGTTTTGCAGCAGTAGTCGCCAAATCGGAAATTGATGCACAGTCGCCATGCAGTTTTTTTTCAAACAAGGTTTTTATTAATGTTTACTGAAGTCTTCTTTTTTGTTATTACTAGTCAAGTTTTTTCATATGAATTTCACTTGAGCCAAAAAAAAGAATAATTTTGTTCTCAACATATGAAAGTCTGCTTAAAAATGCATTCTATTGTAAACATTACATTTGATATAAAGAATAGAGCTTTTGATATTCAATATTTTGTTTGAATTTTGAATAAATACATCAATGCAAGCTCTTTTGCATTTATTGATCTATATACTTCTGAGATTGTAAATTTTTAGCCGTTCTATAATTGGTCATATAAAATTAAACTTATACAAGACTGATCTCAATATTTTAGGATGTTGCCTATATGCAAAAAAATGTTGGCATTTTGACAGCCTGTTGGCATTTTAGATTAGGTGAAATGATTAACTATATTTATTATATTATTATTTATCATATTACCCTACAGCGGGGCACTGCCCGCTATTGACGCTGATAATTGAATTGTTAAAAGATTCAGTCTACATGGTTTTTTCATAATGCACTGCTACAGAATTATAAGTAACTCCAACTCAACAACTCAAAAACTTATGTTTTTGGTATGCCACGATTCTAGAGAGTAGTTCAATAACATTTGTGATGTTTTAAAAAATTCTACGAAGTGATATTCTGTTGTTTCTGTTCCCTATATTGTGGTAATGCTGAAATATATAATGACTAGTTTCGCACTCTGTCAGCAGTGAGTTTTTGTCTGCAAATGATACAGTGAATCTCCACACAGTACCTAAATCCAAAATCTGTCAATAATCAAATCTTTCAAGATCATCATTCTTTATTCGTTAGCTACTCATATAGCTCAAAATAAGAATTTGCTAAAATTTCCAGACATACAATATGGATTAGGCAAAACCAATGAAGATTCACAGAAAAGCAACTAGTTAAGTAAGAATGGAAGACAAAGATAAGAACCTTTTGCCAGCTACAATTGTATGATTCCTTCTATTTTACTTTAGCAAAAGTTAGCATTGTCAGTCATAAAAACTTGAAAGAGGGGAGATCAGGAATATATGCTTTTTACGATTAAGAGATTATGTAATGAGGAGATGAAAGAAATGAGGGTAAAATAAAAGAAAAATCCAATCAGTCATGTGAATCAAACAAAGCTTTTTGCTCTCTTTGCTCTCAAAAATTATTAATATTTAGTAAAGATATGGATAATAAATCATAAAAAAGCAGAGAAACCATCTTTTGATGCTACTAAAGAAGGGCAGATTAATGAATTGGACAGTCAGACTTCTGAACAAGAAACAAGTGAAATTGTTAAATGCAATCAGTTGTTATACATCTTGTCCAGGATCAAATCTCTGCGCAAAACTCTATTATGCTCAATGACTAAAACTACCTACAACAGCTTATGCGAGCGTAAAACCCCATAGATAGTGATAGATCATAAGGTTGCCAGTTATGAGGTTTTCAATCGCGGTTTCGTGATTTATCTAACAACTATAGAGCAGAATTTATCAAAGAGAATAAAAACCATTCTTGTCTCTCTTTTCACTCCAATGTTGTGGCACAGCATACTGTAAACTTCTGCAACACTACAAGTAGAATACTTGTAAAAAAAACTTGCATATCTTGACGTATTATTTTTTCGCTATGAACAGATGATATTAACCAGCCTCACAGAAAATAAGAGAAGGCCTTTACTAAAGGAATAAAAATCTAGCGTTTCTAAAAATCTTTTCATCTGATGTTCAATCAGTGCTCCTATGTCCGCCTGCAGTTAATCGTGAAGGTTCAACATGTGGTTCACACACGACTTCATAAACAGCTGTGGAAAACATGTATGAACTAGTCTAAGTTGTGCACTACAGTAGAATTCTTGATCTCCAGGGATTCGGAATTGGAGGCAAATCTTGACAAGTTAAATTCCACATCTATTTCCACAGAAAATCTCAAGACTGAATTCATCAACTATTTATCATTGTCATCAAATCATTTGGATAACAATCACAAAAAAGTTCATAGTCCGATGAGACCAAAAAACTTGAGGGTTATATTGCTGGGATAAAAAAAAAATTCACGTGCAACCACCAAGGAAACAAACAACACAACGATTGGTGTATTAAAACCAGTAAAGCGAATCATACAACAGTCAAAAACATGTTTTTAACTTCAAATTTTGCCCTAATAGACATTGTTCAATGTATTCCAGCCACAACAGTTAAATGACTGGCTTATCCTAAACAACATCCTAAAACAGCTGCTTCTATTGGAAACAACAACATTGTTGTACAAAATACCACAACATACGAAATATCTGAGTTAATGTCCTCCAATATCAAGAATACCCTAAAGTCATGCAGAACATCTTGTGATACCAGGCTATATACGCATATCCTGGTTAATAGAACCTCTGTTGATCAAAATGAATTTGTCCTCCATCATGGTAACCACATGAACAGAACAGATGCTATTATAAGCCATATTAACACCAAAGTGCAGAGAAACTCATCAAAGTACCGCATGCATAAATATATCATATACTATTTGCACCTTTTACTTCTATACTGACATCATATAGTATTTGCATCTTTTACTTAAAGGGCTCTGCAAGGATAACACATTTCCGAAGCTGTGGTATAATCTTGCCTTAATGGAGACTGTTACTCCAGGAGATTGACCAGGTTTTTGATGCACTAATCTATGACCAGATTGAGCAAAAAAACAATTTAAGGCACCTACCTGCTTAATTTCCATTTGAGACTGATCTTGTAAGCAACCCTAAACTGCCTGAAGAACCAGTATACAGGTAAGTATATCGTATACCAGAATAAAATAAGTATACAGGTCCTGAAACAGTCACACAGAGAAGCAGGCACGCTGACACTAAAAAAGACCTTCATTATCTAAGAATCCTCGAATCGAAAGCCTTTTAAACATCTACATGGTAAATGTCCAAGAGGTGCACCTTGGCTGGATCAGTGCACTCTTTATCTATTGTCAGTAGTAAAGAGACATTGGTACCCAAACTGTTCCTTAGTCTGACGCCATGATGCATATCGAAAACTGAAATGACAAAGTCAAACTTCTGTTAAAATGCTGTGCAAAAGTCCTACCAAGCAGCTGGTCAGTGGTAGGCCTGAACTTGGATGGGTCTCAAGTCCTCAAACCTTGGGTATAAATGTGATGATGCCCTTCTTAAAGATTGGAAGGACATAGTGCGACTGTCAACCAAACATTCATAAATGTCATGAAAACATACCGTCTAGCCCTGCCACTCTTTTATACCATGAAGTGCCTTTTATCACTTCTGCTATTATACCGTCAAACAAATCTAAGTGAACCGCTCAGGAGGTAGATACTCCCGTGTATTTTCAATGCATTTTTTACCCAGTAGGTCTCACCATAAAAGAACTTTTCCAAGAGGCGATAAACCCTTCTTATTGATCTTCCAGGTTTCATTGATGACTGCTTTGTCAGCTTTGCAGCTATCCTTGTGATACGCTCTCTGAAACTTCAGGTACAGCTGACCCCGTCTACCCCAAGGCATAGTTGTAAAACTTTTATAGCCATTCTGATGTTTCGCAGGTAAGGGCCTGGAGGTGATAGGATGCCAGTCCTCTCGGAGGCCACAGTTCCAATAGTGGTGAGTGCATTGGAAGGGAGGGTGTTGTGCTACATGGGTTTACCGGAGCAGATCCCACCAACCAGGGTGCACAGTTTGAAAGCCAACTGATGACCGAGCTGTGTCAACTTTGGTGAGTGGAGAGGACACACATGACACCCTACCATCCGCTGATGATCCACTGATCATCCTATCAGCCAATGATGTGGTTAAGCAAAAAAATTGACAGATGAGCAAATCCCTGCAAGCACTACTGCTGACCAGGGGTCAAGAGGGGTAGGACAAGTTGCTCCCTCAGCTGATGCAAGCATATCGTGGAACGCCACACTCAGACACTAGAGAGACAGCCAGTCTGCTGATGCTCAGACAAGGCTGTGACTACCTGACTAGCTGGAGTTCAATTCTACACCACCAGAGGCCCAGCCTTCTCATGAATACATGGAAAAGGCATTAGAGAGGCTGAAGGAAGCACACACGACCCTTCGAGAGGAGCAAATGGCCATCCGGCAAGAGGAGTCTCTCCTATATGCACCAGAATAGTGCGTCTGGCTTCTAAATAAAAGAAGGCGATGGGACAACCTAAACTACAGGCAAAATTTGTAGGGCCTTTGTAAGTTAAAATAGTTTGGCCAAATGTGCCTGGTAGAATGACAGAGCCATTCCTTGGTGCAGAATGAAAACAAGCTAAAACCGTTCCATGCCTGTCGAGAGGAGCTTAGACAGGCACCAGCCACTATAGAGCCAAGAAGAGGACCCAACACGAAAAGGACAAAGACTAGAAGACAAGATCAAAAAGCCGCGCTAAAGCTGGCAAAGTCAAGGACAGAAGCTTACACCTTCACTGCATTCAGCAAAGAGCTGGTACGTCGGCTGCAAGAGCTCCGGAGAAGCCAGGAACTAGAGAAATGACTGGAACAACAAAGAAAAGAAATTCCAAGCAAGCCAGTTGAACCTGTAAGCCCAGCACCAGTCCAGCTTCCTAGCTCAAAGAAAAAACATCTGGGACCATTAGGTACAAACCCCGGCCAGCTAGAAACACAACCACCAGAACGTTAGGGAGACTAGGAGTGGTCAGCCATGGTGAGAGCTAATGAGGAGCACAACAGGAACTGTGTTGCTAATAGCCTAATAGAGCAGGGGTGCTGATGACACGGATGATGTTAAACCTTTTGTTTCTGCACTGTTAGAGGAGCCAGTCAAGTACAGCTTTGCTCTTGCAAACAGAACTACTAAAATTTTTGGTGAGTTCAACATGGAAAGCTCGGGAAAGAAATTCCACTTCCTAACCGAGATGTTAAAGACGCTGAACTCTACCAGAGAGGAGGAGCTGCTGGTGGATCTGATAGACTTCAAAGAAGAGACTGTATCAATGTGTCAGAGCACGGGCCCGTCTACCTCTGCGAGTAAAGCAGAGCTCCCTGGGTGCTCAGAGAAATGCTCTGACCAGACTGTCTCCTTGGGCCAATCTGTTATCAACAGAGAAGTTTGAGTTGAAGCGCACCTGGTTGACACTCTAGCTGCAATACAGCAGAAAAATCCATCGTGCCCTTAAAAAAGATGTTGGGAAACCCACTTGCCAAAACACCTTTAGAGATTCACGAGCGACTCAACTGGGTGGAAGAAAAAGAAAGGGCGAAATTGACCACCGAGCCGATTCAGGTCTCATGTTACGGAGACCTGGCCCGTTCGATCGCCAACCCCTACGCAGCCACTCCTAAGGAAGCTCAGCATCAAGCTAGTCCAGCCGAAAAAAGGAGACCATGCAAACGAAGCAATACATCAGCAGCAGTACCAGGGACTGTGTGGATGACGCGTTGAGAGAGTCAGGTACTTGTGGTAATTGCAACATCATGACGAGTGCACGCAGAAGTAAGCAACACATGGTGTAGCACTTTGCTGTGTACGTCAGCTCTTGCCATTATCAGCATATATCAACTGATCAGCTGATGGCCCACAGGAAGGCCCACTGAGCGACCTAGTGCTTCAGCACAGGCATTACCTGGTCTTCCGGGCTTGCTGGCGATCTTTTCTGTGTGCCAGAAAGTAGATGGTCGATCTGAAGATGCTGCCCAGCCAACCAACATTGATCGTGACCAACCCCCATAGAGAGCAGACGGTCCAGCATCCTACCGACAGGAAAACAGAAAAGTAGCTACCAAGGTGCCCCGCAGTAGCACAGCTCTCTTGTGTCCCACGAGACAAGGAGCCTGCGACTCTCCACACAGAAAGAGGGTGGCCAGAATGACGACACCACTAGATAACGCCTCCAGCCTGTCAACAGAGATTGAAGGCTGGGTAAAGTGACTAATCTGCCCGCTCGGCATGCCGCTGGCTGACAAAGAATTGTACAAGCGGCAGGAAGAGAGGGCCCCGGCAGCTGTTGGAGGAAAGCAGACAATGGCAACGCATGGTACTGCAGACGAGCCAACGCATGGCGCCTGAATAGAGCAAACCGGGTATTTGCAGAGACCCGAGGTAGCCAGGCTGGAGTTCGGTGCCAGGCAGCAGCGGCTCTGGTCGCAGCTTCTCTTTCCTCCTAGCTTTGAGTGCCAGCCCATAAGGCTTCTACTGGGGAGAGTGTAACGGCAGAGCACTGTGATCAGGGCCATAGCGATAAACCTCTTAGCCACCATGGTCGTAGGACCGGGCCTCCGAAATATCACGGATGGCCTGGCCACCAGTAAGAACGCTGACTACCGAGAAGCCCGTTGGACCGAGACGAAATCGGGTATAAAACAGAGAAAAAGGAGCGGAGCCTAGACCGTAAATAGAAATATAAAAGGAAGAAGAATCGATTGTTGAGGCAGAATTGTATTGCGCACACACTCTCCGCATGTATGGTCTTGGTTGCCTGTCATGCATGTATAATTATATATGTTTATTCAGTAAATATAATATTTCACTAGTAGAATGTCCGGCGCTGCACGGGTATTAAAAGTCAGCTTATAAACAATGAGAGGTAATGTAGTTGTCTGCCACTTGCTATTAGCCTGGCACATTACCAATGGCTAATTTGAGTAAGCTTACTAATAAGAGCGAACTAATTGCTCTCACAATTGAGCATGCATAAAATTTCGCTACTCTTTCCATGACATTGCGTCGTAACGAAGAGCGGTAGCACATTTGCAACCATATAACGACATATATCGCCGATCGAATCCATCAAGATCATGTGGCTTAATTGGTAAGTGATTAGACTAGCGAATGGGAAGGTTCGAGATCAAAACTTCTGTGATTCAGATTCTTTATTCCAAAGTTTTAATAGCTATACCTGGACAAACCCACAGACAAACTTTGAAAAATATAGATTGGCATTTGAAACTCAGTGTTGTTGTTAGACTGAGTGTCAAGTACGTTGTTAGACGGCTCTCTTGTTGAGAGTAAAGGGAACCGGCAGTTCCCTTTACAATACGGTAGTTGTATCCAAGTAAAATTTAGGCATTTATTATCCATATTCGTCTTGGCCGTATTTTCCGCAGACTGATAACATAGAATACATATAGAGAATATAACTCGCTACAAAACAAATTTACATTAGTAGTGCATAATTCTTATGAGCGTATGACATAAAAGGCACTGTGTATGAATGTACATTGTATGTAGTACGTACATGGACATGAGATGTTCTTTTTAACGAAGCACATTTATGTATGAATAGACAACACTGATCTATATTATCACGCATAGTAATACGTATTGTGAGTACGCATCATAAAGCAGTATTGTGAGCAGAACATAGAAGTGTATAGACAATCATGCGAACATCGTTTTATATTAAACCTGGTGGCGGCGTACGTTAAAAATAATTGCATACACTTGCATTGAGTTGAATTTTTTTTACACTTTTGAAGCTTAAAACTAGTGCTAAAAAATAAATATTGACTGGAAGACTTTTATATTAGTCTAAACTAACGAAGAAGTTTAAATTCTAATAATAATTAAAAAATTAATTATTATTCAAAAAACGGATTTTACCAATTACATGTACTTGATATACAATTTGAGTTTTTTGTTGTTGAAAATTTAGAAAACGAAAACTTCTAATATATGGTAATCATCAACAAAATAAAGAATAGAAAAGGAGAATTGTTGTACATAAGTAACCCTAGCTACTTTTTGGAAGGTGATAGTGTCTCAGTAATATGTTGTCAATTGGAGGCGTGGCATTTCCGTTGCCACAGCGAACTAGCTATGACGTCATTGTCTAAAGTCTTATAATCTTAAACTCAGGTACGCATATTATATATACACTATATAGAGCTTTCAAGAAATAACGTTGATTAACGATCATATAGTTCAGTATTTAATTTAACGTTAACTACTGTTGTAATCTGCAACAAAGGATTCTTTGATGCAGACGTATTGATTTTTTTTTAAATATAAATAGTAAATATACATGTATGTATCAAATGCCGGATACGATAGTCAAACGCCCTGGTCGATCGAAACAATTTACGCTGTAACCGTTTGTGGTCACATGACCGATACGGACGACTTTCAAAATGGTGAGACGTCTATACATACTAATAATTATGCAATATCTGAATTCGAAAGGAGAGGTCGTGTGTTACTCAACTAGTAGTTTTACACTGTTCACGAATTTGTTTAAAATAAAAATCACGTAGTCCTCAACCATTTAATAGCTTTCGATTCGGTTGACCGCGGAAAACCATACGAGGTATTCCATCGATGTTTATAACTTGGACAAAACTTTTCAACAAAAACCATTAGTTTTCGTAGTTGGTATGTAAATGCCGTTTTGTAATGCTCGTTATAGCGGCTCAAAGACTTTATTTTGAGACCACTTATCTTGCCCTTGTGTGAGCTACTTGTCAAATCGATTATAGTCTAAGAGCCGTCATTTTGCAAATAATGTCCTCATTTATTTTTTTCCTGTTGTAAGTGTTTTATTAAGAGAAAAGCGAAATATTTGTCCAAATTATCGTGATCCTATGTCATTTTTATTTAATACAGTGTTCACTTATGTTCATAGATATGAAATACAAGCAAAAATATTATATTGGTAACTCAAGACTAGAGTCACAAGTTCTACCCAAAAAAGTATTAATGCGTTGTTGGTAAGAAGTAGGGCTTATTCAGCTTTCAGTCTCCAATTTATGTCAAAAATAAAGTGTGAGGAAGGAAACAAAGGAAGAAACTGTCAAAGATTGATGGACGGGTGAAAAGAAAAAATAAAAAACCAGACATAGTGTGATAAAAAATTAAAAAAAACATATTGCAGACAAGAAGGAATAGATTCAAAATACTGTAATATATTAAATGTTAATAGTAGCAGTACAAACAAATGAAACAGAAATCGTTAGTGAATAGTAATATAGGCAAAAGGATGAAAAAAGTGAGGAAGCTCAGCAGATAGATGAGTACAGTGGAGGGTTGATTATTCAAACCGAGTGGGACCAAGCTTCATTGCTTGATTTAAGCATATTTGAATTATATGAATTGAGCTATAGTCTTGATTTAAAGAATATTGGTAACTATATGTCTTGAACTACACCCTTTTGTTACACATGCATGAGGAGAATATGACACACCCTTCGAATTGTGTGAGTGAGCGCTCCTCGTCCATGATTTCATCATTGTTTCACTCTTTAGCTTTTGTGCTGCCTTACTAATTTTGCCAAGAATGATGGGCCAATTTGCTGTTCTTCTGTTGATCATACCCAGTTAGCATTGATTGTTTGTGAACATTCATGTTTTAGCTTCATGCTTTTTTGTTTTAATTAACTTTTGCTGAAAAAGAACAAGCAAAAAGGTGAAAGCTTGGAGACGCAGGTTAGGAGTTATGTCATAAACCAGATATTTTTAATGTGTCTAATTTAGATAGAGAAATCAGGAGTGGTAGGTTGGATTAAGCTCCTTGACCGTACACTATAGAGCAGGTCATGGCAATAATGGATTATTATTAGCTATATTTATGCTATTTTCAAAACTATGGCAACAAAAATGCTCTACTAAAACACTTGCATGCCGACACTCAAATTGCGCAAACAATCACTATCTGTTATTGGGCAATTTGCTGCAATAAATATCTTGCAGGCAATTATTTTAGTTTCAGTTGGTTCTGCAAGCTAACTTGCCATTTATGTGTGCGGTTTTTATAGAACATGACTCTAAGCTGGAAAATGGACCAAAAAACCATAATAGTTCACATACACCTTTGTACATTTGACTAATTAAGCAGTTAAAAATGGCCATGTAGAAACGCTTAGTAACAGTATGTAACAGAAGTAACAGTATAAAGTGCATATGCATCCACATGCATATGCCGCAACGAAAAGCCAAAAACGCTTGAATAGTTGTCAAAAAACCTCATGCCAGTGCAAACTTTAGGCTATAAAACCCATGCATGTTTTCAACCCATGCATGTTTTCAACCCATGCATGTTTTCAACCCATGCATGTTACGAACCCATTCATTTGGTGTGTGCAAATTCATTCCTATAAGAAAGCTGTGCTTGCCAAAACCAGAGTCAATCATATACTTGCCGACTCTTAGACGAAAAAACGGGATGCTCACCGTTGCAAGTGTACATGTTATTGATCTGTCAGACTCATGTCTTTGTACTATCAGCACCTATGCACACATGCCAATAATTTCTCTAAACCTATTTGTCTTGTTGCAAAGCCAAATTACTTTTCAGCAATGAGGTGGTACCTCATTGCTGAAAAGTAAGAGTGAAAAGCCCAACAAGCTACAAGCCAATTCAACTAATGCCACCACAATATAATAAACCAAAATAATGCTGCCTCATTGGTGCTCGAAGAGGACTAACTCACTCAATCTATAGGAATGTCAATTTTTGGCTCATAGTGAGTATTATTAGTGTTTGATAAGCATATAATAAGTAGGAAACACTCTTGACAGGGTCACAAACAACTTGTCAATAATTTTGCTGAATGCTTCTAACACATACCTTTATTATTTCAAAACCTACCTTTAAGGAACGATCTTTAAAGTCGGTTATGTTGAGTTTTCCGATTTATGAATTATTTCAAAGTTGCAATGGTGTAATCTACTAGCAGTGTCATGGATAAATCATCTGCTATCACCTAAATGTTTACCTACTCGCCGCTATCTAATGCTTTTTTTCAGCTTTTAATATATAAACTCTTACATCTGCAGCTATTCGGAATTGTAGGTTTACAAAGGGATTAGTCGGCTTGATTTAGCAACTTATAAATGGCGCAATTGTTCAAATGAAGAAATTCCAACACTGATATTTCACAATGAAGGTTGTGGCCTTGCTCTATTATAGTCTATGCAAACAAGTTTTGTTTACAAATGTAGCCTCCAATTAAATGTTCGGTTACACATATTTGTAATTTAGTTATGAGCTATGTGTAGGCCTTTTACAAAAGGTTCTACTAGCTTAAATGAAAGCGTTTAAGAAAGGAATTTTTAAAGGAATGCTCATTGTCTAAACCAGGGGTTCTTAAGCAGTGGGAAATTTCCCCACCAGTGGGAAATTTGAGGTGGGAAATTCTCAAGCTTCAGATTGAGAATATTTATTACGCGCATTGCAAGGATATAGCTGTTGTACTGTATTTTTACCACATACATGATGCAGATACATGCTTTTATTGTGGGTACAACTGTATTAATAAGGAAACCAAGCCCGTTGATGTATCAAGCAGCTTATTGGATAATTAGTCTACATTGCATCAGCTGTGCATCATTACCATACTACTGAGGCATCACACAAGCATATACCAAACATACCATAACTAGTAAAAAATAAACAGCAGCAGAGGGCCCACTAAGCGATCATGACTGCTAACTTTGTACTGTGCTGTTTTTATTATAATTAAATTACTCTATTGTTGTGTTTATCTTGAACTTTATTTTTCCATAAATAAAAAGTATATCATGACAATTATCCATAAAATATGATTTCTATCACAGTTCAATTAATAATTGATTTATTTTGACTGTATGACAAAATGCTATCCTGAAAAGCCTCCTCCTGCAACCTGAGAGAGGCAAAAATACCACAATTTTCGACTGCTAGAGAGGGGGAAATCTCGAAGTGTAGTTTGTCAATGTGGGAAATACACTGAAAAAGGTTAAGAACCACTGGTCTAAACCTAAAAATCTTTTTCATCTAGTTTTAGTAGCCTGATGTTTTTCACTTGCACATACCTCTTACGAGTTAAGTGTAAACAGTTGACACTTACTTTTTCAGTTTGGATGCATAGCTTCATTCTTTTCAACCTTCAAGATTTTCAAGAATGTTTGGCTTACTAAAACTTGACAATTTAACTTAATCTTTCATTCTCAGGTAAACAAGCAAGTGCTTTTTTATTCTGGATTGAATATAAAGCTACTATTAAACCACTCACTGCTACTGACAGCACCGATGTTCATTGCCCTGACTCAAACTTTATCAGGACTTTATTGCATGTAAAAGACTTAAACTTCCTAGTCTCGAGACAAGTACTTTTAGGTTGTTATTAATAAAAACTTAAAGGTTAACTTGCAACAAAGTTCACATTACAGTTATTTTATATCAAAAGATTCACCATGTTTTACTCTGCTGTTTTGTAGGTGCAAAATATGTGGAAATGTGATTACAAGCGCTTAAAAGTTCAAAAACGAACAGTTAATCGCCGCCATCACGAGAACTACCGTAGGTTAGAATCTCTTTCCGAAACGGCTCAAATGGGACGTAGTTGTACAAAATGGCTTCAGTTTACACTTTCAAGCAACCTCATTCGTCGAAATATTTTCACAAATGTACTTCACGCATTCAATAAAACCATGTCTATTGTTCTTACGCATCTATTTTATGGTCATTGTAATGCTGTCACTTTCAGCACTGATATCTTATAACCTACTGTGAAAATTTGTTTAATTTTTTAACCTTAGCTCGAAGGAGTACATATCATTGTCTGATAAACATGACGAGTCTGTTGGTCACCTGTAATAATCGAAAAATGCTGCAGAAATTAATCACGAAGTATGGGTCACATGATCAGATTACGACTAGACGATTAGACCAAGCCGAAACAAAACTGTAAAGTAGCGAGTATCTATATTTGATACGGGCTCTTCGGTAAAACCCGAAGTGTTTGTCATAAACTAGTGCTACGAGAAGTTTTATATTGAGCCTTTTATTGGCCTTAAAATTCACGTGAGAACATCATGTGACAAAACAATAATCAAATTTAATGACTACGTCAGAGAAATAAACTGATTCCAATCTACGGCGGCTTTTTGTTTTTGAGCTTTTAAGAGCTTGTCATCACATTTCCACATATTTGGCACCTACAACACAACAGAGTAAGACATGGTGAATCTTTTGATACCAAATAACTGTAATGTGAATTTTGTTGCAAGTCAACCTTTAAGGAAAGAATTAATACATTTAACTCAGCACAATTTACTGAGTCTTTTTAAATTCACAATATCCACAGATTGTATGAAGATTCCAATAGTTAGAAGCTAAAACATTTGCATAAACGTTCTTAATACAAAATTGTTAGAAACAAACAGTAAGCCTACAACTATGGAAATTTGCTCAACAGTGTACTCATTCAAGATCAACTGTAGGCAAATTTTTACTTCTGCCATTGTAATAGTTCTGTCGATGTAATAGTTCTGTCGATGTAATAGTTCGCATAACCCAATAGGTCACCTTTATTTAGTTATTGGCTACTTTCCATTTTTTTAGTTTGGCACAAGCTTTCAGCTACAAATTATTTAGCTTGGTTGTGTATTTGCACTCTAATCTCCAAAATGATGGCTTCGAAATGATGCACTTTTGTATCTTTTTTGATGTTTCAGTCCATCTTCAAACAACTGGTAGATGTCAGAGGAGGCTGAGTAGATAGATTCAGGAATATCAGAATACTAAATTATTATATCAAGCCAACAAGATTAAGGAAGGAATCATACCAGTACATACTGGTACAGTATGAACACTTCACAATTGGTCACACCAGGTCATGTACCAATAACTGAAAGCAGGAAATCTGCTGGTCAAACATTACCAGCTTTCACTGTGCCAGATGAGCAGGCAGTGGTGAACTCGAATGAGCTGCAGATAGAGGATAATAACCAGCAGGTCTAAGTCATGGATTGAATACATTACATGACAGCTTGAATATGGTCCATGAGTTACCGCCTAACTATTTGGAATTTTTCCTCAGCGAATAAATAATTTAAATGAGATAACTTTATTGGCAGGTACCTGGTTATCAGATAGATCTGCGCTCACACAACCTTTCTCATAGAGATGACTCGGAAAGTGAGGAGAACGAATACAGAGGATACCATAAACGGTTGAAACTGGACAGCCCAAAGGATTCATCCACTCAGAATTTCCCCCACAATGGAGAAGTAATCCTGCAAATATTCTTAATTGGAATCCTCTTGCAATACAGTGTTAGCTTTGGTGTGGCCTTCTTTTCATATCTTTGCATATATTACTGTTTTTGAAGGAAGTGAAAGACAGTCCACCGGAGAGGTTATCCTTGTCAGAAGATGAAAGTTCTTTCTCTTTCCAGTCATCCCATATGGACTCATTCTCTTTAGGTTGGTGTTGCTTATCATCCAGCACCTTAATACCTGCTTACATGTATATCAAACCATGTTTTATGCCTTACTATACGCTAGCAATAACTTGTTTGCTACTATAGACTTCAATAATAAAGCTTTTCTAGCTAATGTTGGCCAATTGCGTAACATCATCATTTTTCAAACTACTATTTGTCATTTTCTTTGAATGTAGTCTAATTTATATCGCTCATTTTTTATGTATTCAGAAAATATGCTGTCTGATGTCTCTGAATCCAGCAGTTTTCACAAAGACAGCGAATTGTCATCATCCCAATCAGCGAACCTCAGTGATACATCCTTGCCTGATAACTCTTCTTGTCACGAGGTGATTGATTTGAGAGGACACGTGGCTGCTGCTAGAACTCTTCCTGTTAGTTGCCCAAAGCACATTCTTATCACTCTATATCAATATGCATCGTATCGATGGTATTTGATGCGAATATGTATTACTCCAATGTTTGCTGCTTTTATAGGCTGCTAATAATTCTGATGATGAAGTTCAGCATTGTGGCAGTAACACAACTATTACTCAAGGTATGCATAACAACCTTGCTCATATCTTTTCTGATTTCGGCATGGTAGTTAACTCCCTGGCTACTCTCAGGTTTTTGTCCCAAGTATTTCCAAGCTAAGTAAATGTTATACCAGTTCAGAAATTTCCAACCCTGTTACTCTTTGTTCATGAATGGATTTTCACTCGGTGCACCACACCTCTCATTTAAGTGCCCTCCCTGATCAATGAAACCATTATCATTGCAGGTTTTCTTAAATGGAAAACACTAAATATCAGGCCTAGCCTAAATATGGTTCTAGTTTAAAGTATAGAAGAGAGACTGGTGATATTTTTATCTAGATTGCAAAAGACTGAAGGAAGTTACAGTGGAAAAGATATGCTTTGCATAAATTATAGTCTGGACCAACTGGGCCACAATACTGTGTTTAGCCAATGCTGTGCCACAATACTGTGAGACAATCTTGATGATTAGTTGTCAACTTGCCAAAGACTACCAAATTCAGCCATTGGTTGATATGATATAATGCAGGTTAAACTAGGTGCTATCATTTCAGAGACAGTTACAGGAATGCAACTTCGGAGGCCTGTATGTAGGCTACATTGGCTACATATGAAGATATCTACATAGTGACTCTGTCAGTAGCAGGTGTATGATGTAGTGTAATAAACACTATATCTACATAGTGACTCTGTCAGTAGTAGGTGTAGTGTAACAAACACCATATCTACATAGTGACTCTGTCAGTAGTAGGTGGAGTGTAACAAACACTATATCTACATAGTGACTCTGTCAGTAGTAGGTGTAGTGTAACAAACACCATATCTACATAGTGACTCTGTCAGTAGTAGGTGTAGTGTAACAAACACTATATCTACATAGTGACTCTGTCAGTAGTAGGTGTAGTGTAATAAACACTATATCTACATAGTGACTGTTAGTAGTAGATGTAGTGTAACAAACACCATATCTACATAGTGACTCTGTTAGTAGTAGTAGTAGTAGATGTAGTGTAACAAATATCTGTCTGCATGAACTGAAGAAAGCTGATAGGCCATCATGTCTGGTTAACAGCTTTCCAGCTTGGTGCTGCTTAGTTTGGTGTTCTATTTTATGCACAAAAGTTAACTGTCCTGTTAGCATTTTATTAAAGCTACATTGTAAGACTGATGTTGTAATATTGAAAACTATAAATTTTAAAAGGCCTGATTACACCAGTGCAATGGTCACTCTATGTATAACATTCATAGATGGTATTTGCACATGTTAAAATTCAAAACTCTTCACTAGCTGCTGTAGGTTTCAACGAATTAACTTAATTGTTCACCTTGATTTTATGAGATTTTTTGCTAGATAACCTTAAATGATTAAAACCGTACAAGATTGCATTGTATATACTAAGGGAAGTAGGTGTCTCCATTTAGGCTGTGGTCACTAAAATTCGTAAGACCACTATTGGTAGGAGTACCACATATCGGCCTCACAGTAATCTTTTAGCTTTGTATTTGGTATAGTAAATTGAGCTGAACACACTGCAAACGAACATGACAGACATGAGACGAATTGTTGTAGTGCCGGCAGATGGAATCATTGACCTGCGTGATTTACAGGACAGCAATTTCTCTTTTACGAATTCGCTGTCACCTCTTCTTTCAAGTCAGAGAGTACGTTTGTCTGATTAACTTCTAGGTTATAAATACTATTGTGTATAATCCTAACACAACTTATCTTTGCCATGAATTCTTGATTACAAGGTTATGACTGTTGCATTAACAATATTGTGCTGTCTCTTACAGACTTCTCCAGACGACATAGAACAGGTGTCTAGCTCGTTTTTAAGCGACTTGAGTTTTGATGAGTCCGAGCAGTTGCATTCTCATTCCCTCTCATCAGACCAACAGGTAGTTAAGTAGTATGTTGAGCACCAAGTTGTGCTCAGCATTTCCGTTTAATTAAGTAAATACTTTCATGGTAAGAGCTGTTGTACTGGCAATTGAGACAGGATTAAGCCAGTGGAAGTAAACAATGATTTAGACTAAATTGGTTTAGTCATTCGCAACATTACTGTCACTGGAGATGGAGGCATTTCAGTTTACTCAATTAACTTTATTAAGAAACTTAAATAGTAGTTTTCAAAATAGTTGGTGTGTTGAATGAGGTGACTTAAAATGGGTTTTAACATTTATTGTAACTGAAATCAACTCTGCACATTCAAACCTTGGCTTACAAATTTTTTGCCAAAGCATGTAAAATTTGAGCAAAAAGTTGTCTTCACATACCAATTAATTTCCATCATATGACACTCAAAATTTTTAAAAATTTTACAATTTTGCTAACAAAAGTAAAAAGAAAGATTTTTAATATAAAAAAGGACATATGAATAACAAAAAACCTATCAATTAAGTTTATTTAACTTACATATAAATTAAGAAATGTTATCCCTCTTTTTACCACCAAGCTTAGACATTGACAAACCTACCCTCTTAGGTAAAGTTGTAGCAAAGTCATCTAATTATTGATTATCACTTTAATAATTTATTTTTTACATATATTAGCATGTTACAGGTTTTAACATATTTGTTCTAATTGCAACTATTTGAAATATTTATGAATGTTTGTTGAACTCTGGAATGAATTGAACAAAATACAACATATTTTTATACAAAACATATTTTTATAAGAATATTTGCTTGAACAAATGTCAATTTCGATGCAAGAAGCAAATATCTTCCTATGTAACAGTTTGATCATGTTGAGAAGAAACTGACATCACAAATTAGCGTAATGCTCCACATTTAATCAAAGTTCTCAAAAGACTGAAAATAAATCTTTTCAAATTTATTCTTTTATCACAAATGATGTAAATAATTTTAAAGTGTTTCAAAACTAAAAAATGACATTTTAAGCGTCATAAAATTCTTTAACACCATAAATTATTAAGGGATCTTAATCAAGTACACTGAAATTCCAATGCTCTATTAATAGTAGGTTGGGAGATGAGTTACCGTATCTGTAGCAGCTCGTACACCAGATTTTTGTGTAAAATATAAAGGTGTGAGAATAGCGTTACTATTCTGCGCTTGTTTTTGTTAAAGGCATGAAAGTTTCAACCAAAACATGTAAGACTATCAGTGTTTAGCGACCCAGAACAATTCCGTCTACATACATACATCTCAGTTGAACACTAGAGATGAGAATGATTTCCAGTTGGCAACTAAGTAGCATCATTGTATCTTGTCAAATTTTTTGTTATAACTCCAATTGTTTGAGATCTGAGACTCAAAAAATCTGGTTGAACTTGATGAATTTTAAGTGAAAGGGCTATTTCATCTCAAGGTTGAAATTTGTGCGGTCTAGCTTAAATACAATCCACAACTGTGTGGGTAAAGTATAAACAATTATGGGTATGCCTATTATAGCGTATGCTTATTGCATAAGACTTATTGCAGGTGCCATTAAGCTCAGAGGATGAGATTGAGCTGGCCCTTGCTCGACGCCATGCTGAGAGAAGGCAACTCCAATCATGCGGTGCTCAGGTAGTACCAGATAGAGACATAGAAGAGTGACTTGCCGGAGATGATACTTGGTACATTTACTTGACTGTGACGATTGCTTGGTATTTGACTGTTGATATTAGATATTGTTGTTTTATTGCCTTGTTAGTTAGGTATGGTTATTGTTATTGTTTTGTTTGACTGGTCTACCATTTGTTTATAAGCTATTCTTTGTATTGCTGATTTGTTATGCACTCTGTTATTGTTAAATTTGAAGTTGTTTTATTCTGTTTTGTTACAAATATATGCACAGTTTGTCTTCCCCATTCCTACAGTATGACACCAAAACAGCTCATTCATGTTCATATCATTACTAGTAGATTGTAATTACTTATCAATGTAGTAAGTGGGATGTCTAAACTTTTGGCACCAATTCAAATAACAAGGGAATTAATATGTCGCACTTTTCGTCAATATATATTTTCACCATTAAAATATCTTACCAGAATATCTGCTATATACTTTGTACAAGGTCTTCAAATCAAAAAAATATTAAATACGAAATTGAAACATGGCATGCAAGTCAATGTGCATGCTAGTGGTATAAGCACAGTCCTCTATCTTTTTAATAAAATGTCACGGAGCAAACGAAACAGTACCTCAAAAATAAAATTTAAAATCCCGAGTGAGTAACTAGGTAAAGACAACCATCACTACTGTGAATACCTCGCTAGCTCTTGGAAACGCTAGGAGATCGACTCCTGGAGATGAGCACATCTGTGTTAGCTTCGCAAGCCGTGTATGTTGCATTGAACTCTGCGTTGTCTTGTGAGATCTCTGTAGCCTGTGTGTTAACCGTGTCCACATCTCTCACCCATGACCTGATGCGCTCCACCTTACAGCTAGAGGAGCTTGAACCGAGTGGATCAGCAAGATGTTCCGATTCGCTTGCATTTTCTATTGTGACCGATGAGTGTGTGCTGTTAATAATAGAAGTGTAAATAATTATACAACCAGAACAACATTTTTATTGCAAAGGAGTCCTTAGGAGACCAAATTTTGCAAGCATTTTGTATAACGAGTTTCATTGCTTTCCATAAAACAAAGTTGTCCGGCATGGAAATGCTTAAAGAAGGTGCCTCAGATACAATTTTATGCTCGCTCTTAATAACTGAATTCAACAACAAGCCATGTCATAAGACAAAGATTTAGCTCGAGGATTATTTTACCTGACAGTATCGTGCTGATCTAAGGTTCTTGAAGAAGTCTGTGATCTGACTTCAATATGGCTACCACTGTTGGACCGTGAGTGCCGGTGAGTGTCATGGGATGGCCTCTTTTTGAGAGTAAGTTGTGACAGCATATGACTAACGGTGTCTGTCAACTCAGGCATTGTTCCCTATTTAACAGTATTGCGCTTCATTAGAATGGAACACAAAAAACAGTTAAAGAATTGAGAGTCAGAACTAGGTTAAAAAAGTAGTCCTTACCTGAGAGCTGTCTTCACTACCTTTTATACAGACTGTGGATTCACCAACTAAAAGTGAAATTAGAGTGAACCACCTCAGTGTAAGCCATCAAATAACATGCTATACGCCACTAATGTATGTAACAGAATGAAAACAAGATGATAAACTTACTGTTGGTAAAACCTTGTGCGCAAACATGGCCTTTGCTCGTACTATTAGGACCATCTGTTGTAGCAGCGATGTCATTGGCTAACGAGCCATGATTGGCTGCATCGTTATCTTCCGTGTCAGCCTCATTCCCCTCATCAATGTCATAGATGTCATCCTGTAGGGGGCCACGACTCTCACTCACAGAACCACTTGCAGAAGTTGGCACTGAGATCTGACTAGAAACCTGGAAACACCGAGTTCACCAACTTGCCATCAAAAATTCATAAATGCTTATGCAGCGTTGCGGCTGAATTTTCTTTTATAAGTAGAGAGCAGATAAAACAAGAAATTTGACGTTTTTATAACATTTCAACCTAATTACAACAAATTAAACTCAGCAAATTTTCAATATACAATAGTGTGTGACTTGACTGGTGTGAGAAAACTTCTGATGCACAAAGCTATTCTTACATGCTCCGAATTGCTTCCATTTGCCTTCAAATTGATGACATGATCTGGTTTATTAGGCACATCAGAAACAGGCTCAGAAAGGATGCTGCTGGTAAAGGAAATGGCACTACATCCAGACGGAGTGCGTGAATGGCCAAGATGGGAGAAGTAAAGACCGCATGAACCCTTTAGAGCCCCTCCGTACTGCGCTACCTCCTTGGCAAGAGCATCAACCATCTCGTGGTAGGCTTCTCGTGCTTGACTTGTTAGCTCAATGAGCTCATTGTACATTGCCTGCAGTTAAGATTATTTTCAGTGTATCATCTCACATATCTAGTTCTTATATACCTAATCACTGCTAGCGAAAAACACTGCTGATAGGATTATGAGTGAAAGAAATGGGCAAATGGTTCATGAATCTTTTTGTATTTTAGTGTCTTAGAAAAACAGGAAACAGGAGCTATTGCCTTACTAACCTCCGCTCCTTGATAGTTGAAGACACCGACTACACTGACAGGCACGAGTTTAGCACAAGCTCGACCGAGTGACCTTCTACCAAGAGCAAATACAAAAGGAACATCTTGCTCACGACACAAGTTGATGATCATGTTAAGCGCATCATCTAGTCCTCCTACAAATATTTTGATAGAAGAATCATTCCAGACCAGAGAATAGGCTGTAAAAATGACAACACGAAAATGACAATATGGCTACAAGAAGCCCACCTTTTGACCTGATTTTCTCGAGATTAGGAGAGATGATGACGAGTTTGACCCTGCGGAGTTTGAGATGTTTGGTGACTTCTCTAAGGCCGAGCACGAGACGTCTTTTAATCTTTGCTTTCATAGGATCCTTATGGTACAAACGATCTTGGAACTTTACTAACGTCTGAAGAAGGTTTGTACAATTGATGTCTATTTCTTTGTCAAGCACTTGTTTGCAGTACCTGAATAGACATGTGAAAACAGGAATGTAGATATGATGAATTAGAAAAGGTTAGAGAAAGATAAAAGCGAAAGTAAACAGAAAAGAGGAAAAGAAAACAAATTTAAATGGAATAGAGTAGTTATTAAGGGCAACACAGAGCTGGGCTTACTCTCGGAATCTGCGCGAGTGTATTTTTTGTATGATGTCATTGACGACTGTAGGACTTCCAACTCCACTAGCCGGATTGCTGAGACTTGTGGGAGGTGACAAGAGCCCGACACTAATTGGTGAATTCTGACTGAGAGGAGAGAGATCCTGGCTATGAGGTGTTCCTGAATCGTCTCCTGAAATACAAAATTTTGACCTGATTAAAAGGTTAGAAAAATCCTCTTTTAGAGTTTTTAAATTGGGTATTTGTTGCATTACATAGCATTGGACATGTATGATTAGAACAAGGCATTCTGCTAACCAAGAGAATTTGCCAGAGAATTGTGATCTTCCATGTCACTGATAACATCATCATCATTCTCTTCAGGCTCTGAGGTAAAATGGAGGCTTGAGTCAGGGGTAGAGATGATATCCACAGGGCCATCACCGATATACCTGCAAATAGCCTTTCCAGCTACTTTTCTGTTTGAACGGAATAATGCAAACTTCAATTGCCCCCGACTATGGTTTAGAAACTGCAATGCTTCAGCAGATCTATCCCGAATAGGCCAGACAGAAACTTTATACAAAATAGTTTTACTATATACTAGTTGTACTTTAGCTAGACAAAACATAAGGACATTACTGATAGAAAACGTGGTCTGGCCATATTGGCAAAAACTCTTTACTATAATAAGAGGCGTGTCCATCCCTCAGTCTAAAGACAAGGTTGGAGGTTGAGATAAAATATTGCTATAAGCAGGATTTGAACTCGCATCAGCTTGGTAGCCCAACAGTCTAACACCAGCACCAATCAACCGCTTTCTGTCATTTTAGAATAATCAAACTGACAATTATTTTTTGTGCTTTATCATCAGACCTGATGGTCTCTCACGAGGCATTAGGCTGCCAGGGTACTAGTAACTTATAATGGCTAATTCTTATGCACCAAAAGTTCAAAACTAATAATATGCAGGCCGACATACCTCAGCCTTTTTCTCTCTTCTCTTTCTTTTAAGATGACTTTCTTCAAAGCACTAGGCTTCTTAGCTCTAGGCACTTCTCTTTCCTTGCCTCGCTTTATGACTGGTGCTGTTGAATCAAGAGGGTTGAGGACTGCTTTGGAACTAAATGCGCCGCTGTTCTTCTTGGAAGATGCTGATATGTGCTCATTTTCAGACTGCGCCTTCTACAAAAATCTTCTCCAAATGTAATGTCATTCACTTTGAAGTTACCTGACCTTGGAACTTAGCAGACTTGACTTACAGATATTTATCTTTTAGTATGCCTGTCTGAATTCTAGGTCATTCTAAACTTACAGTAATGTAGCTAGTGTTAGCAGTGAGAATCGAACGAATGTAAGGACAAGCAAAAATGCACAAGATAAGAAGCATTGTGTAAGGGTCATACCACGTGCCAAATCAGTGCAGTATAAAACCATTGAGAGCAGTCTTATCAGTGGAACACTTAGCTATTCTACCATGAAAATCACTTCAAACTTTACATGTGCTGCTAATTTAGGAGTTGCCCTCACCTTCGGGGCGCTTATCATATCTAAAAGGTTGATAGAGACAGGTTGCTGAGATTTCTTTCCCCCAGTAGGTGCGGACGCAGAGTTGTTCACGGGTTTAACAATGACAGGAGTTTGGTTGACGACCTTGAGAGCCTGTTGCTCTAGGTCAATCTCAAGCTGCTCCTCCATGGCTGCTTTATTTGCTTGTTCTCTCCGCTTCTTCCTTTTACCTGAAAGCTTGCATTCGGCTGAATCTGCAACAGTTGCATGTTCATTTGTACTTTCATCCCTGGAAGCTCTCTTAGAACTTTTGGAGAATTATGACCTACTATTATCACACCAGGAAAGAAAACACCAACTTTTGAAAATACTTGAACCAATATTTACTTATTTCTTTCAGTGTATTTAAAAACCTATGATCGCATCACAGGAATAACAAGCAGACAAGTGCTCAGACGATTTGAAATGTGTTATGACCTTGCGAGCATATCCTATATTATTATTACAACATTTAGGGCAGAGATTTTTTAATAGAATCGGCAGGAGCTGATGTTACCAGCCAACACCAGTGCTAATTAGGCTGCGCACAATATTTTACTTTCACAAACGTGAAGAGAACACAAGTCTGACCGCAATGCATCTATTTCTACATTCCAACAATTTCTACTTGTATAAAAACACCTCAGCACTATTAACCATCACCTGTCATATAATTAATAATCTTTCTAAATTCATACTAAAAATTTCCCTTATTCGTATGATTTATTATACCTATCTTCATTTGTTAGTTGAAAGGCTTTTGGTACCAGCTTTATGTATGGCGCTAGTTGGAAGTTTCACATAATACAGAAACACAGAATTTCAAGAACTAGGCCACTAGGGCATATCATGCAAAAAAAGAACTACTCTATTAGATCACAGAGAAGTGTAGCCAGCAATGACAAGTTGAAAGAGCGAGAAGGAAGCTCTTATTTAAGTTTTCAATTGTCCCCAGAGACCTAAAGTGTTAATCCATCTTTTAGAGATATAAATAGCAATAAGATATGGCCATTAAGTATTTCTATACATCTTGGCACTAACTTACCATCATAAAGCCCTGCCTCAGCAAAACTTGGAAAATTTTCAGAAATGCTGTCAGGAGCAAGGAGATTAAAGGTTGTCTCTTGGCTGAGGATAGGAGAATGATACTGCAAGAGAAATGATAATAACGGATCAGTGAGTGACATATGTTAAAAAGTTTGCTGTATGTAGGGTTGCAGATGTCTCGAGCTAATTGACATAAGAGAGAAAGTGAACCTTACATCTCGAGGAGTAGTCGACAAGAAAGGCCTTTCCGTACTATCTTCTGCATTCATCTCCTCTACTGATTTCTCTGTTAAACACAAACAAAAAATTTTTATTGAAAAGACTCACCCGACATTGACCCGACTGTTATGAGATAATCATCATAGTTCGAAAATAAGCTGAGATTTGGCATTGTAAATTAAGCAATTTTGCTTCCAAGCGTTTTGGAATTTTAGCGAATTCCGGACTTTCTAGCACTGCAACTAACTATTGATTACAGGCTTACATACTGACACCAACACAAACCTAAGCACAAACATCACGCATTAAATTAATTGCTGTTTGTGGTTGCATAGGCTAAGATAAACTGATATATTGTCAATAACAGAAAAATGTAAGACATCTCTGCAGATTTGAGTACTTTGTATACTTTACTTTGTAAATTGAGTATATAGGGGCTAGGAAGGCAAACATACCAAGCACATGATTAGTACAAATGACCACACATGGCAGCACAGCAGTTCACAGTTATCTCTATGTATAGTAAGGATATTAGCTAACAATCATATCAAGTTCATAGTCACAAGCAATTAGTGAATCGTGGATTTTTACAACAATTCATTAGTTTTTGTGGAACAGCTGTTTTTGTCGTACCAGCATGTAGCTGATCCCTAAAACACTAATCAGTATTTTCAAACAGCGAAAACCACAGTAATTCAGCTTTAATCTACAGTTGGGTGTATGAATGTTATGAGTGAAGACAGGCTGGATGGCTTGAATAATTAAATAAGTAAAGAGATATTATCTGATGAGCAGTTTGTCTGCCCAGAGCGGCTATATCAAGCGCATCAAAAGATATATAAGGAACTAAAATGTGTATAGTACACTATAATCTACAGCGATGCAAATTGAGTCATCCTTGAGACTGCTTTTACAACACAAATGTACATTAATATATCTGCATAGCCTATAGACACCCATAAATAGTCTAGTATTAAGATTTCTCCCACAGAAGTAGGAGTAAAGTAGGTAGCTAGAGCAATTGTATCAAAGACATAGAGGAGCTTACACCATTTTACCTATTCCATTTCATAAGATACACTCCACCATAACTCATTTTAATGAAAGCTAATTACGGAGGAAAGTTATTATGGTATTGCTATCTGCAGACGCATCTCAGCAGACAATCGACCAAGCGACTTACCCTTCCTCTTGCGGCGGCGCCCTCTTTTGCGTTTCTTCTTCTTCCCGCCGGTCTCTTCGTGTTCTGATGTAGCACCATCCTGTTGAGCAATAGAGAGAGGAAGTGACTGAGGGAGAGGAGTAGCGACTGGAGAAACACGGTTGGAAGTCAGCGCTCTCGCATAACTCATGTTTTGGCCCTCGCCAAATCCTGTGGCTGTTTGATGCGAATTGTTTGCATGTAAAAGAGTCGTCGGACCCCTCTCACCACCCTCTAAAGTCTTTGAGCGAGCATCAGTACCACTAGATATTTGATTCTGTTTATGAAGTGGACTCGAGTAACCGGAATCGGAGTGATCAACTTCTTCGCTGTCGGTCGAATCACTAGCACCCTGCTGCCGAGAGGCTACCTTTCGTCGAAGCTTTCTCTTGCCCTGATAGAGAGCGTTAGGTACTTGCTCCAATGTATGATCAGCGATATCTTCGGCAAAATCTGTCAAACATAAATTATTGAGATGATAAGTCAGGTATGATGAGGTACAGAAAGAATTAAATATGCAAATTTGTGTACCAGTTATGGATGACAAATCTTGTATATACGTTGCATACTTGCGGTACAACATACTTAAACCTCGATTGAATAAACCTATCGCAAATGAATACAAGCAAACAGTAAAAACAAAAATAATTTTGAAAGAAGCAAACCATTTTGACTCATATAAATAAGGCATATATATAATGATATGACCCGAAAAACTGTTCCATGTTGAAAATTGTAGGAATTTTCATAATGATTATACGACGATGACTTGTGAGTTACAGTATTTGCCCTGGCAAGTTATCACATACTTTTAAACAAATTGCTGTATGGAAAAGCTGTGTTTCCAGAGCTACAATAAAGTTCCAACAACTCATTGTCATCACAGAGGTAAATTTGAAGTTTCACAGAACTTGTGATTCAGGAGTAACTTTGTTGTAACAATTAACTACTAAATCAGGCCTCAACTGAATGAGCGATGAGAGGTGTACTGGAGCTTGGGTGTAATTTATGAATATATTACCAAAACACAATTTTAATGCAATATCCTAAAACCATACCAAATCAGGCTTGAGCATAGTAGTTTTAATGCACTTGAATGTACAGATATGAACCAATATTATACATAAGACGTAAACCTCAAACAAGTACTTGAATTTATAGCGAAGTAGTTATGAAAAAAATGATGATCAAAGTTTCTTGAACCACCTCCGCATCATAAGTAAATGAGCAAAGGTTTAAGGTAAAACTTAAAAGTAAAAAGTATTAAATACAAAAAATTTAAGCGCTACATTAGTTTAAACATCAGCTAGCCTAAGTAAGTTCCACCAACTCTATACTTGCACTTCTGTCCAGTAAGATTTCTTTCAATTGATTACTTCTTTATTAATTTGCTGGTTTACACATATTTTATATAATGCATTCGTTTTATTGAAATGGCTTGAAACATTACAATATTGTACGTAAAAGTTAAAAAGCTGAGAAAAATAAAAAATACGATGTAAAACTTATATATATATATATATACAATTAAGTTTATTTAAACTATCTACTGTAAGTTGAAATTAGCTATGTATCTAGTGTACGTTGAAGTAAGTCATATATCTAGTGTAAGTTGAAGTAAATCATGTATCTGGTGTAAGTTGAAGTAAATCATATATCTGGTGTAAGTTGAAGTAAGTCATGCTTCTAGTGTAAGTTGAAGTAAGTCATGTATCTAGTGTAAGTTGAAGTAAGTCATGCTTCTAGTGTAAGTTGAAGTAAGTCATGCTTCTAGTGTAAGTTGAAGTAAGTCATGTATCTAGTGTAAGTTTAAGTAAGTCATGCTTCTAGTGTAAGTTGAAGTAATTCATATATCTAGTGTAAGTTGAAGTAAGTCATATATCTAGTGTAAGTTGAAGTAAGTCATGCTTCTAGTGTAAGTTGAAGTAAGTCATGTATCTAGTGTAAGTTGAAGTAAGTCATGCTTCTAGTGTAAATTGAAGTAAGTCATGCTTCTAGTGTAAGTTGAAGTAATTCATATATCTAGTGTAAGTTGAAGTAAGTCATGTATCTAGTGTAAGTTGAAGTAAGTCATGCTTCTAGTGTAAGTTGAAGTAAGTCATGTATCTAGTGTAAGTTTAAGTAAGTCATATATCTAGTGTAAGTTGAAGTAAGTCATGTATCTAGTGTAAGTTGAAGTAAGTCATGCTTCTAGTGTAAGTTGAAGTAAGTCATGTATCTAGTGTAAGTTTAAGTAAGTCATGCTTCTAGTGTAAGTTGAAGTAATTCATATATCTAGTATAAGTTGAAGTAAGTCATATATCTAGTGTAAGTTGAAGTAAGTCATGCTTCTAGTGTAAGTTGAAGTAAGTCATGTATCTAGTGTAAGTTGAAGTAAGTCATGCTTCTAGTGTAAATTGAAGTAAGTCATGCTTCTAGTGTAAGTTGAAGTAATTCATATATCTAGTGTAAGTTGAAGTAAGTCATGTATCTAGTGTAAGTTGAAGTAAGTCATGTATCTAGTGTAAGTTGAAGTAAGTCATGTATCTAGTGTAAGTTGAAGTAAGTCATGCTTCTAGTGTAAATTGAAGTAAGTCATGCTTCTAGTGTAAGTTGAGGTAAGTCATGTATCTAGTGTAAGTTGAAGTAAGTCATGCTTCTAGTGTAAATTGAAGTAAGTCATGCTTCTAGTGTAAGTTGAAGTAATTCATATATCTAGTGTAAGTTGAAGTAAGTCATGCTTCTAGTGTAAGTTGAAGTAAGTCATGTATCTAGTGTAAGTTGAAGTAAGTCATGCTTCTAGTGTAAATTGAAGTAAGTCATGTATCTAGTGTAAGTTGAAGTAAGTCATGCTTCTAGTGTAAATTGAAGTAAGTCATGCTTCTAGTGTAAGTTGAAGTAAGTCATATATCTAGTGTAAGTTGAAGTAAGTCATGTATCTGGTGTAAGTTGAAGTAAGTCATGTATCTGGTGTAAGTTGAAGTAAGTCATATATCTGGTGTAGGTTGAAGTAAGTCATGCATCTAGTGTAAGTTGAAGTAAGTCATGCTTCTAGTTGAAGTAAGTCATGCCATGGTTTTCTATTACTCTGGCAACAAACCAATGGGTTATGGCAGGCCTGCACTCCCATTAACATATCTTCGCGGTAAAGCAACCACAAAGCCTTTTTAATGGATCATTACTTTATATAAGTTTAGTTTTTACAAATAATTGAGATTTTTTAAATTTAGTTTTTACTTAGTTTTATATAATGAATATGTTTTAATGCTACATATGTACATGTAATTATCCGAAGCATTCATCATTGTTTTTTTGGGCTTTAGAATGAATTGTACAACAAGCGATGGCTTACACATAGGAAGCAAATATCGGAATAGTTGAACTTGCCACGTCCAAGTCTAACTTAAGTTTATTGCATTTTGGTAATTGCTCATTTTATCTCATTGATAGGGAATTTTATTCAGCTACTAGTTTATCATACATCATAATTTAGTAACAGCTGATTATATTTCATTTTATCAAAAACTTCTGAATACTTATTTGAGCTAGTTTCAGGTAACAATATTCTGCCAAGGGACTTGCAATTACAGCGTAGAAATATTGTGACTAAGCAATATACATGACAAAAAAAATCAAGGATAATAATTTGTTATTCCTGAAGGTAAGCGACTGATGATTGATAACATCAATCAAAAATACTACTCAAACTAAGTTTAGAGCTGTGGTAGTAGTTCACAGAACTGTAAATAATAAGAATTGCTGATATAGAATATTACAGGTGTCACTGAATGCGATCAGCTAACCATACGCAGACAGAATTCAAATCTAACGAACAGGAAATGGTGTGATGTGACACATTTCTTGATGAATTTGAGTTCTGATGATACACATTATGAAGAGAAATTTTGTTTAATTTACGAACAGTGAATAATGTGAATGAATAGATTAGAAGTTATTTGCTTTTCATTATTATTTAAGCAAAGTTTCGAACTACTAGGTTCCAGAAGCAGCAGTATCTGTCTCTGGACAAACAAAGCTTTTAGCTTACATTACAGCTTTGATTGATCATCCAAAACTTCTACAACTAAATTTATTTAGGCATTGAGATTTTACTTTCACTGTTTCTGTACTTTCACTAGCACTTTCACTCGTAGGTTTAAGAGTGATTGAAAACCTTGTGAGCTGAATTTAAAAAGTATTTTTTCTTATTCAAACAGATTTGCAAATAGATCTATTTCCATCATGATTCAATGTTTAGAAGAGGAGTTGTGGCGATATCATCAGTGTACATGAATGCATGAGTGGCAGTATAATTGCAGAAAAGATATTAATTTATTTCCAAACCTAGGTTCCTGATTATTAGACAATGGCTTACCTGTTTGTGCAGCTGTATCGACCAATATAATAGTACGCGTTGCTGAACGGCTTCCACTTGCAGGTTTATTATTCACATGTTTCGATTTCTCATTCTGCGTGCCAACAGATACTTTGGGCCGTTCCTTGGAAGTGGGTTTCTAAAAGTTACCAAAGAATTTAGGCCTTTCAAAGAAAAGCAAATTGTATTTAAAACCAAATGATAAGTGCCTGCAAGTGAGTTTGCAATGTAATATTACTGATACAAAATGGTATGATTCCGAGTATGCGAATGAACCCTGGAGTTGATTGGCATATTATATTTTACTCATAAGGCTGCCTTTCAGACTCACAAGCATTTTCATTTCAATTGAACTCCCAAGAATTTTAGGAAAAATACAGCAGTTTGTGCTTTAATTAGGGTATATGATAGTACCCAATAACCTAGCTAATTAAGGTCTGTTGGCGGTGCATATTGGGTGGTGATGCATCATCCATAGCTGTAGACTGAGATCTTTTTAGATATTGTACAGTTTTTAGGTTGAGATAACTGAATGGTCGCCTGATAATAAAGCTATACTTCGTGTTTGTTAATAATGTTTCATTGGATATGTTCTTGAGTATCGAGAAAGTTATCACCGCGCTATCTACATGTGGCTAAAAACAACATGTGGCAGATAACTCCAAGTTTATGGCTATGCATAAGACTAAATGAATAATCATTGTGTACCACACTCTTTGATCGACATTTTTTTTCTAAATTTCATCACACTTCTTATAGGGTATGAGTAGGAACCCTGCAATCATCCTAAACTTCACCTAAATAAATGAATACCAAATGACATGACAACTTATGTTTTAGACTTGGCATGAAAGTTGAACGTTATCAGACATACCTTGACCTAAACAAAAACGATACAAGAATCCTAGATGAGTAATCTGAAATTAAACATATAAAGGGAAAAATTCTGCCACAATACTGAGACAAAGGCACAGTCTGTTAGAGGTCATTGAGGCAAAACAAATATGCTGATGAGAAATGAGCTAGTACGGATCAATACTTCACACGTAAGCTCGTTCTATTGAGCTGGGTTTCCAAGAGTGACTTCTAGTTGGACGTAAACGTTAGTGAATGCGTATAAAAGAAATTAATAATTACTCGAAAGGTATCAAAAGGACAAAGAATATGAAATCTAAATAAAATATCAGCAATGATCAGCAGTTCAATATCCTGAACATCAGCGATGACAACAATCTTTGACAGCAAAGTGGGTTCAAAAAGCCCATGCCCTAATGATTTCCATCTTCCTTATTCATAAAACTCAAAGTAATAATTTATTCTAGATGCTATGACCTTCTGATTAACTAGGAGTAGGTCAAACAATGAAGTTTAAGAGAGAAGGAAAGCTGTATTACACAATAGAGGATTTCATACAACTGAACTGTGAGAATACACTCATTAGTTTACTAGATGAGTAGTAGACCAGTTGATGTGAATGCGAATTATTTGCTAGCAAACCAAAAATTATATTCATACAATGACTAGACAAAATTTAATGTATACAGCCCATGATAAACGGAAAGCCACAAGGTAACTTGTTCCTAGTACTAGGTAGTAACTAGTAGAGAAAGGAAGTTGTAGCTAAGCCCATAGCAGTTGGCCATATATGTCAGCATTACATACATTAAGATCATGCTCGAGGTACTGAACAAATACAAACTCATTCTTAGCTTCAAGTGAACCATAATTATTGCACAGCTAAGGTATCCACGAGACGGCGTGACCAGCTTTGACTACACACTATACAAAGCAAACACTCGCTGTAAACACTTGTCAACAAAGGTGTGAAAAAAAACGCACACGTCTCAGTAGCCTGCCAGGCCATACCTGTTTCCTCGGCCAGGAATGTCTTTCATTAGTGTGAGCAACCGGAGGTGGAAAAGCTCCATTCATTTGGTGTGGGTGGAGTGGTCGTGGACCTACCCTGTGCATGGGATTGAAATGTGGCGTTTGATGAGATTGCATATAGTTGTTGTTGTATGGCAAGCGAGGCCCGGGCAGCCTGTTGTGTCCGGACAGCGAGTTAGGGCATCGTGGCACTGGGTAAAAGCTGGAGTGAGACTGAAATACATTCTGCGGAGATATCTGATTATAAAGGGGTCCTAAAAACAAATGTAAAAGAGTTGCCATTTGAAAGATTACAATCATAAATAAATCAAGGAATTTAAGAGCAAGCGTGTAGTGCGGACTGACAGACTGCTTGGCTATATTAACATGGTACGTAGTGCCACCTCTAATCAACCCTTTAATGAAACCAAAGTATTTGCAGTCCAATTAGCCTAGCATTTTCTTTAGAGTCTCACAAAATTGCATATCACGGTTTGATAGCAGATAATCTGCTTATAAGAGATGATTCGAGGCTTACAGCGGGTTAGTTATGCATCAACAAAGATTTTCTCGGAGTCTCAGTCATTGCCAATAAGAACAAAATATTTGTAATTCCAATCGAGGGAAATAAAGTACGTATACGACACCTATCTCACTTGTTGCTGCTAGTCACTCTTATCCTTGACATCTCCAAACATTGTCTTTAAACTTTGTAAATAATAAATGACTGTTTCTTTTGGTCTTTACAAATGCTATTTAAAAAACTTAAATTGCAATTAATGATGAGCATTTCAATTGTGGGTCCATAACTAATTATAAGTATAATGTTTGTAACGATTAACTTTGAAAGATTATAATTATAACTTAGAAACTGTATGTGACTAAAAAAAATCTAGTAACATACAATTTGTACAAGAAAATTGCTTGCTATATATTATTCGCAATGACATAAAACCAGACCTGTCATATTATAAAACTTTACATCAGCCCTGTCATATTATAAAACTTTACACCAGACCTGTCACGTTACAAAACTTTACACCAGACCTGTCATATTATACTACTTTACACCAGACCTGTCATTTTGTAAAACTTCACACCAGACCTGTCATATTATAATACTTCACACCAGACCTGTCATATTATAATACTTTACACTACACCTGTCATATTATAAGTCTTTACACCAGACCTGTCACGTTACAAAACTTTACACCAGACCTGTCATATTATACTACTTTACACCAGACCTGTCATTTTATAAAACTTTACACCAGACCTGTCATATTATAATACTTCACACCAGACATATCATATTATAATACTTTACACCAGACCTGTCATATTATAAGACTTTACATTAGACCTGTCATATTACAATACTTCACACTAGACCTGTCATATTATAAAACTTTACACCAGACCTGTCAGTTTATAATACCTTACACAAAACTGTAGTAAGAATGGGTATTCCCAAGTCTCACACCAAAAACCTCTCTATTACCATTTGAAAGCAAATTACCACACAATATTTATAATTGAAAGTGAAAAAACTAAGGAGCACTAATACCCTGAAAATATTGAATAACAGTCAAACCTCGACAGACGGAGTTAAACTGCTTCAACATTTTCTCTAATTGTCAAAAGCCATCGAATGATGTTTGCTCAAAGACTCTTTTCAAAGTGCATTGTATTTCGTTCAATTCACTTCACGGTTCCAAAACTTAATGATAAGTGCTTCAAATAACTACTACAACATTAACAAAACCCATTGTGTAAAGCTATGTACAAAATACAAAACAAAACTAAATTGTATTATTGAAACTACTAGCAAAATAATAATGCATACAACAGGTTTCATTGTTACTGTCTTTACCTTAACACAGGTGAACAGTGTAACCTTGGTGATACAGAAGATGGATAGTGTGTAGGTAGAGGTGGTGATAGAAAACTCTTATAATTTTTATATTTCATTTTTAACTATCATGTTTAGCCTCTCCACTCACACCACTCTCACTATTTTCCTCATGATAACTATGGGACTTCGTAAAATATTCTTTGAAGAATCATTTTAAAGGTTTTTGCTCCATTTTTTTCTGTTCTTTTATGGTTCAATTATCGAAAACCATTGCCTACTCATCTCCTTTCACCACTATCAACACACACTACTAGTCTTGGAATCATTGTTAAATATTATTCGATAGCACAGAATCAAATTTCGCGAAGGACAACTGGGTACGAATGTACTGATGCATAAAGCTGCAGTGTTTTGATCATAATAAAAGGTTTTACAGTTTCTAATCTTTGTAAAGCTGATGAAGCTTTTACCAACACAATTAATATTTTGTGAAAAAAATATATCGTAACTGCCTATGAACTTTTAATGGGATAACTTTGCTTGATAATCTTGGAGATGTTCACTTTATGGAAAGATGAGCTGACTCCGTGATTGCAGATATCGCTGTTATGAATAGCCATTGGATAAGAGTAGGAATTCGGGCGTTAGTGGTAGTTTATGTGTTTAGGTTTCTGAGATAAGGTTAGTATAAGTATTTTAAAGGTAGGGTATAGATGTAGCCTTTTCATAATAGAGTATGAGTAGGGGGTGTTAAGGATTCATTCAAGGGTGGGTAGAGGTTTACAAGCAGAGAACAAGTTTAGATATGCCTTAAATTTTACTATACAGTAAACACTCCTATAACGTAAATTCCTGAACACGTAAAGAATTTATGTCAAGTTTTTGCTTCGAATTACATAAACAATTCTATATAACGTAAAGTGTCAAGACGGGCGAGTTTTCAAATTCGATTTGAATATTAATCTATCTCGCTGCACTTGAGAGAGAAAACATGGCGTGCGTATAGCGTTATATATAGGCTATATTATAGATGCAACTTCTATGACATTCTATTTAGTCAGATGTGTCGCCCAAATAGAGAATAGCTAGCTGTGCAATTGTTCATAAATACTTAAAGACGATTGATTGGTGCAGGTGTCACAGTGTCGGTCTACCAATCTGAATGTGACTAGTTGGAGTATCTGTGAAAGTTCTATAGTCCTTCATTGGTTAGCAGCTCTCATGCCTACATGTGGACTACTCTATCTCTATAGTCCTTCATCATTTCACATGTCTTGCTGACTAAACAAATGCATTCCGATTTCTTATCACGGAAAAGAGTAGCATTTATAGCTTTTAAGTAAATAACCTTAAAGTCATATCCAATAAATAATGGCATTCCTATAAAACTGATGAGAAAAATCTACCAAACGAATACCTTGAGAACATAACCTTGGCCTTAAATCTTGTTTTTTGTGACAAGATATATTACCTCCCCCCTTGTTGGACTAACAATGTCTAATTATCTGCCTTGACAGTAGGCTTTTTGGCTTGAACTTTCTGCTGAGAAGAAAAACTCTTTAGCAGAGTTTGATGTTTGACTTGGCTGTTAAAAAGAACTATTAACCCTGAGGAATGCATTAATAGCAGAGCATTGAATTACATTCAAACCTTCTGATAGATAGATTGGTAACAAAAACTAAGTTGTTCTCAAAAATAGAAAGAAATCTATAATCAAAGTTATTTTAAACGTAAAATGATTAAAACCCATATTAACAAATTATGCATAATTATCATTATCATCATATAAATTTATATCGACTGCAAGACAAAAAAAATTCATTTTGCTGTTTGACACCTTTCCGGAGCATTCATTGCAGGTCTGATGAGAGCACTAGAGTTTCATTTTAACTCTTATATCACCTCTCGGGTATTTCAGCTTTATTGCAATTTACCTACCTTGTGGAGAGTAGAAGTGGGCAATAGGGGCCGGGAAATGAGCACCATTCACCACTCCTTTCCGATGCTGGTGCCTGCCTTGGTTCTGTAGGTTATTGACAGACCTGTGAATGAGACATGACAGGTATAGATGACCAACTCACGAAAGTAGCCCTCATGCACTAAATGCACCCACCTTGGCCGATATGGACCAAGAAGATCAGTTACTATGGAAACGTATCGCTGTCCATAGGATTACGGGAGATTAGAAAAGGATAATCCATATGCAGCGCTCAGTCAGTGGATATAGCTATGAAATGATGATTCTCCAAAGTAAGTACATAGTATCGCTGTTAACTTACTCTATCTGCTTTCCTCCAGCCTTTTCTCGGCTCTTGTTACCTCCTTTGCTAGGCTCTGTCACGAATGGGTAGCAGTTAAATATGTACTTAGGCAAACTGCCTGGATCCTGATTGGGTACAAATTCGGCAGCGTTGGCTGAGAGTTCCCCTGAGCCAGCATCCATCTTTTAAATTCTGCGTCTACTTTACCATAGTTTATGGGCGAGGGCCTGGGCTACTAAAAGCGTATTGTAGACTTGTCTCGCATACTTTGACTAGTGTAAACAGAGATTGCACAAGAACGAGCGAGGCAAGTCAGGAGAGCTTATATTCCATAGCTAATCATCACAAATAGCATTTTATCTCGTAACAAGTTAGGCCTAATGATACATAACGTAGAGACATTGACATTTGGCCCGGTCCATTCCAAATGGGCAGCCTACCTGTAGGTTGGCCGGCAATCACTGATTTATGCACCATCTTGATTGATACTATTACAGCCCTTTTGTTCATCAAATATTCTAATGGCACTGTTCTTTTAAATTATGCATAGTTACGTGCAAGAAACTTTATCATCCACCGTGGACTCCCCGGCATAGGTTGCGGAGATTAGCAGAACTTGCACCATGACTAAAGACAAAATGAAGGAAAACAACTATTTCCCCAAAGAATGAATAATGAAATATAATGAATTGAGGCGAGAGGGCCTGTGAGCAATAATGAGACATTCTGCAAGGGAAGGATAAGCTGGCCGGCATGGTTATCAGACATTACACAATATACATTGAATCTTGCTCTCAAGTTGCGCTTGTTTCAACAGTCTAGTCAAAAGCGTCATCTTACGACTGGTGACCGTAGGAAGTTGTACTTGAGCTAGACCGCTCACTGCTCCGCCTATCATAGACATGAACAGCTTCGAGAGGCATCAAGACTCGCATACACACATGTGGCAGCAATTAAGGACAGGAAAAGCCTCACTGATCAGGCCTGTTGTCCCATTACTGTTAGTTGTTAATGCTGTACTTATTAGTCGACTAGTGTGTGAAGTTCTTCAACCTAGCGATAGTCCTAGATGACCATAATCTGCAAGAACCTGTACCTACTGCAAGTGCCCTATCACTGACTTTCAGGGTCACACCGCTACCATTGATAATCATACAATAATTTTACAATCAGCTGTTTGCAGAAGGGCTTTGCGCAAATGCTTTGAAAATGAAAGCTAAAACTTTACAATGTGGAGGTTTTTATCACACTGTAATGAGGGTCACTGAGCAACGTAGAGACAAGAGCAACAACTCTTTCACCTTACTCATTCCTGCATTTGTTTGTACTAAAATTTATTACTTTAAATACGAAGAATTTTGTTTGATTTTCTGCAAAGAATATTAAAAATCGTTAAGCAATAACAACCAAGCAGCAACAGACCTCTGCACAAATACCTGATCATGAGTTTTAATAATACAACAAAATACTTCAGTCAACTGTTACCACTCCAACAGAGCAAACTTAAGTTATAGCACACTGTCTTCAAAATGAAAATTCCTGAAGACCCCCTCATGTTACAGAACTGAATTAGATAGTTCCTTGACTATTACAGAACCATGTTGATTTTAGAGTAGCAATTATTACAGCTCTATCTGGATCCTCATGTCCAATTATAATACAATACAAATATAAGAGAGAGGGGCGGTGAAAGACAGCAACTGAGCTGGGAAATACTGATGCTATCACCACCTGTCTAAGAGTTGGTATGCTTTTACATCCGGCTTGCATAATGACACCTCACACAAGCTTCGCAGATCTGGAAATGAAAACCGCCCGAAACAAAAATGCTTACGAATAAGAAAAAAAGGTGGTCAATAAACGTGTATAATTATAAAAAAGCAATTATGCTGCAAAGCCAGCACCTTCATGCAGATCTGATTGACAGCCCTAGGAGTTACTTTGCCGATGCATCCAACCACCTGATAGGTGGAGTATCAATAGCTAGTGCCTACATAAGCATACCTCGATTATTTAACGCCATTTATATTATTTACACCAAAACTTCATTAACAAAACTTATTAATAAAAGTTCAACTACCTTGTTATGTAATTGAGAGGCAAGCAATGACGCAGAAAGTTGATAGTAACTTTCAAACTAGTGTAAGTAACTAATATATTTCAGAGATCCTGAGATTTCTCAGATACTTTCAGATACTATTAGCACTAGCTCAAGTTCACAAAATAAACCTGGACATGCTGAGATAGCACCCTCGGTTTGCACTGCTAAGGATAAGCAGACATCGCTGAGAACATACCGTGAAACCTCTGATTGAACACCACTTCTATTTTACCCCCACTTTGACATTATTTGATCTTTGCGAACCCATAATTAAAAGTGAGCCGTAGAAAAATGTCCACAAAATTGTATTAATAATGAATTGTTTACATCAATAACAATTAATTCTCTCCTTGTCCAACTCCAAGGCTTTTCATTTTTTTTTCGTTAAAACTTTGAAAGCAACACCATAGAAACAATTAATAACTGTATGAGGCTAATAGTAGTTATTTATTCAACACGATCTTGATACTTTAAAGTATATGAAAAATGGTTTATATTTGCGATGGTGTATGAACAACTAGTTTTAGGCTAAAAGTTGTGCTTAGTGAGCAAAACTTTTACACATTTTACTTTTACAATTTTACTTTTACACAGCATTTTGCACAAATGCAATGCGTAAAAGTTTTGCTCTGCTAAAAAGATTGTTGCGACGCTAACATCGACTAGTTCAGAAGTGCAGAAAAAGAGTTGAGGTCAGAAGACATTGTGGAAGGTATTGAACAACCAGAAGATGTTAGTTCCATCGAAAGCAACAATCAGAACGTAACTGCCCGAGCAAATGATGTAAATATTTTTGTTTTTGAAAAGCGTTAATTTTGTTTCTGCATGTATTATTAATATTGTTTGTTTATGTCACTTGTTTAGGAACATATATTTGTGGCATTTGATAGATTATTATTATATATAACTTATAAATTTGCAGATTTATAGCATATGATTTGATATGCTGTAAATCTGCCGCGGTAATCTGGTCTTACAATGGATCGACACTTGTAACTCTTTTTCTATTGCACATAAAAAGCTAGTTTTGGCTGCAAACTAGCAAACATATCAATAAGCTTTGATACAACATTGTTAAATAGAATTATAAAATAAAAATGTCTTCAAATTTGGAATGAAATGAAAATTGAAACTTCAACAAATTGCAAAGCAGTACACAAGCTAGGATATCATCGCGGGTTAATTGCAAGCGATAGATATCAACTCATAGATATATTTCTTGGTTTCTTAACGCATATTTATTACGCGATCTTTGAAAAGTTGGAGGTAAGTTGGCAGAACTATTGCACCCAAAAGGGTTAATGTACATAGCTCCACCGAAAAGCGAGAGCAAAATATAGTTGACAATCGCTTCACTCACAAAAGGACTAAATATATTTTTTCAAAATTCTGACGAGCCCTTTGAAAAACAGGGAAAGACACCATAAAGAAAGGTTGAAAAATAGAGTGCCATGGCAGTCGATTAGAGGTTTTACGGTAGTTTGTTTTGTAATTGAAAAGCACATCAAGCAGGCTAAAAATCCTGACATGAAACAAATCATACATACAATATCCAAACTTGACTCTTGTATTGATTTAGGTAATACACAGCAAACGCAATGTGATCATATCAGGCCTATAGGTCTAATAGCATTTTAGGCTTGGAGTGTACAAGTACGAGTTTGTAACTTGTGATTAGATGACAGAAACAACACAATTGACATAGTATATAACAAGTCACATGGCATGTCAGAAAAATTTAACCTATAGAATTCACCATCTCCATGTTTTAGACACAATTGAATAATTTTTACCAGCACAAAAAGGTTCTCACTGCTTTTGTTTTTTTCGTATCGCAAATAACAATTATCAACTTGACAGGTAGGCATTGCAATGTGCTCTATGGGAAATACATTTCAGCACATTTATTGCGAATGCAGAAGCACAAAATTTCTTGTTGCTTTTTAAATAAGTTTTACATTTGTTCCTAGCATCTTCATGACTTTCCAGATTATCTCCCATTTACAGATAATTGTAAATAGAGATGGCTCTTAAAAGTTACAATACATGCTCTCAATTTTTATCTATCGCTAGCTCTTGTGTTTACCCATACCTGCCAACTCTCACGCATTGGGCGTGAGACTCACGCAATCACCCCAAAGAAAAAAATGAAAATGCGTGAGATTTTTGCCCCAATTTCCACAATTTTATATATACTATCATTGACACATCAATTGCCCCAAAACCAAATCTCACGCATTGCCCCACTCTTGGGTTGGCAGGTCTGTGTTTACCTTCTATTTTGAAATGCTTTTAAATGAAAGTATTGAGTTACTAAGCACTGGGTACATCGGTAGAGAGCACTGTGTACTGGTTGGTATATGCAGATCATGTCGCCAGCATTAATAGTTGAAGATGTTAATAATGTTCATTGATAGGTTGTGATCTAGCTTACTAACATACAGCAAAGTCACCACAAAAGACATACTTGTAAATCAAAATAATTTTAGCATACAGTTAATCTCAGTTCTGTCTAGTTAAAAGCTCGCGATAGTCATACCACAACCAGAGAGCAGCGGCAATGTAATGATGAACGCTCAAAAAACTAAAATTGAAATCTCAATCTTTTTTAAAACGCTGCACTACAGCCTAACTAATACAGACGTTTTAACTTGCAATAATATAATAACTTTTATTTATATTACTCTTGCTATGAGATGTTCATGATCGAGCTATGCATTACGTGCTCACCTTAAGGCTTAGGAGCGAATTAAATATGGTATTCTTTACCAAGTGTGCAGGTAATGTCTATCCGTTAGTTGTAGAATTAAGCCAACAGGCAATGTTGAACTATATAGCTGAGTTATTCCGAACAATGTAAAAGTAGCTGACCACTTTGCCCTTGGTTAACAGCGTTTGGATTGAAGTGTCTCTCGCACACTAGAACTTCACACGATATCCCCAAAGCTATCGCACGACTGAATAAATACTCTTTTAACTGACTATCGTAATTTATACTGTACGCGTAAGCATATCACAGCGTACAGTAACTGATGATACTTAATTAGATTTTTTTATATTATTTTCCAGTGTAAAAGTTATTTTGAACCGTAGTAATGGCGTAATGTTAACAGCGACTTTCGTATCGTAGCAACATCTGTTGAAGTAGGATACGATAAAAGTAGACAACTTCTTCCGAGATGACGAAATGTTTTACGTAATGCGAGTATGTACACCTAGCATCTCTCTCTGACGCTCACTAAAGGAACAGAAGCTAATAAAATTGACTCCTAGCTACACAACCTATATATACCCTTACAGACGAAGCAAACTAGACACGGATGATTGATATTCGGTGGTGGCCATAACAAATACTATTGTTTTTGCAAATTGCTCTAAAACAGTAATGGATTTTTAATTTGCTTTAATTGACGAATAAAATACAATTATGGGTTTTCATTATTTTCTTGTTGCAGTAAATTAACCATATATCATAAGTAGCACACAGAGCCATCATTCAGCTTCACATGTTACCCATTTGTGTTCCTTTATAAACTAATGCGTATTTATTGTCAAACAGCCCAAGAGAAGCCTGAGATCAAGGTATATCTCACCAAATCGAATATCAAAATATATCTTTACAAATAACTACTTTACTCGCGAGTAAACATATAAAATAGAACAACAAATAACATCTATTCCTTATGTAAAAGGATGTCCAGCTCATCTAGGGGTGTATGGATCCGCACCTCTTTCTCCTCGGCTATACCGACAACCTTGGTTAGCAGGTCAGGCATGTATGTAATGGCATCTACGTAAATGCATTTGGCGTATGGACAAGCTTGCACTGCAGCATAGAATATAGACTCCACTTTTGCACGACTTCCATATTTAACCTAAAAACAATGTTTCAACTAGAGAAAGAAAAAATTCAAATATCAAACATAAACATTGTAAGTCAAACATGGACTGACAATCATCTCAACATAGGATTTTTTTAGCTACAACATAAAATTTTACCTAATAGTTATCCCGATACATGAAATTATTCATGACATTTGACATTTAATATTTTTCAAAACTTTAAAATTGTGTATTAAAAGTATAAAAGCTGATAAAAAAGTTTAAAAGGTAACTAATTAGTACTTTTGTGCTCTGGAACAAATTAAAGAAAATACAATGTATTTTTATAAGAATATTTGGTTCAACATGTGATGGTTTCAACATATAAAACAAATACAAGGAATAAATTAATTTCGTATACAAATTAGTTAGCTGGTTGAATTGATGAAAACTATAGGCCAAGCTGAGATAATGCGGTTTACCTCGTGGTACAGGTAAAGCCTCCACAAGAGCACCGAGTTGGGGCTCACTCTAGCCAGACATCTGGCGCAGAGAGAACGAATTCTGTTGTTTATTCCTCGATTGGCCATATCTGAAGTGTAACGAAAAAGTTTATAAGGCAAGATCACAAAAAATCATAGCTACTGTTTACCTTAATGAAGAGTGCAAATTTCTACTCTGGGTAAAATTATATCATCCTTAAACTCTACAATTTTGAACTTGCGTGCAAAGGGTAGAGACCCCATGCCATGGATAGGAATTATAGCACACTTTAAAGCAATATAACAGATTAGATAATCTTTACTATGATAAGAGCCGTGTCGGCCGGCTGTGCGAAGCCAAGCTGAGTTTAGGAAAAAGTTTCACCACACATGGTAATCAAACCCAGATATTTGAATTCCCAGTGAATCACACCACCAACTGCGCCACCCGACCAACTTACTGCAACGCGAAACTATTATGTAGGCAATTATTTACACATGATGATCTCTCATGGCGAACGGGACTGTCCGTATAGTCTAATTAATAAATCAGTTTTACAAGAAACCATCATTAAAGCAGCAACTTATTTATAGACATCTTTAAATTTAATGAAAAGTGAAGTCACTCTGAAATATAATACAAGCAGAGAGAATGGTGAGAAAACAAAAAGGAATTTTGCCACACCTGCTCCCTCAATTCTTTCGAGCTGCTCCAGTTCAAATAACACAGCAAATACTGCCAATAACTCTTTAGTGCCAAACTCTCCCGGAGCACCAAGTTCTAATCTAGAATCCAGTTGTTCAGCCACATCGCAATGTTCTGTAACGTTAGAAGCTTCAGTCGCATCGTGTTGTCCAGCTGTACCAAGTTCTTCGGCATCCGTAGGTCTAACTCTTTCTACAGAGTCAATCTCTGCCACAGTAGCGCTCTCCTGGTCTACCGCTAGATGAGAAGTAAAAAACTGTCGAACTCTGGTCATAGTATGGCTTGACCTCTCCATAGCCAGATACTCGAGCAATAGCTCGCTAGAATATGGAAGGTCATTGAGTGCGGTCTGTAGCATAGAGCGGAAGATAGGGGTAACTGACTTGTACAGATCTCTGTGAATATACTTCAGCACCTGTAATACATACAAGCGCATATTCATGCGTACATTTAAAAGACTATAGCTACATGTCTGTGAACTAAATAAGATACAAAAATACTAAATTCTATAGACTTCATAGACAGTAGCATAACATAGAAACATCCAGCTGCAGTGCATTATTTAAATAGCCTAGTATGCGGGCCTCTATAGTTGAGCTCCAGATCTCATGAGAATTTATCAAAGACTAACAAGACGACTGTGTTGCATATTCCTTTTTATGAATCAGTGACAATCTATATTTAGTGACAACAGAATATTTATTGTTTATGGTGCATATATTGTATTGGCTGCCAATAGACAACGCACTGAGATCCTTATACAATAGACAACACACAGACCAGGCGTTTTGGCACACAATGAGTAGTTCATCCCACACTACAAAATCGGAGGTATATGTAAAATTCTCTCTATTGTACAATGAAATCGAGCAGAATGCTGAAAGTCATGCAACATGCTTGCATTTGGAAGAGCCGCTTCTGTAAACAAGACTTTTACAAGAGGATGGAAGCGGATCAACTATTGCCCGTAGCTATGATGCAATTTCTAAATACTTGTTTGGTCTGCGAGTGTAGTTTATTTTAATGTAACCGTGTCTAAAGACATGAAGAATCTAATGTTATTCTGTGTAACCTTGCTGATATATACATCTGCATACAGGCGTACACATAAAATATATCCATATACACACATTCACATACATATAGCAATATACATGAACATGTCCAAATACATAGACACAGAAATTCATATATATGCATATATGTATACTTATATTCATTCATGCACACATCTATCTATGTACATACAAGTATATATACATACACATATATTTATATACACACACGCACACACACAATGTCAGATATAAAGCCAGAAAAATGTGAAATGTTAATAAAACTAAAGCATTGAAATAGATGAGCTTGTACTTAGCTATAGTAGTTATTTTCCTTGCTGGTGACGGTTGTACATATCCATACATACCTCAACCCAAATGCGTGTATACTGTTCTGATACAATTTATTAAGTTGGTTATTATATTTCCATAATTGATTAGTATGGTATTTCTACATGAATTACCCCTCTATCTAGCAGCATTAGTCAAATGATTTACACCACGGTGATAGCTCATTTTATGCTGTGTTTATTTTAGAACATTCACTTATATGGTATCAATGATGCTAGAAAACTGTCATCCCTTCATGCACCTTTGTTTTATAACAGTACCCCAACCTTTAACCCATGTGAAGAATATGTAAGCTGAGGTAAAACTAGCCTTTCAATCTATTGGTCAGGAAATACTTCAACACGAAATTAACAACCGGTTACTAGCCAACCAGGAGAGTGATGGCTAACGTATGAATGATGCAGCGCTACATATTCAGTTGTCACATTAAATCATAAGATACAAGGCACCATCTACTTAAGAACATCCATTCTGGCCATCTAATCTGTTGCCTTACCATAATGACCACTAAATTAAATTCTAAAACCACGCCTTTAAAATAAGGGGAATTCTTGCCTTAACTTTACAAAAACTTTGCTAATCGCTAATGAAATGTAACAAATCCGGTAAAGGATATCTCAGCGATTGGCTTAAAAATGCAGGTTTCAAATAATACCAGGAGTTTAAAAATACGCTGCATATCAAAAACGTTCTCCGGTTTAATGTCTTGAGAAATACTGGATAAGACTGTTAATATGATTGATTTGTCTAACAATTATTTAGAGCACACGTTTGTCCCCATATGGGGACACTTGTGACAAATCCTTTAATAAGGTTCCTAGTTGCGTTCCAATTATAATGCAATGGTGGACACAGTGAGACCTGCTGCAGGAATACTGGAAATAGCGCACATACGGATACCTATGACTACACACAAAGGCATATGACCACATACAGAAGCTATGACTGTGAAACTGGAAATAACAGACGCGGAGAGATCTCCAATGATAACCACAATGCTAGGAATGATGAACATTGTGAGACCCACACAACTCATACCCCGATAATAGTGTGAACAGTGAAATGACAAGAATGCTTGCAATTCATTGGCAAACGAAATTGACTTGTTATGGTCTTGAAATAATCCTTTCACCTGGCAAAAAATAACTGCAAATCTTGTCTAGGAAAAATTGGCAAAAGATTCTGCAAGCTAATGCTATGCAAGTGTACAATAGTAGTAACGGTAAATATAGTATAATAATCTGAAAGTTGGAATGACAGGAACGCTTGCAACTCGGAGGTGATTGGAGATGGCGTGCTGTGGTTAGTACAGACCAGCTGGCTTGACAAACTACGCGGCTATTGATGGTACATTCTCACACCTTGATTTATGTCTCCACTGTCCGGCCCCACCCATAAACACTGCCAACATTGACAAGGTTTAATAGGCTAAAAGAATGCTGACAGGCATTTTGCCTGGCCGAATTCTACTCATCGCATCCGGCCCTATGAAACATGCTTCAAATGTCTTCATATTTAAAAAATCATATCACCATTAATCAACAAGATAAATCTATGCTTGTTAATCTGGAGATTACTGATCTGAAGGTCGTTGCTAAGCCGTGAGAAGTGTCATTTCCATCTCCACTCTTTCATGAATAGATGAATAGAAACCACGGAGAGGCAAGGTGACCAACCATCTCGAAGGCATGCCCAAAGAAGTCGTGCCAAGTCGCTGTGATCGACCTAAAATAGAAGCACTCTTGCGGTGCACAGACAGACTCGCGACCTGTACTCACAGCGGCTACTCTGATGTAGTAGGCCTTCAAGTGACATTTGTTAAACTGACGGGCAAGCTTTGTACTCCAATGACCAAGCAGAGCATCCAGCCTTGAGAGACCTTTAGTGAGAGTCAGCACCAAGTAGTAGCATGGCAGCAAGTATGTCAACAGGCTAGTGACATGCTGTATCTTCGGCCCCTTCAACTACAATAAGTAGTAGAAAAGATAAGTGAGACGGAAGCGAAAATTGTAGGATGTGGGAAGCAAGAGCTAAAAGAAGTGAAATTTGTAAATATAAATTACCATGAAGATACATATAGACTAATATATAAAAAATAGTGAAAAAGCTTGAAAAATAGGCAAGTAAACAGTGTTGACATTTGAAAAAATCCAAACTTTAAAAATGGGCAAGTAAACAGTGTTGACATTTGAAAAAAATCCAAACTTAAAAAATGGGCAAGTAAACAGTGTTGACATTTGAAAAAAATCCAAACTTAAAAAATGGGCAAGTAAACAGTGTTGACATTTGAAAAAAATCCAAACTTGAAAAATGGGCAAGTAAACTGTGATGACATTTGAAAAAAATCCAAACTTGAAAAATGGGCAAGTAAACAGTGTTGACATTTGAAAAAAATCCAAACTTGAAAAATGGGCAAGTAAACAGTGTTGACATTTGAAAAAAATCCAAGTTTAAATCAAAACTGTAAAGGAATATAGTTTACTATCCACAGTACAATAGAGAAGTTTTCGACAGGGTATGTAACAGAGATAGTTCTAAATTTCAATTTATAACATATCAATAAAACTTAGATATTATTATTACAACTTAGATATTATTATGCTATTTGAGCTATAATAATATAAAGTGACACTCACCCCTTCCGACAGACTGTTTAGAGAGGACTCTAGCTCTCGAACCAGCATAAGCTTATGTGATGCAGTTGGGGTGGTTGAAGGAAATGCCCCACATACAAGCCAGCTGTAATAATATATTTAGACAGTTGCCTTAATCTTTGACACATAATACACATGGGCAACTAATGCATCGGACAAGAATTTCCAAAAGCAAAGGAAACAGACATAAACAATCAACTATTCCTAAATTTGAAGAAAATCGGTTTTACCTTGAAATGGCAAGCAGTTTATCTACGCATGGCTTTTTTTGAGCAACAGCACCGCTAACCACCTGCCACCATAGTTCACATCGGCTGCTGGTGACAGGCTCCTTGCCGGAACAGGAAGTTGGCACGGCGAGTGCGTCATATACCTGGTCCATTTCAGAGTACAATCCTACAACCAAAATAAGACAAATTACTCATACATACATGTAAATAAGCAACACTTACCCGATAAACAATTCGTTTAAAATATTGATAACAATTATCATAAAAACTAGCTTCTAAAAACATAAAACAAACAACTAATTCAACAGTAACATTTGAAGCAATAATTTGTTACTAATATATTAAGAAGACTATGTTAAACACAATATAGAAGTGCTTCCTAATGCAGTGTATTCGACTGGGCTCGCTCTGGTCCTTATTCGCTATAACATTAAAAATATAAATTTGTAAACTAATTAATACTTCCGCAATAGGTGAGTTTACATTGATAAGTATGAATGCCTTATCAAAATATGAAATGACACTACATTTTTGGTTGCCACGGAAACTCTGCATCCTGTTTGGCAGAATCTATGCGCGTTGAGCTAGAATCACTGTGGTTATTATGTAGCGTGTAATCCATGGATATTGTGTCTATAATAAGACCTACGGATTAACTATAATATCAATAACAAGTTCTTTGCATAGATTAAATACTGCAATAATGACAACTAAATGTTCAGTCGGAACAGGATAGAGCAACTCATGACGAAAAACAATATGTCAACTGATTCCCACACATAAAAGGCACTAATACATGGTTCAAACATTACCAATTTTTAATAGTGTTTAAAGAGTCACTCACATCAAATTTTATCAGATTTCATCAAAAAGTATGAATTTTTTTCTATCATTTAAGATTTTGTTTATTCCTTTAGGTGATCTGACAGCCAGGATATTTTAAGGTTAAAATCAGTAAAACTTGATGGCGTTTAAAACGCTCAGAAGAAAAAGATGTGCACAGACTTCTAAAATGACATCAATAGTCATGCATATTGTTTATAAGTAATAAATACACAGCCTCATCGGCAATGGGTATTTGTATGTTTACAGAGGTTTTCGAACAAAAAATTTGGCAAATTTCTAACCAGCCTATCATTAACTCATTTGAAACGTTTATAGCAATGTATCTGAGGTTGTATTTAAAGTTTTATTCCAACAATTATGAGCAAATACAAAATAAAATGTATGTCAATAACATAACAACTTGAACGGAATAGCCGATGTCATAACGAGAAGGACAAACTGGAAACACAACTATTGTCGTCATTTTTGGAGACATCTTTTTTTCTGAGCATTTTAACGGCAATCAAGTTTTGCCGATTTTAATCTTAAAACATCCTGGCAGTCAGATCACCTAAAGCAACAAACAAAATCTCAAATAATAAAAAAATATTTAAATTTTCTGATAAAATCTTTTTTTAGTTCGATGGTAGTCACCCTTTAACTCTTTCTAGTTTTAGATGTCACAAGTTTTTAAAAACCCTACAAGTTTTTCATGCAATAATCGCATATGGTTTCTAACAACAGACATTCTCTAAGTACTTGCAAATAAAGGCTGACAAAAGCACTGACAAACACTGTCACGTCGTAAATGATTTATTTGCTGACCCACCGAGTTCTCTATTACAGTGAGCAAACGTCAGCCAGAGTTCTCGGTTCGCTCTATTCTCTGGAAGAGATAGAATAGACTTTGCATAATTCTTAAATTCCTTTCCTTTCTTCTTACTTTCTTTTTTATCAGTTACGGCGAGCACCTGCAAGCACCTGCAGCGCATGACAATATTTTTGCCGCAGCAATCGGAAGTTGAAAGTAAGATCTATCATTTCCTGCTGAATAATTCTGCTGCAGCAAGATGAAACTAACAGCAATGTAGTGAAGCCAGTTCCTGGACCGACATTGAATATGAATAAGAACAAAATACAGTGTATTAAAAATGTTCAGATTTAACTCTGAACATATGAATAATAATAATTAAGTTTTAACACTAAAACAACAAAGTAAATTAAATACAAGTCAATATAATTTCACAAAATATAGCAAAGACAATCTGTGGATCCTTTTCTTCTTAATCAGCATGCAGATGGCACAGGATTATTTACATTGCAAAGGAAATCCTATACATCAACAGGTACAAAAACATACTGCGGGAGGAAACTCATTATTCAAATAGGCCAGCTTGGCCTTATGCCCTCACCCAACCTAAAATATTTAAAAACCAATTAAGCTCCAAAGACATAGAACTGCTAGAGTATATGTAATACTAAGGCACCTTCAATCTGTAAACTAAAAGAAGCTGTTTGACATGGGTGCGGTGCAAACCTACGTGGTCGAGTTGATGGTAGAGTCTCTGGATTATAAGCCTAGATTTGTTTTCTACGGTCAGTTGGGACATCATTTGCTCAGTGCAGTGAGATATAAAAAGGTCATTGAGTAGGTGGTCAGACCATACAAGCATTTGACAGCCTTCTGGTGAGGTGACACGCGGCAGTTGATTGACACCCGACAGAACGTGTGAGTAACTATTCGGACAGTGGTTAGAGCCGAGTCCGAGCCAATCAAGCAGACGCAAGTGAGCCGCGATTCTCAGCTGCTCATCTGAAAAAATGCAAATAAATATTCCCAATGGTCTTTGACAGCATTTCCTCTTAACCTTCATACTAAGTTCACACATAACAAATCTGTTTTTACCTACTTCCTTTCAAAACTATAAAAAAGCAAATACATCCATCATAAGCTGTCATATCCGCCCAAGACACTCCCAATTCCAATGCTAGCGACGAATTGAACAAAATGAGGGCAATCTGCGAGGTAAAGGAGTAAAACAGTATTTGTGTGATAAATTTGAAATTGATGTAGACAGCTGTAAAGCTACCCTCCCAGTTCAACTTGCTGCGCGATAGAACAACAGAAAAACATTAAAACACCCAAGCAGCAGAAGCAAAGCAAAGTTGCCTTCCATAAGTCAGCGCAGACTTCTCAACCATACGTATGAGAAACACCTTCTGAAGCCTATCACGGAGTGGTCAAAATGATTAAGACCGACGTGAGAGGTATAAGATAAGAATATGTCGAGTCACTTACAACGCCTCAAAACTGGCAATGTGAGAGGGCTGAGTGTGACAGGTGATGGCACTGCTTAACAGGTGATAAAACTCTTGTGACAGCTGGTGGTGATATAGGCACACTATTTTAAGCCAATAGTTTAATCTCCAGATGTGAATGGATTAACAGTTTAACACTATATATATTATCAATGTGCCAAGAGGAAGTTGGCTACGAAAGGAAATGAATGAAGGATGTAAATAAATGCAGATTTAATTCGTACGATAATTTAAACGATTAATTTAATTTAATTAAACACGAACAAGATGTTAGCCTCAAGGCAGGAGAGTTTTCTCAATGTTGAAATACCAGATAAAAACTGCAAATGACTACACAACTAGCAGTATACAACTAGAAGACGGTAAAGAAGAGAGAATCCTAGAATTTAGTTGGCGACAGCACCTCCGTTGTTGAACCTGCTTTCATGTTTTTAAGACAACTTTCTGGAGAATGGTCAAGCGAGTCTAGTCTTGGAGTCTATATAGTTAACATGATCAGAAAAGAGTAAATGATCGTCAAATTAAACACCTATTACTATAGTCTTACTGAATGATTGCCTTCTATATTTGTATTGACTATTATGATTGGTTAGAGGAAACCTTCACGCTAGTTCTAAAAACTAGAGTAACATAATACATAGCAAGTTGACAGCACGATATGTAAAAATTATTTGCTCTTTTATTCTAATTGTCATCAGAAAAGCAGCGGATGGCTCGCCAAGTTCCCTCACTAAATGAAAGCTTTTCCAAACCAGCACATTCAAACTTTGACACAAAACTGATCCATTCCAGTATTTGCTTTGTACATTAAAACCGTCAGATGTTGAAGTGAATATTCTTAACAACTAACATGCATATGTTATATTGTTATTTTAGAGCCTAGAAAACAATGATAAATACGTCAAGTAATTATATATAGCAGTAAAACAATTACATTGTACAAACCTACGCAAAAACTAAATGTAAGAACATGCATTACAGCTAAAAATTAAACTGATGAAGTGAGAAAAGGTTATTATTGTTGCCTTACCTTAGATGAACCTGAGATGAACCTGAGATGAACCCGAGATAAACCTTAGATGAATCCGAGATGAACCCGAGATGAACCTTAGATGAACCCGAGATGAACCCGAGATGAACCCGAGATGAACCCGAGATGAACCTTAGATGAACCCGAGATGAACCCGAGATGAACCCGAGATGAACCCGAGATGAACCCGAGATGAACCCGAGATGAACCTTAGATGAACCTGAGATGGATCTTAAAACCATACATAAACCTTAGATGAACCTTAGATAAACTTTAGAGGAACTTTAGATGAAGCGTAGACCAGGCAATGCATAAGTTCAGCGGTAGAGTGTGTAGCAAAGATATACTAGTTATTATGGAATATTTGACCTTTTGAGTGGACGTTTGAACCAATTGATCATTTGATTATTTACTTTGACAAGAGCTCAAATAAGTTTAATGAACTTCAGAAAAATACAACATAACAACACATTCGCTTTTTTTAATAATACAAAGACTAATAAGGATAAGACAATTCTTAATTTTATTATACCTAACACGTAATGTACAGTAAAGCATATTAACTAAATCAATTAAACAGTTAGACATTTGCAACCTGTCTACACTTATTCGATGAGTGTATGGTGAACAGGCCATGGATTTTCCCTAATACCATTGATTATATACATGTAGCTTTGCGAACATTTTACTGTTGCGAAGGAATAGCACAGACGCTCGTTTCAAATACAAGAAGTAAGAAGTGGTAGTAGCACCTGGTGACACAAACTTAAAGCTTTGCTTAGCATTAACTTTTAAGAAAGCATAACATACTTGGCTACCCTTGTCTCATGTCTCACCTTCTACATAAAAAAGCAAATCCACAAAATCATCACTCAGAACTAGACGATGGGGATCCTCGCAGTCTTCATCCGTTTCATTGGCTGCTGGTCTCCAAGGTAGCCAATGGGATAGCTGTCTGCTGCGCTCCAGTCTGAGCCAGGTCTCAGCTCTGCTCGACGACTCACAACTTTCCAAGAGCTTTTCCTCTGCTTCTTCATCTTGGGCAGCTGTGAATGCAATCAATGGCTGAACCATGAAATTAAAAGGCTTTCGATATCAACAGACAAAAAAACTGAGCAAGCACGTGTCGGCACTCTTCAGAGCACTCTTATAAAACATAAAAGGGAGAGCCTTCATTGAGAAATCAGTTACCAAGAAGAAAGACAACTTCTTGTTTTGGATTATACTTATGAAAGTCACCATAGGCAATGTTAGTCAGCATGAAATTTAAATTGTTTGGATATAACAAAGATCATTGCACATCTCCATTAATCTCTACTCCTTTCTGATACAAATCTGACCAGCTGTTGCGGCTAACTTCACTAAGACACAACGTACCAATAAAATCAAATAGTGAAATCCAAGACCAAAAAAATTAAGACTGTAAAACAAAAAATGTTTTTATGATTCATGATATACTCACATTATTCTCTTACATATAACAGTCATAATGGGATTAAATAAAAAATCAAATGAAAGATAAGTTATAAAGATTTACATAAACCCTGATGTTAGTCAAGCGGACCTAAAACTCATGACTTTCTACACACGTAGTGACCTTGACATTGCGTGATTTGACAATATTTAGTGTAGTTAGTGACAAAAATGCAATCCTATGATACCTTCAATCAGACTCCCAACTTCTACACATCTCAATGGAACAGTCTATTGAATATTTCATGAGAAGTTATAACACTCATAAAGCAGTGTTTGTTGTAAAAACATCTACAGTTGTTGAGGTTTATGGTAATCAGCCCTGACCGTAAAATGTGAAAAATCGAAAAATACATGTAGATGCACACCACCATTCTTTAGACAGATCAGGTTAGCTGCAGTTTAAAAATTTGTCCATGAAACACAGCTTAACTAAAATTTTTGACTAACCGTGGTGCTTTGCTTGAAAAAAGGATCTTATCTGATTTGATTGCGCTATTTTCAATAGTGAGAAAAATGTGATGCCAGGATCATGTAGCTGCAAGTATTTTTGCGAATTTCCGTCACATATTATATCCTTTGAGAAGATAGTCCTGCAATAATCCAGGATTTAATCTTAATCTACGATCTACAAATCTCAAAAAATTAGTAATAAAGTTTCTTTTAACTCTCACCAGTAGATTTGAGTGGAGCAGGAATCACTTTATATTGAGTTGCATTACACCATCCTTTTGCTCCAGGTTCCCCAAATCTAGGGACTCCTGAGAAGAACAACGAAACACGCATTACAGTATCATTATTATACTATAAAGTGACACGTGTCACAGCGTAATGATCAAACAATATATCACATGTTACAGCACCTGTGACATTACCAAACGAGTAAATGAGGGAATTACAGAATGACGTGGCAATAGAACAACATGCATCGCGGTGTCATGATGGAACAACAAAAAATATGTATGTTACAACGTGATGGTTTAATAAACAGAATGATACATATAATAGAGTAATGATTTAACAATAGCTGATGCATCTCACGGGGTTTTTATGGAATAACAAAAAGAGTTAGTTACGATGGAAAAGTTTGACACTTGTTCCTGCACATTCAATTAAGGTTTTTAGGTAGTAAACATCGGTAAAGAGCTTTTACTGATTTTATGGACCACAGTCCACTACTATTTATGATATACACAATACCAGTAATTCCTTACTTTTCACAGTTAATGGGGACAGGCGTATCCCCCGATAAGTGACAATCCGTGAAATAGAAGCTAATTTTTTGAAGTATATGTATGAACCAAATTTCAACACCAGAACACTTGAACTAGAAAATAGCATTGTATTGTTTGCTAGCAAATGCATAAACCTTAATTACCATAAAAATAGTACGTGAAAGTGGCACGAGTAACAAAATTTTTCAAACAGTATAAAACTAAGATGACCTGTGGAATACAACTCAATGTTTGCCTTAACAAGCACAATCTGATAGGTATTATTACACTATATCTACACCTTAGCCGGTGATTCCTTGCCATGACAGTGTAGCACTCTCATATGTCTTTCCCAGCACAGCGTTCTTATGGCTTATAACCTCTAAACATATTATATTTATTATATTTATTTCATATAAAATAAGTAAGTAAATTGAAGATATCTCCATTGACTTTCAGTTTGTATTTCAACTTCAGTCTCAGTATTTTAAGCCAGAGAATGCACTTACGTAGTGAGGGCGTAGTATGGACTTTATCTGGTCTGAATATTCATACTTGTGATTAACTGGATTTGCTGTGCGGAGGTCACGTGCTTGCGTTTATGTATTTCATGTATATATATTTATGTATTCTAATTTTTTAATTAATTTTCTTTTATTTTTAATTTATTAACGAACATTTTTAACTGCTAAGTAATGAAATCGTAAAGGTGAGCCGAAAAGAAGCGAGGAATTACTGTATTAGTAAAATAACAGACAAATTTTTGTATTATGATTGTAATTTATGGCCATTCACTGACTTTTAAGGTAGTACTTGCCTGAGCACACAATTCCACAAAATGTTTCGTTCACTAATATAGCAAAATTTTAACGTAATAATGGCTTGTAGCAGAGTTTCAGGATATAACAATAAAGTGACACACCCATATTTAAATAAGTTTAACATGCATCACATTGTCATGATGATCAAGCAAAACAGGTCTCCATGACTGAGGAAATGGAGGTTGTTTTTAGATTTCTTACGCGTACCCTTACAGGGGTAATGGTGAAAACATCTCTATCGTTGCATGAAGGCATCTGATAAGCAATTGTTTAGGCCCTGTTTTATCCATAAACTTCAAGGTATTTTTAATGATATACGATAATTACTCAATCAATGAGAAGATTGCTTGCGAGCGAATCCAATAAAAACATTTTTAGAATTCACTGAAGGCGATTGTTACATAAAAAGTGATTGGTTGTTATTGCCTACGAACACTAACTTTTACAAGGTCTCAATTTTTATTGAGATGTACACTTACATCTCGCTACCAGCTAGATTCCAAATGCATCGAGAGCCACACGCCTACCCACCTACTGTATACCTTCATGTTTACTAATCCGGGAAAAACTATTGTAAGCCTTTAATAGCGATGTGTGTACACACGGTTGGAATCTGAACTCCACATGTACACCCCCTCCGCGTATACTATTTATGCGAAAGAAATTTGAAGGTAAATCATGAGATGGAATAGAATTACCAACATATTTGATTATGCGAACAATGCTTTAAGGGCTGCTACAATGCTTTAAGGGCTGCTACAATGCTTTAAGAGCTGCTACAATGCTTTAAGGGCTGCTACAATGCTTTAAGGGCTGCTACAATGCTTTAAGGGCTGCTACAATGCTTTAAGAGCTGCTACAATGCTTTAAGAGCTGCTACAATGCTTTAAGAGCTGCTACAATGCTTTAAGGGCTGCTACAATGCTTAAAGGGCTGCTACAATGCTTTAAGGGCTGCTACAATGCTTTAAGGGCTGCTACAATGCTTTAAGGGCTGCTACAATGCTTTAAGAGCTGCTACAATGCTTTAAGAGCTGCTACAATGCTTTAAGAGCTGCTACAATGCTTTAAGAGCTGCTACAATGCTTTAAGGGCTGCTACAATGCTTTAAGGGCTGCTACAATGCTTAAAGGGCTGCTACAATGCTTTAAGGGCTGCTACAATGCTTTAAGAGCTGCTACAATGCTTTAAGAGCTGCTACAATGCTTTAAGAGCTGCTACAATGCTTTAAGAGCTGCTACAATGCTTTAAGGCCTGCTACAATGCTTTAAGGGCTGCTACAATGCTTAAAGGGCTGCTACAATGCTTTAAGGGCTGCTACAATGCTTTAAGGGCTGCTACAATGCTTTAAGGGCTGCTACAATGCTTTAAGAGCTGCTACAATGCTTTAAGAGCTGCTACAATGCTTTAAGAGCTGCTACAATGCTTTAAGAGCTGCTACAATGCTTTAAGGGCTGCTACAATGCTTAAAGGGCTGCTACAATGCTTTAAGGGCTGCTACAATGCTTTAAGGGCTGCTACAATGCTTTAAGGGCTGCTACAATGCTTTAAGGGCTGCTACAATGCTTTAAGAGCTGCTACAATGCTTTAAGGGCTGCTACAATGCTTTAAGAGCTGCTACAATGCTTTAAGGGCTGCTACAATGCTTTAAGGGCTGCTACAATGCTTTAAGAGCTGCTACAATGCTTTAAGGGCTGCTACAATGCTTTAAGAGCTGCTACAATGCTTTAAGAGCTGCTACAATGCTTAAAGGGCTGCTACAATGCTTTAAGAGCTGCTACAATGCTTTAAGGGCTGCTACAATGCTTTAAGGGCTGCTACAATGCTTTAAGGGCTGCTACAATGCTTTAAGGGCTGCTACAATGCTTTAAGGGCTGCTACAATGCTTTAAGGGCTGCTACAATGCTTTAAGGGCTGCTACAATGCTTTAAGAGCTGCTACAATGCTTTAAGGGCTGCTACAATGCTTAAAGGGCTGCTACAATGCTTTAAGAGCTGCTACAATGCTTTAAGGGCTGCTACAATGCTTAAAGGGCTGCTACAATGCTTTAAGGGCTGCTACAATGCTTTAAGGGCTGCTACAATGCTTTAAGGGCTGCTACAATGCTTTAAGGGCTGCTACAATGCTTTAAGAGCTGCTACAATGCTTTAAGGGCTGCTACAATGCTTTAAGAGCTGCTACAATGCTTTAAGGGCTGCTACAATGCTTTAAGGGCTGCTACAATGCTTTAAGAGCTGCTACAATGCTTTAAGGGCTGCTACAATGCTTTAAGAGCTGCTACAATGCTTTAAGAGCTGCTACAATGCTTAAAGGGCTGCTACAATGCTTTAAGAGCTGCTACAATGCTTTAAGGGCTGCTACAATGCTTTAAGGGCTGCTACAATGCTTTAAGGGCTGCTACAATGCTTTAAGGGCTGCTACAATGCTTTAAGGGCTGCTACAATGCTTTAAGGGCTGCTACAATGCTTTAAGAGCTGCTACAATGCTTTAAGGGCTGCTACAATGCTTTAAGAGCTGCTACAATGCTTTAAGAGCTGCTACAATGCTTTAAGGGCTGCTACAATACTTTAAGGGCTGCTACAATGCTTTAAGGGCTGCTACAATGCTTAAAGGGCTGCTACAATGCTTTAAGAGCTGCTACAATGCTTTAAGGGCTGCTACAATGCTTAAAGGGCTGCTACAATGCTTTAAGAGCTGCTACAATGCTTTAAGGGCTGCTACAATGCTTTAAGAGCTGCTACAATGCTTTAAGGGCTGCTACAATGCTTTAAGGGCTGCTACAATGCTTTAAGAGCTGCTACAATGCTTTAAGGGCTGCTACAATGCTTTAAGAGCTGCTACAATGCTTTAAGAGCTGCTACAATGCTTTAAGGGCTGCTACAATGCTTTAAGAGCTATCGTAACATTTGTCTTATGTCTTCACAAATGGTTGAAATCATGAATTGGAACGCAGCATATGGAGCCCGTGACAATAGGTTTAAAATAACTAGAACAATAAAACCATTTGAATTCAGTTCAGATTTGCTCGCTTCTCACAAGCTTCAGTTGAGATATGCACACTTTTGTTGCTGCAAAGCCATCCCTTTAGTGACACCAATATATAACTTTTGGTAAGATGTTTGGAGGCAAGTTAGTAATATATCCTGTGATCGTAATCGTGATCGTAATATAAACTGTGATCATATGATGGGAAAACTAGCAATTAACTAGGCGAATGTCCGGCAATTTAAAAGAACTTCAAAGTGTGCTCTACTGCATGTATATGTAGAGGGCACATCGGTAGTGCAGATGTACACCCACAGTTTCCATGACTATCGGAATTACTGCTGCCACTTGCCTTTGTCTTTTCATTACTTTTGAGTAGTAAATATTTTTTGATCTTCTGTTTTTCTATTATGGGTAGACTGTATATGCATGTAGGCCTAATGAGATGCACTGTATTTAGTATAATTCTGTATATATACATCTACTACTGAATGCCTGGTGTTGCATGGATAACAAAATAATTACCCCATGAAATAGAGTAATTTACCTGGTAAACCAGTAGTCTAAATCTTTACTAAAACAATAGCCGTGTTTGAAGCCAGCTTAATAATCATTACGCATAATGACCAATATAATATCGTTGACAACGCTAGTTAACAATATATTATTGTAAAAGTAAGCATATACATTACAATAAATCAACGTGTCTTTTTTACTCGCCAATAAAGTTAACCGTTTCGCGGGCGAATTTTCAAAACTAAATCAGACTCCCATGGGCGAATTAATTTTCCAAAAAATCAATTTTTTTTAAAAGGTTCATACACTTTTCTGTGTGTTATTATGTGCATATATCTATGTTTAAAGGTGCATATGTATACATGTATATGTCCATAGGCATATATATATTATAAACAAATAAAAATGTATAACATAAAATATATGCTTTTCATAATAATTGTCTATTTACGAATGATATTTTCGAAAGCATTCTTCTTTACAAAGGCCCACATCACAGTCTTTGCACCATGTACTTATTTGTGTAACAAAGAGCTCCCACAAAAATGTACTTCCTGGATTGACAGGCTCAACAAACTTTTCAAAATACTCTACTGGTTGAGCATCTACTGGAGTAAATACTGGGCCTGTCACTGCTATAAACTGCTGAATTGTAGGAGATTTATCTCTGTTTATGTTGGTTATATTCTTCCAGGCACTGGCATCACTCCTACTCACACCCTCATCATTACTGCTACCAGCCTTTTCATCACTGTCACTTCCAGATGGAAAGTCATTCCAATCACAATTCAAACCTGATTCACTGTCATCTCTTGTTACTAAATCTAAAAAGTAACTGTCAGCTCTGAATCTCTTAGTAATTTCGGTACTAGTACTTGCTTTATTAGAATAATCTCGGGAGGTTCTTTTAGAAGTCGCCATGACGGTAAACTAAAGTCAAACTCTCAAAAAATTCAGTAAATAAAAGCTAAAACCGAAACAAGAAAAATAAAAGTTGATAAATTATTTAGAACAATTTTCTGATTTTTTTCGAAAGTTTATTTATTCATCACTGCTAAAAACGATCGTTTTTTTCAACCTTAAAGTCAATTTTTGAGGCTAACCGAAACTACTATATCGTAGCTTGCTATTGGTAATAAAAGTAAACAAAAAACGGTATTTAGCTAACCAGAAACTGCAATAATAAAATATGTTACCGAAACGACAAAAACGTCGCACTGCCCATTAGCAGCCGTATCGCAAAGAGCCAAAAACCTCGCTCTGCCCGCTAAAGGGTTAATATAATAAAAATTTGCTAATTGATACATTTTAGATATGGTAACATCGCTATACTCACCTGAATCATAGAAATCCTGAAACGACTGGACCGCCTGCTCATGAGTCTCACACGAAGATGGGCGATGGAGATTGAATTCTATCATTGCTCGAGCAATGGCCACTGCCTTTTCAGTACAATTGGCAAGGTGAAGTAGGTCACAGAGCTCCAAGAGAATTTCTACAAAAAGTAGAGCATGAGTAATGTAAAATAGCACAACTCCTGGATTTGAACACGAGTGGAAGGAGAAAGCCTCAGAGAACCTGTTTCATAGAGAGCCTGTTTCTCAGAGAGGCTGTTTGCTTCAGAAAGTCTGTTGATAATTTGGGTCTTGCTTGATACAGATTTATCAAAACACTTCAATCAGCATTCAATCTCATCCACTTGCAATCTCTTGGAGTGTTATCTTCCCTTTGTGATGTTATAAAGTCTTTGTATGAAATTGATCAGACATCCCTGAGCTCGATGGTAAAAGAGAGTTGGTGGCCGGAAAGACATCCAACAGCTGGTGAGAGGCGAGTGACTTGTTCGCTTTATGCTGTATTCGTTTACTAGCTCACAGCTCAAGATAAATCCACATACAGTGGACCCTCGATATACGATTTTAATTAATTTTGGTTTTGGCACCGTGAGGTGAAAATTTCAAATAGAGGGACATAGAAACCCGCAGTAATTGTTTAATGCAAACACCCCCGGGTAAAAACATCAAAATTTCATATACGTACTGTACATATTAAAATTAATAACAAATTAGTATGTTTACATTAGTAGATGTAGTACACTACAGTACCTTTAGTGTATTTAGTATATTTAGTGATTATGATCTGCAATAAAATGTAACATTACCATGTACTATGCGCAGTTTGTACCATAGGGAGTTCTTATCTTCAAAACAGACGTATAACATAAACTTTGAATTTAACTTAAATGAATTTAGCTTACTAAACACATACTTAAAGCTAAGTTTTAGTATGTAATTTACTAAACTAAACTTCAACTTTGTCATCGGCTAAAAATTTATCACCAATCGTTTTCATTACAGCTTATAACAACGAATGACGCTGAACTGAAAGAGAGCGAGCATCGTATCTCTTTCAGGTGTTGTGGGAGGGATTTCGGCAAATAAATTATCGGCATCTTCTTTATTCCGATGTAATTAGCTCACCGACTGCAAAAATTAAATTTTGAGAAAAAGGTTTGTTGATATTGTATAGAGAAAAAATGGTGTATGATGAGGAGAAAAAAACATAGTGTTCCCATCGTAAGTCGAAAAAAAAGGTATAACAGGGACATTGTAACCCGGGGCGCACCGTACTCATGCGTCCATACAACCCCAGCACTTATTATACAATATGCATCACAAGTCAGCGGTCACAATACACTTGCTGTATATAGAGAAATTTAGTTGACATTCCCATACACACTGAGGCACTGGGAAGGATTTACATATACTTCTCTCAACTTACCCGTAATGACTAACAGCAGCACAATGTAGCAATACCTTTCTTAGCAAAAAGTTTTTATGAAGACATAATTATATTGGTAAAGTTTGTCTTCATAGCGTTTTTTAAAAATATCTTTTAAAAAATTCTACAAAAGCTTTGAAAAATATTGACAATAATAATAATGAAAATAATTCAGGTTTGTAATTGACCTGTAATTGACCTGTGCTACTTTCAGTAGCACAGGTCAATAACCTGCGCTTATGAACGCACTTAATGGTTATGAATAATTCCATGATCAAATTTTTCCTGATTATAAAGTTGTCATGCTATAAATATATTAGTAGTCCCAATAGGGCCACTTGCAGTTACGCCTTTACTTATATTCACATGTTAGTCATACACCTCGGAGAAAAAAAGAACCTTGCAAAGCACCTACCTATCATATGCTCCACAGTGTTGGGAAGGCAGCGGTGAGATTTAAGCAACCCTTGGCTGACCCGTCGCAGAGAGTTGAGACACTTGGCATAGGCTTTGACTAAAACGCTCATAGTAAACCTATAAAACAAGTAGCAGGTTTGAACCACTTTCCTATCATGTGCCTTACCTTTAGAACATTCTAGAACTACTGTTGTATCATATATTCCTTGTATCACTCATGAACAGCCTAAGCCCTAATTACGACCAAGATAGAGCTGTATTTTGCTTAACATCACGGATATGGAGTTGTCTACCACTTCCTAAATCTGCCATAGCCCACTAGCACATACATGCACAATAATGAATATAGTAGAAAGGGCAAGAAAACAGTTTAGTTTCCTAAAATTATAAAATACTAATACGCTGGGAATCACATGTGCGGTGAGAGATCATCATGTGTAATAATTATCTGTACAGTTATTCTACAAAGCAGCAAGGTGGCCTAGTAGTGCTGTTGGTAGCGTGCCTGGCTGCTAAGCCGAATGTCCCAGTTCAGATTCCATGTGATATAATCTTTTTCCAACATCCACCCGTGGCTTTGGATGAACACGGCTCTGATTATAGTAACGACTGAATGCCCAGCACTGCACGGGTAGTAGAAAATTTACCTGATGATTTTGAGTAACTTACTCGAAAAGCTAGATCTTTACTCAAATCTTTACTAAAATAATACTCGTGTTTTGGGCCAGCTTAATAATTGTTACGCGTAATGGTCAACAGCGCTTGTTATTAACCTCAAGCAAGCGCTTTAAGCGTGAGTATCTTAACCAATGTAATGATTGTTTGTTAAATGAATCTATAGTATTCTGTGTAGCTTAATGGTTAAGTTTACCACTTCCATATCTGGAGGTCTAGATATCAAATCCATCGCAGTGCAGATTTTTCAGTGCTAAGATTTTGATTGTTATAGCTGGACACAAGGTTTGTCAAAAAGACGAACACCAATATAGATTGATTGATAGTTGACAATTGAGTGACCAGTGAATAGTTGGCAGATTTACAAACAGGACATAAAAATGAACAGAAATACATATATGACTAACTTGGAAAAGCAGGTTTTGACATGGTGTAGGTAGCCCTTCCAAACTTGTACATTGTTCACATGAGCAAATGTTAGTTTCCTCCATTCCTCATTGAGATCTGCCGAGTCAAGACTCTTGCTCTGCAGCTCGAGACGCTTGAGCTGAACCAGAGACAAGAATAAAGAGTAAAAGAGAAAATCGAAATTGAATAAAAACAAGAGTCGCATTATAACCTGAATGCATACCATGAGCTGAAGAGAAGACGGGTTGTGTTTAAGAGCTTGGGCTAAGATGGCCAACTTCTTGTCCTGTATCAGCTTGTCAGTGAACAGTTTGCTGCTTTCATCATCAGTTCGCTGTTCGAGGAGGCCATCTTGCACCTCTATAAGTTTTATCCACAGAGCTATATTGTCTGGTGTCTCGCGCAGAGATCTAGAAATGTGAAGATCTTTGATGTAATAGAAAATATTATCACATAACTAGCAATTATTGAATTAAAAGGTTGTACTAAAAATAAAACTGTACAATTATTACACAATATAAAATAATTAATAAAACCGTCGTACTTGCCGGTACCTCTTATGTCAGCCTCCTTAGTAATTAACCACCTTTGTAGGTGGCTAATTACTAACGACCTGAGGATTGACGGCAACAGGTCATCAAACTGTCACACAGTCAGTGACAAAAAACTGAGAGATAGTGAAACAGTTTAGCAAAGTCCTTTTTAGTTGTCATACAGTGAAAACTCTCCTTACAAAATTAGTTCATTCCAGAAGCCCTTTCATAAGTAGAAAATTTTGTAAATAAAAACCGCTTTTATCATATAAATGTCTTAACTCGTTCCAAGCCACCACAAAACTCAAATGTAATATTTGTACATATGTACAAAAGCAACAAAAACGACACGATTGTATATTTAGCATTGGCTTTGACTGTCTGGATGAGGCAAAGATTGTGGGAAGTAAGTGTACAGGGGACAGAAGAGATGGGTGTTGTACTGTTGTCTTAGTTTTTTGTTCAGAATAAATGTTTTCAGAACGTAAATAAAAGTATTTATTTACATCGGCACAAACCAAAAAACTATGTCATCAAACAAAACAAAAGTTGTCCTACTCTGTATATGATACAAGATAACTCCAAACTATATAATGAACAAAACAAAATGTTTGTTATTTACTGACTTTCGCTACCACATGAAAGTGAATGAGACGCATAGTACATCAGACCCACAGGAACCAAACGGGCCATTGTACATCACACCCACAGGAACCAACTGAGCCATTGTACATCACACCCACAGGAACCAAACGGGCCATTGTACATCACACCCACAGGAACCAAATGAGCCATTGTACATCACACCCACAGGAACCAAACGGGCCATTGTACATCACACCCACAGGAACCAAATGAGCCATTGTACATCACACCCACAGGAACCAAATGAGCCATAGTACATCACACCCACAGGAACCAAATGAGCCATTGTACATCACACCCACAGGAACCAAATGAGCCATTGTACATCACACCCACAGGAACCAAACGGGCCATAGTACATCACACCCACAGGAACCAAATGAGCCAAAGAACAAACTAACAAACGAGTCAAAATACGAAAGGTCATTCGGCTTTTCCTACCTAGAAATATCTTTTGTAAGTAAGTAGAAGCAAACTTTCGATCAAAAGGCATTTCATAACTTGAAAATGTCGTATGTAGAGCCTTTCGTAGGTTGCGGTTCTATTGTACAGGGCACCCTCAGGTTACGGTGTTCCTGTTTTACAGTTTTTTCGCCTTACGATGTGAAAAATGATGTTTTTTGTCCCCTCTTTATGGCATTTTTCTTGCTATGCGACAACAAAATGCCATTCGAAATTCCATTTTGGTGTTTGGTGTAATGAGCAATACGTAGAAAGCACGAAAATGCCGATATGTTATTAATCAAAATCTCTCCCACAACACCTGAAAGAGATACGATGCTCGCTTTCTCTCAGTTCAGCATTTTTCGTGTCTCCGTAAATGCTTGATAATAAAGATTAAATAAAGATTAGTGGAAAGTGAGCGAAAGTGAAAATTTATTGTGCATTTTAGCGTTTAATATAATATTTGCTATAAACTTTAATTCATTATATGTATATAACTGTATAACAACACATATAACTTTAATATGTGGGTCCAGCCATGGGTCCCAAGATTGATAATGACGTCAAAGGAAGAACTAAAAAAATGATTACCATGGCAACAAAGCTAGAGTTCCTAGTTTAACTATAAGTTAACTATAGTTACTAACAGTAGTATACCATTTTGTCATTAATTTTTAATATGTACAGTACGTATATAAAGCTTTCATGTTTTCTTAAAGAGGTGTTTGCATTAGATGAATACTATAGGTTTCTATACTCGTCTATACGATATTTTTGCCTTACGAAGCCAACACCAGAATGAATTAATGTTGTATGGGGAGGATCCACTGTATTAATGTTGTATGGGAAGGGTCCACTGTATTAACGTTGTATGGGGAGGGTCAACTGTATTAACGTTGTATGGGGAGGGTCCACTGTATTAACGTTGTATGGAGAGGGTCCACTGTATTAACGTTGTATGGGAAGGGTCCACTGTATTAACGTTGTATGGGGAGGGTCAACTGTATTAATGTTGTATGGGAAGGGTCCACTGTATTAACGTTGTATGGGGAGGGTCCACTGTATTAACGTTGTATGGGGAGGGTCCACTGTATTAACGTTGTATGGGGAGGGTCCACTGTATTAACGTTGTATCGGGAGGGTCCACTGTATTAACGTTGTATGGGGAGGGTCCACTGTATTAATGTTGTATGGGGAGGGTCCACTGTATTAATGTTGTATGGGGAGGGTCTACTGTATTTGTAAATGTGAAGATTGGAAAGAGAGTATGATTCAAATACAAAGACATAAACTAACCGGTTGTAGAACGCAATGCTCTGAGAAACAGAGGAGTCGAGGTAAGAGGAGACAGGTGGCGGACTTGAGCCGTCGGTTGGTGCTTTTCCTTGAGTCCAGAGGAGAGTTGACTCATCAAGTATACCAAGTGGGTTCTCTTTGTTCCTCGCTCCTGTCAATTCACATGTGGATATAAATATTGTATTCAATACATGAGCACTGTACAGTGATAATATATATGATTCAGCAGACTGGAATGGTACAAAGTAGCATTATGTAAAGATACCAACTATACACCATCTTGCACAATGATGAAAACCATACCTCCAGCGATGTAGCAATTTTAACAAAATATACACAAAGATCAATTTACAGTTACACATAAATATGACTTTTTTAACATTTGATAAAAATTTGAAGAAAGCTGTCTGAAGCTACATGAAGTAATTACTTGAAGCATTCATCACTATTTTAGAGCTGGTGGATTATCCTCTCATGAGCAAGTATGACCGTATACTTAATCTATACGGTATGAAGTTTTTCATGATATGAAGTTTGAAAGTTAGAACGGTAATTGTTACATGTTAAATAAAAATAAATTGTCTGTTCAAAGACTTTTATTACCCGGGCATCCACCTAGTAGCAATATAAATTTACATATCCCGCAGACTAGAATAACAGAACAATGTACACAACATTACCAAATATAACATATATACAATACATATATGTAAAAAGGCATACAATAAATAGCACATAGAATATTATACAGTTATGGTATATATACTTCCACTTTTATGTAACAAAATTATCTAACCATAGAAGGATATCCATAGAAGGATATCCCATTAGAGCTTAAGAGACATCAGCATGCATTGTGTAGTATCTATATATAATATAAATGTAATATATATATATAAATTATTAGTGTATACATATATAATTTATATATATAAATTATTAATAAATTATAAAAGCAACATAAAAACAGAGGTGACTAACCAGGAGGCGTTGAGTGAGGACAGGGAATGAATGGTGACTCAGAAAAATCAATATTAGCGTGAGGGTTCAATTTTTCACCTGGTCTGTAGGAGGCTTGTCTGCTAGCTCGCTTGTAATACCTGAAACAGTGTTTAAAACACGAACAATTCCATAAAAACGTTTAGCATATGTAGTAGATATGTAAAGAATATGAATAGGATATATATACAAAACTAATTTTAGGTCTTTTCTCTATATAACAATAATAATAACTACTATTCAAGGCATAAGTCCGAAAGTTCATAGCTGGTCTAATGAGAATCCTCTTTACCATGTTCTGACAACTCCGTTATTATAACCATTCTCTTAAGATGGTTATTTTTTTATTAAATTATGCACAGTTTTCGATATATTTACATTAAATCCGTCAGCAGTAATTAATTTAAATTTTCACAGCAATTTTAATATAAAACTTACTGTTTTGTTTCAATATTAATATATAAACAATTTTTTTCAATTTCACAAAACTCATAAAATCTGTATTGCTTGAAGCTATGTCTTTAAAAATAAAATAAACCTTCAAGTTCTAATTTATCTAATCACAAATTGAGTAATAATGTAATCAAAATTGTGAAATAGTTTTGATAATTTGTATCACACATCTAAGAACCTCCTATTAAGCTCATTCCTTATCATGCTTATAGAGTCAACTAATAACATTAAAACTGTTTGATAAATGAAAAAAAATTTGGATAAAATGTGTAAAGCAAATGAAAACAGGCACTATCAATTTTATATAGCACATATATTTAGGCTTTCAGTTTGGACAGACTGAATGGCGAATTCTCAAAGATAGTTTGTTTAACAACATTTCACATTCCAAAGTGTGAGGAATTCTGTCAAGGGCTTATCTCTTACGTTCAGTTACACTTCACCAATCTTCACACCCAGGTTCCTAGCTATAATAATGGCAGCTATGAGAACCCTTCCCTTACTAATAATGTACCTTTGACCAAGCTAATTTCAGCTACAATAAATATGTCTTAAATGAGCAAAAAATGCAAGAACAAACCCATAAAGGAACCTACCTTTCTATCTGTCGAGATTTTCCTTGTTTTTGTATCCATAAATGATATTGGTCTCTTTTGAGACCCCAAGGCACCTACGATATATTCACATAAACACGCAGTAGTAGTAGTATTAGAATTTGCTGCAATATCAATTACATGCTGCCGCAATGAAAATGTGACATTTGACAAACAGTTTTATGCATTGTAAGAACATGACAAGATGTTGCACCCTACAGCAATACACAGTCAAATCACAAACCACCATCGTTTCTACCTACAACAGGGGTTCCCAACCTTTTCTGTTCAGTTCCCCCCTTAATGCCTTTTCATAAATTTGATTTCCCCTCCGCACTTTTAACTCACATAACTAAAAACAACCGATACAAATTATAATCTCATTTTATAGTACATATCTAAACATATAACAACATAATATTAATTTTTATACAGCATGCATACAACACACAAGCATACATGACCTTCAGCACAGCGGTGAATCGGTTTATAACTAGGTTAACTTTCTATCCAATCAAAATCTAGATGGATGTTTTCACACATATCTATGTTCTGACTGGTAGCTGATTATTAACAACTAATGTTATAGATAAATCCAAAATGTTGAATGATGAAACCCAAACTCACACGGCACTGCAGGACATAAATTAAAAATTTAACAAATCCGACACCTCTCTGTTCCCCTTGTATATTCAAAATTCCCCCCTTGGGGGATTCCTCCCTGGTTGGGAACCCCTGACATACAAGTTTGTCAATATACAGTAGAAGGTAAAATTTGAGCAAATATTAATTTTTATGTACAAAGTGATTTCCGACATACAATGTCCAAAATTTTCATAATAAAAAAAGTCATAATAATTTTGTAAGTCAAGTAAAAACGTTCATGATATTAAATGAAAGAATAATAAAAATATAAGTAAATTGACTTAAATTATATCTGTGGTTAAGCTAGAGTAAATTAGACTACGCGTTTCTATCACTCATTCCACTGCCAAATGTAAGCGTAGCCAAGGTTTAATTTCTGATCTCTAAGGCAAAGTAACAAAAGATTATTTTACTGATTATTACGTTATTTATTTAGTTTACACATATAATGTGTGAACTCTGATTTCTTATATAGTTTTATAAAATACATTTGTTTTAATGCAATAAATAAATACTTTAAACGTTCAACTTTGCTTTTTAGTTCTGAAACGAATTAAACAAAATGCAATCAGAATCTTATTAGAATATTTGCCTCGTCATAGATGTTTTCGACAAATGTTGCAACACATTCACTTTATATGTCTGTAAAACACTTAAGTCAAGAAACTCATTAAATCTGGTCATCTATATTTAAAAATTATTTTTAAAATTATTATGTAAATAATTAATACATCAAAAAAATTGATAAATTAACAACATTATAGTCAAACATAGTTTGATGAACATGAGTATTCTTGTTGCTGATGCCACTGTAAACACCAACCTATTTTAAATATCACAAAGCAAACACATGTATTTTAAATCCATTTTCACTATTTCATACCCACGACGAGAAAGGGTTGTGTGATGAGGAGCTAGCATGGCATACAACAGAGGGGTAAGGTCTCGTTACCTTGGAGAAAGCCTTGTATTTAGATAAGTGTTGTCTGTTCATGCTGCCAAAGCTGTAGTTGTCCCGATCCCTTTTCCTATCTAGTCTATAGCCATCAGCGTAACCCAAGCCTCTCATATCCTCCAGGAACACTTTATTTGGAGGAGGAACGGTTATGACCTTTTTATTTCCCTGCCTGTTACGATCGATTGACATTATGTGACCAAGACTGTAGATTGTAAATGTACACATAGCATTATTGCAATGAAATAAATTTACTCCATATCAAAAATAAATTATGATTTTTATAGCTAAGCTATTTGAACATGCAAACTCAAGCAAACACATAATGAAATGCTAACACATGCGGAGAAGTGATGTACTTGACAACTCAGGAAAAGGTCAAAAGGGCAAAAGCCTGATCTACAACAGTTGGGCATCAGAAACAATCTAGACCATGCAACTCAACAAACATTATCAAAGAGAGAGAATACTCTACTTTGACAACTTTTAGTTTGTAAAAAATGCTCATTTACTGTTCAGTAGAAAGATTGTCAAGGTTGTCAGGCTCAATATATACTAAGTATGTTGCCTCATGCAGTCTAACCTATTAAATGCAGTCTATGAAATACAGTCTAACCTCTATTGACCTTGACCTTTGACATTACCCTAACATACAACTTTTACAACATATGATGGTGAGTTTTAGCAAGTGTTTGATTTAGGTACAAAGTAGTTTCCAACAAACAATGTTAAAAGTTTTTGAAATACTGAAAATTATAAGCGATACATAAAAAGGATAATAATGACAGTGTATGCATGAGACAAACTAGCTCAACCTCTATCTTGTCAAGGTTAGAATAAATTACATCCTGTATCTCTACCAACACTTCCAACTCCAAACCTACTCATTACCGAGTCTACACATCCATTCACTTGTCTCTGAAGAGTAACGACAGTAAAACATTAAATATTAAGTAGTAACATATTAATTCTATTGAATATTACTTTATAAATTGATTCTTTTACAAAAAACTTTTTTACATCTAGCTTCTTTACTTTTATTTGGTTTTATATGCTGCTTTGTTTTAACGATATGCACAACTACCAACTGAATCCATCAATGAGTAATCATTAATTGATTCAGTTGAGTAATTAATAAGTAAGATTGTTGATCTGTTGAGTGAATAAAACTAATTATTGAGTATGCTTAAGGAAATATTAGGCTTTAACATACATTTAGGCTCTAGATGTTTAGCTACACATGATACAGTACTGAGGGATACTTTAAACAACAAAAAACCATTGAAATCTCGAGTGGACAAAATGTATCTCAATGCACCGTTGTAATGAGTATGGAGTCTGACTATGGTAGCGAGTTGCATAGTCAATGCACCGCTGTAATGAGTATGAAGTCTGACTATGCTAGCGAGTTGCATGGTCAACGCACCGCTGTAATGAGTATGGAGTCTGACTATAGTAGCAAGTTGCATGGCCAAGAGTACCCTAAGAAGAAACCTATATGAAATGGTAGGGCGAGATACCACAAGTAGAGTAAGAGATCAGGGAATGCTTACTGCAGTTCCTTGTGAGATTTCCTTATAGGAGATTTGCTTCGAGACCGCTTATGCTTTTTAGACTTTTTAGTTCTGTCTGATTTGTTTTTCTTCTCTTTTTTCTGCTTTATATCTTCAGATTCATATTTGTCTAAAACAATCGTATTTCAGTCAGTAATTCTACTCCGTATAACTTTGATGACTTCAGCTATAAATATTGTTAGTGTGTGTATAAATTCTATACCTGCTGATCTTGGACTCTGTCTGTTTCTTTCCTGCTGAATTTCGTTTGCTTCTTCACCCTTTTCCAGCAGAGCATCCACATGTGTATTAACCACATTCACTTCTTCATTTCTCTGAAGCTGAATGCCAGCTTGTATTTGGACCGAAACCGCATCTTCCTCTTCAGCATCTTGACTTCCTGCGCAAGGCTTTAACAAATCTGCTTTGAAGCTAGAGTTTTGAAGCCAGTCTCCATAAAAATCTAAAAAGTTGTATACATGTAGTTAATGAAGGATTTTTTAGATTGTATGCAAATGTAAATAATGTTTGGTCAAATAATTATATTGCATAAAGTCAACAGTATTAGTTATTAACGTCAAGCAAGCGCTTTAGGCGTGAGTATCTTAACTAATGTAATGACTATTTGCCCAAAAAATCTATTGTATTCCATGTAGCTTAATGGTTAAGTTCCCCGCCTCTAGAACTGGAGGTTCCGAGATCAAATCCAGTGTCGTGCGAATCTTTCATTGCTAGATTTTAGTTGCGATAACTGGACACAGGGTTTAACAAAAAGACAAACACGGAGGAGATATATATATAAACATCAAAAATGTCCTGAAATCAATAGGAATGAAATTTGAACAGGCAGAGGAACTTGGCAAGGATAGAAAGGACTGGCATAGTAGGATAGGGAAAGCTACCTGAGCTGGAGAGACAGCACAAATCAAATCACAACGAAGCAGATGATGATGAAATTATATTCCTCCCTTAAGTGGGGCATATTTGGTGAAAAAGCAGCCTAAACTTCAAGATATAGCGATTTGTACTGTGAGGGTCCATAATATCACACACAATGAGGCCTATCAAATTTGGTGTTTCTTTACAGTGCTGATGACGCTAGCCTTTGGACTAAAAAAATGCAATGCTTGTCGGCATTGTAGATTAGCTGCATAGTTTAACAAATGGAATTCAACATTAATACTAGAAATTGAGTGATTATGAAGAGTGAGTTACACCCATATGGATTACATGCTAAAAATTAGGTTGACAGCACCGAGTAGCTTGGATGCGACGCATGTTGTGACATTGAATTTCGATGCAGGGTTGTGACGCATTAGAACCATGCGTTAATTTCATATGCAAGTACGCAGAAATGTCGTACGCAAAGGTATGCAGCAATTTTGAAGTGCATTACCCTGGCTTGTTGCTAAGAATGCTGAAATTAAACCAAAAGTGGAATGACAGCACCTATTACATCTTTCATGATAGTACGCTTTGTAGAGATTTATTGTTACTGCAATTGCGCTCCTACTGCGAAATTCCCACTGCGATCTACTGTGCCTTTAGGTCCAGGACATATTACCTGAAACTCAGCAATTTATGTATACTGTGGATGTGTATTCTTCAACACTTGAAACTACATGCGTACTGCAACTGCATTTCAATATGAAGTTGTAAAAGGGGATTCAACTGACTTCACCGGCTTTCTTCTTCATACGATTTTCTAAGGCTCTATACTGAATTGTGAAAAACTGTCAGATGCTCTGTTTAGCAAGCTCATGAACTTGCGCTCTATTTCTCAGATCATTTTGAAATAAGGAGTTAGGTATTATCACCATTCCGATAGATGAAGTTAGGGTATTTGCGTTGGATTCTCATTAAAGAATAGAGAAAGCATAATATTATTATGCTTTATTAGTTATCTTGAGGTGTTGACTGATGTTCTAAAAAAAGAATCAAGGAGATTGACCCCCTAGAAGCTGAGATATAGACAGCCAAACACAGGTCTACCTAATAAAGAATCAGAGGAAAACCCTTCGAAAATCCCGAAAACTGTGACGTATAAAATCGACTTAATGGTCATGTGCCGGAGTTGCGCACCCTTACCGCCGTTACTTATAATGATTGTTTTGGCTACGAGATGTGAAACGCTTCTCGCGATAGTAAATAATTTACATACTAGCTCTGGTTTCTCAGGAAAATCATCCAAACATTGTGTGGTAAAGGCATTTGCCCACAACCCCTCGCCATGATTTTTTAAAGCAGAAGAGCAGATTTTGACTATTGTGCTTCAAATTTTAACTCAATCTCCACGGATATGCTCCGAAGATCATCTGTTCAACGAACGACGCGTGTATAGTCTATACGCGATATCCGCGATTGCAGTTTGTTTAGAATAAGAAATAGGAATGGGACTTTTTGTTCCTTCATCATTTTTCTACTGTGTATCTACTGCAGCATTCAGTTGATTTTCATGATTATCGTCACTAGTAACAGACTGGAAGTTCACTACAGCCATAATCTTAAAAAAACTAACTTGACCGTGCTGCTCTTGCTATAAGAAAAGAAAACGATAACTTTTGCTTTGATTTTTCTATTGATCTATTATCTTATCTAGGATTATTTTTTATGATTTATATAATATTCATAATGCATATTATACAAAATAATAATATAACTGCCTCTAGAATAAATGATGTAACTAATATAATTTGTAGAAAATTCCAAATGATAACCGAGATTGATGATTGATTTAATTGATTCTATTTATTAGCTATAGGGCAAGGCCAAGCATGGTGTCACACACAAAGGCAATTTTTTTTCTGCCTTTAGCAACCATAATTTTTAGTTAATTGGCAAGCAAACATGTTCAGACATGTGGAAACACAAAAGTTTTCATAATGAAATCTTCTCTTATGAAAATATTGGGCATGCAAGTAGGTTTTTCTGGTATGGTGTGTGACGTGCGGGACAATTGATCATCTCTTCTCAAACTTTGCAATTCATTCTGAAATAAATTTTTCTTCCTTTTTATAATCAATACTATAGTGGATTTTATAGCCCAGGTGTTTTTTCCTAGCAAATGCAAATTTTTCCTTACCATTTAGGCAAGCAAAAAGTAGTTTGTCCCGCGCGTCACAATTTAAGTGCATTTAGTTGCAGCCTGTTCTTTCAAAGCTGTCTGAGATAAAAAATTCTCATCTATAATTTGATTTTGGGCTGATATAGCTTAGCCAAACGCGCCAATTTGCTGAAAATACTGCAAGTTATAGTTTTATAGGTACATGGAAGTATTTGTGACGCGCGGGACAATTTTAATAATATGGTGATGTCTGCCTTTGTTTGGGAGTTCTCTTTGATACTCTGGTATGTGTAAGTAATGCTGGATATTCCAAGTCTTAAAAGCCAGTTTCTTTGAGAAAAATAATGAATTAGAATTATTTTATGAAGTTTTGTAACTCAAAATATGGAGCTTGTCAAGATTACTCTTTTGATACACACACACACACCTAGCATGCAAATCACGAGGTAATCCTTGAACCAAATGTGTATTTGTAAAGTATGGTTACAAAAATTACTTTCCACTCATGCATTGAATTTTCAGTCAGTAGAGAAAGTAGGTTTCCCTCATAAACACTAAGAATTTTTCAGAGAGAGTAGGTTTGCTTTTTTCACACTTTCAAACTGGCATATGTTCTAATCACTGCCAAACTGCTGTTAACATCATGCTACACTTCCTGTCGGTATGGTAATACTGCCAAAATGACACCATACTAAACGCCATCCTCCCTGTCAGGCAAGGCTGACAGAATAACACCACACTCAACATAACGCTCAGCGTCATGCCATACTTGACGTTATGTTAGATGTCATTTGCTTGCAAGATGCCTAATTCGATGGATCGTAAGCGTAAGAGTAGAGAAATTTTCATAGCACAACATGGATTTAAAGCATTCAGGAAACTAGAGAATGAAAGGTAAAATATATTTAATGCCTATTACACATTTCTGAGCAAGTATACACAAATACGTACAACATTTTTTATCAATCACACTATTTGTGGTTTGATGATGTAAGGTGAATCACGAATTTGAGTAAACATTCAACAGGTTTCATGCCAAATACATGTATATGATATGTACATAATATGGTTTAATCTGTAATGAATATTAGTGTACAGTTTTATGATTTTATAGGTGTAGATAGCACAGGGAGAGAAAGAGATTTTGCATGGCTCCATCAGATTTAGAAGCAAAGCGTGCCAAGGAAAGAGAGAAAGGCCAAATATCGCGCTAAAGAGGCAGAAGCTAATTCAACACCAGGAACAAGCACCTCTTCCATATTTTTAAGCTGACTGTCTGAATGAGGAGCGAGAAAAAAGCTACAGACAGCATTGCCACACTTTCCATGGAGAAAAGCTCTTTTGATTGGTAAATAGCTGTCCATGATGCGCCCGATCAAACAGGATATTGTCCTTCAGGCAGTTTGTCTGCCTAAACCAAAAGCGCGAATGAATTTTCAGCCACGGAACAAGCTGCTTGAATCAACAGTGGAGAAGATAACTTATTTCTACCGGGACAGTAAGATCAGTCGAGAAATGCCAAGCCAGAAGGATACCATCAGTGTAAAAGACAATACTGGTAAGCGATGAAAACTTGGGAAACATTGAACTACACGTTAAGTGACATCTTTGAGATTTTCAAGGAGGAATATCCAGATATCAAGGTTGGCCTTAGTAAATTTAAAAAGAGTTGCGCCCAGTAAATTGCAAGCCAGTTTTAGACATGTATGGTCAAATTGTCTGTGCTTGCAAATACTGCGAAAATGCGGATTTAGCTCTACTGGGACTGCAGCAGGCTAGTGTCTGTTCTTTGGAAATGCCTACTACTTTCCACCAGCTACTGAAAAGAACTGTGTAAAATGGAAAATGAATCATGCTGATTTAAAAAAAAATGGTTTACTGCATGAAAGTCTGACAATCTTTAGGTTATACATGTTTTATGTTTAAATAAAATAAATGCAATATATAATAATATTAATTACTAGTAGGTTTAATACAAATATATTCACTGTTACAATTACAACTCATGGCAATTTGTGGTCTAACAACTACAAAACATAGAAAAATGTTTAATTTTTCATGATGTTATTTTTGTCCCGCGCGTCACAGTCCCGCGCGTCACAGGTGGTTGTCTTCTTTTAAACCTCACAGAGTCATTAAACTTGGTCCTGGAAACAAAATGGTATGTATTCCTAGCAGAAGGACAAAAGAGCTTTGCGCTCGTCAAATAATAATGTTATGAGTTCAAAAATTGAGAAGATTTTTCCAATTGATCAAAGAGTAGTTTTTCTTGTCAAATTATGGTCCCGCGCGTCACACCAGCTTCAATGATTCATAATTTGTTAACACATTTCATGACAAGGATGAAATCTCATTCAGTGGTAGTTGATGTCAAGTACTTTCTAAAACAGTATGAATGACACCGGAATTCCGCATCTGAGCTGAGAGGTATGCGAGGAAGCGTTCAAATGTCCCGCGCGTCACAATCCTGCCAAAAACGGCTTTACCCTATAGTTAAAAAATCTGAACAACGCTAAAGATGAGTCTGAATAGGGAAGCTAAGTAGGAGAACAACAAAACTGAGCTGAACTAGCGAGATAGCGAAATGTTGCGAAATAATAGATGCGTGTAATTATTTTATGCTAAAACTAATCTACACGTCAGAGGGACTGGTTCGGAATTCTAGGAGCGATGATTGTTAGGCCCAATTTGATTGTTCTATACTTCCAGGGATTAAACCAATTAAAACGCCGTGATTGTTATAGGAGAGCGCATTAGTTGGCTTAATTGACCAATGGCACACAAGTCGATTTCATACGTCATATATTGATGATTACCAAAACACTTTTGTTTTTTGGTAGACCTGTGTTTGGCTGGCTATATCTCAGCTTCTGGTTGGTCAATCTCCTTGATTCTTTTTTTAGAACATCAGTCAACACCTCAAGATGAATAATAAAGCATAATAATATTATGCTTTCTCTATTCTTTAACAATACATATTCATATCCTAATATATTTTCATTTCAAATGTATACAACAGACTAATTGTGATCAATTTGTCTGTCCAGTCAACATCAAGTTTGAGCAGCATTCACACCTTGTAATTGTATTGTTGCACCATACAACAGTCAGTACAATACTTAATTCTGTGATGAGTGTTCATGAACATGTGCTGTGAATGTATAGTGTAACGCAAGAGTTCCTACTAGGTTCAGCACTGCGAAATGCACACTAGCAACACTCCCACTGCATCTAGCGCTGCACAGTAGGCAAAATCGCCACTTCAACAATACTGCTTGATATGCATTACGAAATTGTTGTACTGAATGTAGGCCAATATGTATTGTAATAGCAAAAGTATGCAATTATACTGGATGGCTGTGTTTTGCTTACTACTGCTACTACACTGCTCGACTACATAGATATCCAGGCAAAATCTACAGCAACTATTAATGAGAATTCTATCAAGAGAAGAAAATCATACATCCCTGTCTAGTGCATACGACGAGTTGATGAATGTCAAACCAGACAACATGCCAAATACTAGAGCAGCTACAAGAGGAAATCCACCAACAATCTACGCAAAAACATCGGTATATTACAATAGCTTCCTACCGAGAGCAGTTTGTGAACTGAAAACCAAGCTAACAAATCACAGCTAACACAAGTACATAACACAGCTAACTTACAATTAACCAACAATAACCTAGAGCAGTGTAATACATTATAAATTATGATATTCTACTGTTTTTTCTCCTAGTTGCCTAATGAGGCAAAAATTTTGATATACAAATGCTGGTTAAAGACTAAAATTATCTGAGGCGCACCACTCGTTTTTACTCTGGTGCGTACTAATGAAGAAGCGGTAAGAGGTAACTGCAAATCATTTTACATTTGGGCATCAGTGGGTACTTATCAATGCGCAGTTGTGATTTTATTAGTCGTGTTCACAACCTTGATACATGCTAATGTTACTCTAGTAACATAATCATTCAAGATTTATAAATGCTTATAATATAAGAAGTTAAATGAACTCCTAACATTAAAAATAAACATCAATACACAGTGCATAGGCCTATGATGCGGTGCAAAACGCTAACCAAATTGATGTGATACCGTTTGCTGATTGTTTGCTGCCAGATGGAGAAGAGTGCTTTTCATCTGCCAATACACATGGAAATAGGGACATGACTAGAACAAGGTAACTAATAAATTAAAGCATGACGAGTCGGCTTCACGGAGATACGGGCAAAATAGTATAATTCGAATAACTTTCCAGCTACACAGGTGTTCGAGCAACCTTCCATCGGCCTTTGTTAGTAGGTTGATCTCTTCAACATATTCGTTTTAAAAGCATGCAAATTCAACAACAAAAATTCTAGACGTACCGGTTTTGATTTAGTCTTTGGTCTTTTGTATAGGCACTCGACGACATCGGTCTCGAGTTAGCCTCTTGTAAATTCTTGAGGCTACGCGATTTTCTCATAGTTGTTTGGACAACTCCTCAGTTCGCCTGGCTGGCCAACAAGGCTCACGGTTACCCATACCGTATCTTCTTCAGAGTGTTGTAATGATAACCTGGTGCCGATTCCCACACAACAGTAAACTTACGCAACATCAACAGGTAATTTCACTGCATTAGTGCATGTAGTTACAAGCAACGCGATTTGATATCAATTAATCATGACATAATGTCACCACAGCCTTTAGTTTGACTGGACACTCACAACAGTCAATAAAAGTGAAGTACAGTACTTGAAAAAGTGTTTTAGATTTGATCTTTTACAATTACCACAAAAGACAATATTGTCATTAAACTGCACAACTGCCAAAAAGCTGATGTTAACCTTGGATGGTATAAAGAGAGATTTGGATTTTTGCTACTGTACAAAAATTAGTTGTAATGTAACTGGCAATGGTCCAGCATAAAAATCATATTCATGTATATGAAATTACATGAATTCATACATACAGTTTACTACTCCATGAAGAAACACAAAGCTGCGAGCATTGACACACTAAGTTTGGCTTTAAAAAACCCATAATTATTCCTGACTAAAATACCAGCAATGATACGGTAAACACATTGCCATTTCAAGGATTAGATTGAAAGTTGTAAAACTTACAGCAAAGTGTTTTTTAGGTAACAAATGTTAGATCTTTCAATGTGAAAGATTAAAAAGTGATTCATGATTTCACATTTTCTGTGAGGTTTGGCAAAACCATATTAACAAAGTTACTAGTGGGTTAGTAGATTCTAGCTGCTGCCTCCAACAGGCAGGCAGGTGCTTGCAGCAGTTTTGTCTGTATCTTTCTTTCACAGCAAATGCAAGGTGATACTGTTGGCTATAGTATTACAAAACCGAAATAAATCTCATTCCTCAACAGTTGACAGATTTTATTTAGCTATACATCAGAGTTGTGGTATAAAGATCACATTCTGTGTCAGAGGCAGACAACTCTAAAAACAACTCAATTTTCAAACTGTAAGCTATCACGGTTTAAACTATACAGACAAATCAGATCTGTGGCTTCATTGATTGACATTTCCATCTTCAGGAAGGGTGGCCGATGCCTATCCCTCACCACTTGCCCCTTTTACTCCAGTCCTTAGGCTGCCAATGCAAAGCTTTGGAATCTATTCTTATTTTACGTCTGCTCATACTCTTAGCATGAGAGTCTCGCGTCTCCTTAGAGAGGGTGAGTACATACTGTCCCTTAAAATAGCTGATGAGATTAAGATGCTGCAGAGTAGAGATCACATCTTCCCTCTTTATGCTTGTCACCTCTGAAATCTCACTGCATAATAGAATAGGAAAAAATAATCTTATACCAACTAAAACAAGATTTGAATGAACATTTCAAATATGCATACACATGGAACTTAGCAGCATTACATGAACATGGTATAACAACTACTGCAGATGAACATGGTAGGGTAATTTCTCTTGAATGTTTAAAATTTGTCGCATTTTAAGGTAAATTGAGGCAAAGGTCAAATAATATACAGACCAATATGAAAATTTTAAAAAAGTGTGCCAAGTACTTTCTGGAGGACAGATGTGAACTTTACTTTAGCTTAACGTAATTTAATTAGATCATATTTTACCAGTCTAGTTAAATATGATTCAATTAAAATTAAATATAAAACTTTAATCTTTTGGCAATAATCTTCACACAAAACAAAATTGTGAGCCACAAAAAAAGATCTATTTTACACTTACATGTGTGATAGATTCTTAAAGATATTTTTAAACTACTGTTACTACGAAACTATCTGTTAACAGATTACGAAGGAAAATCTTTAAGATACTATCAACAAAAACTAAGCTATAAAATGTAAATGAATGTTTGCTCACAAACTTGAAAACATTTACTGTTCCAACAAGTTAGCTGGTGACATAAATTTACTCTGGTGTGTCATCATCTACAAAATGCTAGTCAAGTTCTGGCTAATTGTATTTGCTTGTCATGCACTCCAGGTCTGCACTTCCAATCTGTTGTCTTCAGTTTCAGTACATTTGTTGGTAAGACATATCTCTTTATTAGATTAAGGATTGCGAGCTGAAACAGGCGAAACTAACAATATGGTTCCAAAAAGGACAATAAACGATGAAGCGTACTTAATAGTAATGGCTGGTCTTTCCCCGGGCTCATTCGGTTTGAGTCCCATTATAATCTCTAGTATCGTCTGTGACCAGTAACTTCTGTATGACAGTAACCCTAAATCTGATAAGGGTTTCTCTGGAGAGCCGGTCTTGCCTTCCACTTTGGACAACTCATAACCTATAAAGAGATTCTCAAAGCATATGATAGCTCCCTGTTACAATTTGAACGTAAGTTTGCAGATACTGTACTGTAGATTTTACACTACTCCATAACTTAGTATAACATATAGTATAATAACTTAGTATAATATATAGTATAATAACTCAGTATAATATACAGTATAATAACTTAGTATAATATATAGTATAATAACTTAGTATAACATATAGTATAATAACTTTGTATAATATATAGTATAATAACTTGTATAATATATAGTATAATAACTTTGTATAATATATAGTATAATAACTAGTATAATATATAGTATAATAACTCAGTATAATATACAGTATAATAACTTAGTATAACATATAGTATAATAGCTTAATATAATATATAGTATAACTTAGTATAACATATAGTATAACAACTTAGTATAATATATAGTATAATAACTTAGTATAATATATAGTATAATAACTTAATATAACATATAGAATAACAACTTAGTATAATATATAGTATAATAACTTAGTATAATATATAGTATAATAACTTAGTATAATATACAGTATAATAACTTAGTATAACATATAGTATAATAGCTTAATATAATATATAGCATATTAGCATATTTCTTAATGAGTTGTACTATAACCACTGTAAAAAAAACATAATTTGCTCCTATGACAACGACATGATAAGAAAGTATGCCTATCCGATTTCTTCAATTCAGTCTGTATTACAAGGACATTTTCCATTGTGAAAAAAAATTACAAACATAATTTGTAATGTTTTTCATAATGTAAGATTTCTTCTTACAGCCTCATGCTAATATGTTGCAGCCAGGAATCAACTTTGGTATAATTATAGCAAATTCTTACTAACAAACTGTCCCAAGTTTGTTGATATACCTAACATCTGGTATAGAAGTTGGAAAAATCATAAAACGTGACCTGAAAATCATTTCATAGCAGCTACATGTGAGGCAAAATCTTGACATATTGACATCTAACGATACTTTCCTACAAATCACTAATTCATGTTCAACACAGAGAGTTAGTATTTTTTGTGAAAGTACCACTTATTTGTATAGGCATGGCAAAACACGATTGTACTTCAATATATTATTAGTTGAAGGTAATCTACAGATTTAGCACTAGTACTCAAGAGACAACTAAGTTCCTACCCTGAAACTTACTGAAATAACTGTTTTTGAATAAAAAATAAAACTGAATTTTAGATCAAAGTTCAGATAATCCCTAGGAAAATAAATTTGGAGTTGTGGTCACTCACTAAAAAGTATATCTGACCTGTCACCTGATGAAATTAAAACTAAAAATATTCATCATTTGAAAGCGCTTAAAGAGAAGATAACTCCAAAGGTCTTTCGTTTGAAAACTTGTTATTTTGATTGACTTACAAAAGTCCTTCAGCACTAACTATAAATGTCTATAGCTAAAGATAAAGCTAAACATCTACTCACTAAACTCAATGAGGAGCTTGCCATAACCCTTTCGTTGAATCTGTGGCAAGGTTAGAATACAGGCTACATTATAGTCTTCTGATGACTCCTTTTCTTTGGAGAAATAGCCGAGAATATGGTGACCGCGGCTGTCAAACTCGCACATGACATAGAACAGGAATGGGTCAGTATCGTAGTAAAGGGTCTTGTGGTCAAGGAATAGTTTAGCCAGCAGACACAAGTTCTGTGCGTATGACTAAAAATGGATCAACCCAAACTTGCTCTAATATCAAGAAGAGACTAGTTGGAGAGTGAGAACGTTTATAGCATTAATTCTTTACATTGATGTTAACTTCTTTTGCACATATAAATGCAAAGTGTTGCTGTTTTGCTTGAGATGTATCTCGGCTCACATTTAAAAACCAGATTCCTCACGCCGGTTCCATCAAATATGTTTTTTTTCATTTAAAGTATGCAACGAGAATGATCAAAGTGTAAAAGCAGCAAACCCCTAAATCATTAATGAGATGTAACCCAGAAAAAGCTTGACTACGATTACCCAAAATATAGTAGAGGTAAAACAACAATTCAATCATCATTAATCTGCTACAAATCTCAAGCAATTTTTGATGTTTATGTCTGTAACTTGTCTAATCTGTTTGATATGAAATACTAAGTAAGATTTGTCAGTATTAACAATCAGAGAATTCACAAATATTACAGTTTTAGTAAAACTATCAACAAAAGAAAAAATATCTAAACACTTGCATATAGTAATTACGTTAGTAATTGCATTAGTAATCTTTGTGCAACATTTTTCAGTTATGTCGATAATTTATGCAATGCTTTTCATGTTTCGCAATATACTTCAACAAAAAATATTTATTAATCAAGTTCGCGTTGGCTATTCGTGGTTGAGGAACATTCAGAGTAAAAGCCAGAGTGAACATCCGCAACATGATCATATCCAGCATTTACTTAATGCAGCAAATAAAATTGAAAATTCAACCCTTGCAACTTATTTCACTCCACCATAAGAATTATTGTAGTGAATACATCACAGAATGAAACTATAATATACCAAGACTGAATCAAGCACCTAATGAGTTTATATGCAGTATGAAGTTCATAGCACTGAAGAGAAGACAACTTCTAAAAAACAATAATTGTTGACGTTTTTTCATAGTAGAATTCTAATTACTAGCCAATACAACACACCTTATGCTTACGACCATCTATCTCAAAAAAGGAGATGTTGCCTTGACGGTATATTTCATTTCCAGGGGGATGGAGCAAAAGACATTTAGAAAGATGGTGCTTCAAGCATGTTCGGCTCTTCAGGTACTTGAGACAATATTCACAGAGGTAGAGTACTGGCAGCTCCGTTAATTCCTAGAAAAAAAACAAAGTGACAGTACAGCCAACTCCTCATTTGGAAAAATGTAGTGATGGTAAGGAAAACTCATTATTTAGTAAAGAAAACATTGGTATACAGTCAACACCTCATTTCATTGACAAGATTTGCAGTACAGCAAACCACTCAACTCTATAGTGAGATACAAATGCAGTATAAGGCAACATCTAGAATATAGGCCTAAGACAGAGCAGCTAATAACTTCCTAAGTTCATGCAGTGATTAAAATTCATTGATTGCAAGTTGACAACCAGATGAACTAATCACTTAATCTTGGCTCTGCACTACAGTCATACCTTGACATACGAGTGTCTCGACATACGAACGTCTCAACATACGATCGTATCAACATACGAGTGTCTTAACCAACGCGCGTCTTAACATACACGCGTCTTAACATACGCGCGTCTTAACATACGCGCGTCTTAACATACGCGCGTCTTAACATACGCGCGTCTTAACATACGAGCGTCTTAACATAAGCGCGTCTCAACATACGCGCGTCTCAACATACGCGCGTCTCAACATACGAGCGTCTCAACATACGAGCGTCTCAACATACGAGCGTCTTAACATTTGAGAGTTTCAACATACGAGCGTCTCAACATACGAGCGTCTTAACATACGAGCACTTTGTGCTTACGTCGTTTTTGTTTCACTTTTGACAAGAGATATCAATATCTTAGGGCAAACTTTGAGATTCTCGTTGTTCAAATTGAACTTGAGAATTCGCAACAAATTGACACTTTGCGTTATATGGAATTCTTCATCTTGTACGAAGCAAAAACTTTACATAAATTCTTTTCGTGAAGTGGAACTTATGTTATAGGAGAGATATGTTATAGGAGTGACTATTGTACAGTACCTGAGGGTAAGGACTGAAATACCACGGCCGTATTCGATATTTGCCAATTTCTATTAATTCCACATTCTTCATTCTAGTAACAACATCTGTATCATGGTGAGCTGACATGGATCCTGTCTGTCTGGGAGCCGATGGAAGCGAGTCCTCTACATCTTGACTGTCAGACACCTGGTAATGATAGCGTGTCACCATTGATATAACACAACATGCCACTTTGCGTATGAATTTATTAAATTCAATTCAATGCATTTGGCACCCTTTAAAACTAATCACATTATATACCCGCTATAATTAACTCAACATCATAAGCAAACGATTGTAAAAACTAATGTTTCAAGCAGCTTATTTTACCATTAAAATGTAATAATAATATTTTTTTTAAAGTAATACCTGAACACTTTTTATATTTGCTATAATATAGCAAATATAAAAAGTGTTCAGATATTACTTTTTTTTAAATAATGGAATTGAATAAAGCAAGTTACATACATGTGTGGCTCTCAATTGGAAATAGTAAATGTGAAACTAAACAAGCCAAATGACCATAACATGAAATATCTAGGTCGTGACACAGTTAATAAGATAAATAAAACTATTTGAGAAACTCTTCCTAAACATTCTAATACTTTATTATTTTGTATTTTTTTAATCTTGCCACAAACATACAATAGTAATGTAATACTAAAATGTGAAGAGAGAGAACATCGAAGTTGAGAAATTGTCGCAGATTAATTCTTATAAATATGAAAGTATGTTCTAGAAGAAAGGACAGGTGAACGGAAGGGCAGACAAATACACTCACCGGTATATTTGGAGACGGAATAGGTGTCACATCTATGTGACTGACATTAACAGCGAGTGCTTTATGTACCAGTTTCTACAAGAGCATTAATGAGACAATCAAGAACAGGTGGTACAGAGCATGATCATCGTTTTGGGAAAGAATAATTTATGGACTTTTGAGCAGTTTTTTCACCTACTCCTCACCATATTTCTCCCCATCCTCCTGTAGCCTCTAATGCATTTGATGCAGCTACAACGAAGCAGTTTATCCTTGGCTACATAAACCTATTAACTATACTATACACTAGTTATATATGTAAAGTTAGTAGGTCTATGTTTGACCGTCAAATTTACAATATAAAAGGAGAGTGAGAGTTGGAAAGGCGTGTCTGCTGTTGTAATAGTGTATTTTAATCAAAAGTTGTCTTTTACTTCTGTATGATGGAAAGATAATTCCGATATTAGCAATACTATTTATTCATGTTTTATAAAATCAGGTAGTAACTTCCTATATAGAGTTGAAGTATGTAAAATTAGAACTTTGTGCTATTAAGTTAACATTACTAAACATTTTTTTTGAATGAATATTAAAAGATCTGCAACTAGTTAAGACAATTAATACATAGTTTTCTCTCGTTTCTGCTTTCTAGCCTCCTTCTGGTTTCCACAGGTTTTTTCTCTTTCCCTTGCAGCTGTTTAAAGCTTTTATTTTTTTATTAATCTTTTATCTACCTATAATCACCAAATTAGGTCACAAAAACCTCATAATTTCATCATCAGTAAGCGATGATTTTCAGTTTGACAACTACATGTAAGTACAGGTGGTCTTTCTAACATTATCAATCTAGAGCCTTACCTTCAGTTAATCCCCTAACGCCAGCTGATTCGACCAGAAAAATCTAATTTATAACTAAATATTACAGACAAAAGCGGAGAAAGTTTGTTTAGCTTGAAAAAATTAATATTACTAATCAACAAGTTATTAAAAATTCATCGAATTCACCAAAGCAATTATTATTCCAATAATCCTAAAAGTGCCCTACTACAGCTGGTTAGTATGTAATGTTTACTACTGTAGCCTCAGACAAAAGAGTGTTCAACCTCTCCAACTTCTAGTCGATTTTGCCTTAAGCATGAAACAATGTATAGCACTATCCCAATTCAGTTTATATATCAGTGCCACTCAGAGCCCAGAAATTACAATGTGTGTCAGCTATTATGGTAGAGCAACTTCACATGAACATGCAAGAGAAACTGTACACAACCATGGTAGAGCAAATCAAAATAAACAAGGAAGAGCAATTTCATATGAACATTGTGAAGCAACTACACATGAACATGGTGGAGCAACTCCACATAAACACAGCAAAACAACTCTACGTAAATATGGCAAAGCTACTTTAAATGAACACAATAGAGCAGTTCCACATTGAAACGGGAGAGAAGCTTCACATGAACATGGTAAAGCAACTCCACATGAATGTGGTAAAGCAACTCCATATGAACATAAAAGAGCAACTCCACATAAATACAGTAAAACAACTTTACAAAAACATAGCGCAACAACTTTACATGAATGCAGTAAAGCAGCGACACATAAACATGGTAGAACGACTCTTTATGAACATGGTAGGGCAACTCCATACAAACAAAGTGAAGCAACTCTGCATGAGCAAGATAGCTCTATTACCCCTCGATAATCAGATGTTAACAAAGAGAAAGCAGACCATGACAAGTCTATTCAATGCAGACCATAAAGGCAGCCACCCCCGTTAATTCAGACATAACACTTTTATAAAGAATGTTAAAGGTATGACAACTCTATAGAGTATAAACGAAGCCTTACTTCTTCTAACTTCTTTTTTTTAGTAGGAGGCCCTCTTTTCATTTGGCTCGGAGTTGGAGTTGAACACTGCAAAACATCACCTGCGGGGCTACAGGGCCTAGAAAAGGGATGGCCTTGACCTTTGACAGGTGTCTTTGTATCAATTTTCTTTGGTCCCTGAATCTCATCTAATTTCATACGTGATTCTTCCACCCACTCATCAAGCCTCTTATTGACTAAAAATAAGTCATGAAATATTTAATATGCAGCAGAAGAATTCTCAGCACACAGTAAACCTAGTGAGAGCAATAGAATAATTCTTAGTGTACAATATAAGAATGTTTCATGTATGATTGAGCAATACATAGTGTACAATATATGAATGTTTCGTGTACAGCTGAGCAATCCTTACTGTACAATATATGAATATTCCATGTACAATTGAGCAATACATAGTGTACAATATATGAATGTTTCGTGTACAGTTGAGTAATAAGCCTACCTAATGTGCAATTAAATACACTCTATGCTATAACACTGTGTATTACAAACCATGCACACTGCGTTATAAGACTGTGCATACTACATGTATATTGTAACACACCGTGTTATGACTGTGTCCACAGTATAGCAATACTGTAAATATGAATTACAAGACTCTGCTCAACGTGTTATAAAATGTACACACTGTGTTTGAATTTCTTCGCACACTGTATTATATGAAAGCCTACTCACAAGCTTCATAGTGGATGTAGTACTTGGTTTCTCCATTTACCACCTTTTTGCTGATAATTTCTGCTAAATCTACAATAGCAGAATTGACATAGACCTTGAAAATCAAACAAAAGATTTGTGTTAGTTTTTAGTGGTCATAAAAGGGTAAAGGTTTTAAAAGTCTTTTATGCAACCCAAGCACGCAAACAAATATAATATATTAAGTATATTATTATAGTATATATATTATATTTTTGAGATTTAAAGGAGAAAATTGCACAAAAATCATAATTTATTCATTTCAAAACTAAATGTAGTTGCATTCTCATGACAATTCACTGAAATAGCAGTTCTCTTTTACATGCTAATGATGGTTTACCAGTAAAACTGTGTGACATTATACATTATTCTGCAAAGCAGCGAATATACTAGACTCATAATAATTATAGCTTGTGTATCATGACATTGGATTAGAGCAGGTTCTGTGAAAATAAGACTATGGATGATTGGAGTTACAAAGGCTACCTGCACGAAGTTGCTGTATTACAGAAACCAATGCTAGTGATGATGGCTGTAGGATCAACAATGAAGATTCTTGGATTTAATTGCGTGTTGAGAGGAAAAAGAACTTTTCACACAAACAAAGGTGTTTTATTAGCTGTAAATCCAATATGAAAAAAACCATGCAAGAGACCTGAAAAAGTATGAAAATCGCCTATCATCACTGTGAAAATACATAAACCTAGTTACTCAAAAATGGATTAGATTAGACAACAATGTTTTCATTTAATCCATAAATTAAGAAATATAAAAATTTGAGTCAACTTGACAAAAATTGTGACAATTGCTATTATTGTAACAAACAAATACTAAGACATCCAATTTTGAAAAAAGAAACAGAACTTGCCTGTTTGTGCTTTTAGCCTGTGCTCCCTAATGCCTGTTTGTGTTTTTAGCCTGCGCTCCCTAATGCCTGTTTGTGCTGTTAGCCATGTGCTCCCTAATGCCTGTTTGTGCTGTTAGCCATGTGCTCCCTAATGCCTGTTTGTGCTTTTAGCCATGTGCTCCCTAATGCCTGTTAGTGCTTTTAGCCATGTGCTCCCTAATGCATGTTAAACATTTTTTCATAGTGAACCATTCAATTGAGCAGAAGGTGTCTGCTACATAGATTTAAACATAACTCAACCATTTAATTCATGTTCAACGCAGAGAGAGTTTAGTAACTTCGTATGAAAGCATTACAGATCTGTCAAAGCATGGCAAGAAAAGAGAGTACAGTCATACTTCGACTTACGAGTTTAATGCGTTCCGAGACTGAGCTCGTATGTCAATTTACTCGCATGTTGGTGCAATTTATTTATATATATAACAATTAAATATATATTGATTGCCATCATCACAGCCATCATGATGGCTGTGATGATTGCCATCATCCCAGCCGCGGTCATCCTTGATAGGCAAACCTATCTAAGGACATTTGCCTTTGTCGCCCTTTCAACATGTTGCGATTAGGACGAACACAGGTGTCGTCACAAACGGTTAATGTACGACCACTAGCCAACTTGTCCGAATGTTTATTGTTTTGATAGATAGCACCGGCCTTTTCACATAGCATCATTCAGTTACGCTGTCACCGGCCAATTGTTGATCTTTTATCCAATGCCTGTGCAGTCTCTCCATCAGCAGTCGTGAAGATCGCTGCGCCTTTTAGAAACTATGGTTAGTCCTTTTGCGAACTAAATAAATGCCTTGAATATAATCCTTCTGTTTGATAATTGTGGATGTATTTCGGTCATATTGCTAAGCTAGCTCAATCACGCATACACATCTCACATATTTTTCAATAATTTTCCGTTTAATAATTGTTATCATTTGCTTTTTCTTTGCATTTCATCTTTCATTTTAATGGCAAACTTTCGGTCTACGCACAGTACTTTTAATTCACATAATTCTGCAGTGAAAATCGTGCATAAAAAACATGGTACAAAAGTATAACCTGAGCAGTTGAAAAATACAGAGTGATGCTGTTCTCGTAAAACACCTCCGGCATACTTGGCAACTGACTCACGTGCTCGTATCTCAAACATGGCTCGTATGTTAGTGCTAAAACCTGCTTAAAAGCTGGCTCGTATCTCAAGTTTCTCGTACGTTGGAGCACTCGTAAGTTGAAGTATTACTGTACTTCAAGATATTATCGGTCGGATATTATCTACAGATTTAGCACCAGTCCTCGAGATAAAACTATTATTTACAAATGAAATATATGGCTCTTTCAGTTTGGATGAGTTTGTATTGTTGATTTAACATTTGGCTGCTGCAGCAGTAGGTCAGCACTGGTGGCAGCTGACAACACTAGATGGTGCTATTATTTTGGAAAACCCTGAATAGGTAAACAACGTGCTTACCTTTTACATTGCTATAGTACTAGATCAAATACCTGTATCACGACTTTCATGTATTACATCGTTTTTTCTTTTGTATTGCAAATACGTCTGATGTCTTGCTTGCCCACATTTTCTAACTGAAGATGCCCTACAGTCCATTCCCATTTCAAGCTATAGCTATGTTCAATGAGCAGCTCTGATAGGCTCAAAGTTATGCGTTTGAGTGTTTGTTAGTAGTGAAATAACAACTGTTAAGCAAAGTATAGTAAGTTAGTATTCAGTTTAATACATCTGCTATTTAAGCCAGGAATGCAACTATACAAAAAGTACAATATGAGAACACAACTTCAATATGTTTGGACCACAAACATCAACAGTGTATAATAGCCTTACTATTAAATTTGTTCTTAAAGTTTGTTATTAAATTTGTTACTAAAAGTGTTCAACTGTTTCATAGTTATTATAAATCTATTGTCAAGACATCTTAAACCCATTTATGTAAGTACAACTCATTTTGTTTGGATTCGACATGTGCTCTAAAGCTAAAACATTCAGTGTGTACATACCAATGATATATAGCCCCCCAAATTGGGGGCTGTATATCATTGGTACATACACATATGGTGCATTAGATAGAAGGCTATTATTTTACTTATGACAACACTAGAACAGAGGGTCCAACTAAATCAAGTTAAAGGGTTCAGATACTCGATCAACAAAAATATCATGTTACTTTTTATGAGCAGACTACAAGAGAGTACAAACTAGTATAAGGTGCAACGACGAGCAAGTCTTATGCACAAACAGTGCCCCAATTTTATCGCAACAACTTCATCTAGTTTTCCAACCACATAAAGTGAATGACCACAAGAAGAATGGCTATCAGAAGAACATCGACCCGTGTTCACTGAATAATGTAACCTGGTTTGTGCACTAATAGCCTCCATGTGAGATGATGAACTACCTATATGAAAAACGTCCGCGTATTGGTGCTGGATTCAAAATCCAGACACGCCCCTTCTGCACTTGAAGACAGGCAACCGGAGTACGAGATTCTACAAGCTATCACCAAACAGAAATATGGACTTACGATAATCTTCGCCATCTCTAAATTTGACTGGTACACGATATCCTTCTTCCAAATTATCCATTTATAATTATCGTGATATATAATGGTGAGTGGTTAATCGTTAATGACTAAAATTTACCCCAGAATTCATAAAATTCGCAAATAAGCAAACTCTTGTTAATAAGAGATACCTTTATTCGCGCCCCTCGTCAATTGATGTCTTCTGTAAATTCGGATGAAATTTTAGCAATTTGATCAATGCGTCTGATTATTCGCACGACTCATGGCTCAACAAACTCGAGCTAATAATTTGTCAAGAATAAACAACTCCAAATAAATCATAGTTATTGCTGTAACTTACCAGTATCTCGTGTCAAGCAGCTTGCCAGATTTTGTGGGCACTTAGCATTGCATATACAGACAGTCTGGTGAATCTACCGGTGTTTGCTGCACTATAATCACTAAACACTTGTTACTGATTTTCTGCAAAGCTACAGAATTATTCAATCCTTAAACTTACGGCACTTCAGAAAAAATGTTACATTAGCAAAAAAACTAACAACTAATATTCACTTCACAATTTGCAGAATAAAAACCTTCTGAAATTGACAATCAACCATATAAACTGCTCATTTTTTCTGTTTGTTGCAACAATTAAAAAAACAGGTCTACATTGAAGCTTCGACAAACTGGCTAAACTGCCCAGTTGTTTTATAGCTAACAGAATTTACTTTGAGCTAAACAAATAGATAAAACAGAATTAAGGACTACAACATTTGGTTCTTTTTCAATCTTATGATAATTGAAACACTTAAAAATGGAAACGAAATGAAGTTCATACTTTCCTGGAATATATTTAGTACTAATAAATACAAGATTTCAGGGTTGATGAAGCTTTTGTGACATAGAGAACGACATTCATTCATCGCAATATGCTCAGTTAATTGACTAGATACTACAAGACAAGAAGCAAGAATAAATAAAATAATAAAAAGTATTGAAAACTAAATAAGACTCTGTTCCTCTGCCTGGTTACTTAGCATCTGCTGTTGAAGAAGGCGGATCTGTATCTTGACATTCACACAGCCCATTCTCTCCTCGTGAATCTTCTTTACTGTCTCCGCATTCTCAGCCTACAAGTACGTATAATAAAATTATGCCTGGTATGGGAATATCGGCTGCGAAACCCTGTCGACATTCTTGCACAGAAAACCACTGTTGCGTGAGGCTCGGCAGCTTGTGTTACAATGAAGCCATGCTGATGATGATCACATGGACCTGTCATGGGATGTTAGGAAAATCCTAGATGTTCAAAAAGTTCATGGATTGACACCTGTGATATGTCAGTCTGTGACAAGTTCAGTCTGATACGCCTGTGGAAAAGCCAATTGGGACTTTTTTAGCACTCTACATGCTTTGGACGTAGCACAGGAGTAATAGTGGTTGGTTGTCTCCTTAACACCATCACTGGTCCTTCTATGGCCCGAAATGCCACCACTGATCATAAGTTGGCCCCTTAACAATTGAAGCACAGCTGCTCGAGTTATGACATGTCAAGGTCATTTTGAAAATGGCTACTCTCAACAAAAAACTGAAGTTGCTAAGCATGATTTCCATGTTGGCCAAAGCATCCTAGCTACAATCTCATCCTGAAAAGGGATGACCTTCATCTATACAAGTTCTTAATAAGTTTTTAACAAGTTTTGTCAGCAGCTTCTTGAGAGAATATGCGGGTGATTTATAGTTCCATGCAGTCTAGTGATGATGTAACTTTGAAAACATCATTTTCCAACCTACATCAACGACCTTGGCAGAATAGACTTATAACTCAAGCCTCTGCCTTACAGTAAAAGATTAGTATGAGCTGCTAAAAATCAGGACATCGCTACTTTGGACAAAGAGCTTTCGTTTTTTCACATTTTAGCACAATCTAAGTTTGTATTTGTCTCCCTTGCTCAATATTACACTCAAAAGCTTTCAACTTTTTTTTGGTTAAATTGTATTTTATCCAAGATGAAAAAGCAAAAATTAACAAAATAATGTCTATATTATTATTTTTAGATTGAACACAGAGAACTAACTTCTTGCTTGCACAACATTTAAATGTTTCCTTATAAAACAATAAAAGACTGTTTTGCGCATGACTTTGCCGACGTTTGAATTTTTTTTGACATACAATACAAATTGACATACAATATAAATTGACATACAATATAAATTGACATACATAATACGAATTGACATACATAATACGAATTGACATACAATACGAATTGACATATAATATAAATTGACATACAATATAAATTGACATACATAATACAAATTGACATACATAATACAAATTGACATACATAATACGAATTGACATACGATACAAATTGGCATAAAATATAAATTGACAAACATAATACGAATTGACATACATAATACGAATTGACATACAATACGAATTGACAGACATAATACGAATTGGCATACATAATACGAATTGACATACAATATGAATTGACATACAATACGAATTGACATACATAATACGAATTGACATACAATGCGAATTGACATACATAATACGCAACAATCATAGCAATCAACATAAACTCGAATTCTTTATCAACTCTCAACAACAAAAATTCAACTCAGTATCAAGTCATCCACATTTTCATCAGTATTAAAGTCTTTTCATTTACTAATATGAAAAAGTCACAGACATCTGAAGACAACAGATATCCAAATTGCTATGACTTCTGCGAACTAATTTTCTTTAAACTAAAAACTAAAAAAACTGAACTTTTAAAACTAAATTAATATGCTAAAGATTAGGTAGTAGGAGCTAAATACAAGCTGTTTATTTTGCTACTTATACATTTCCTTCATACTGAGTCTGATAGACAAGCGTTATCTGTGTCAATCTTGAACAGCATGACACAGCATATTAATAATAACAACTCAGGTGGAGATGACTCTCAACTTAGATGACAGACAAAGCAAAGTGAATCTAATACTATACTATTAAAATGAAACCTCGAGTCTGTTGTTCTGTTCAGTGATAGCGTAGAGCTCTGAGACAAGATTGTCGAGTTCGGTAAGCGCCACATCCTCATCCTCAGGATCGGTATCTGATGTCGACGTGTAGTACTCGTCATCAGAAGACATCGCCTCTGACGAGTGTCCTGAACAGTTAAGAGAGAGTAAATCTAACTAGATACAGTCAAACTTCAACTTAAGATCAATATACTAAAAATCATTTTCTAACAGTATTTAAAAAATAATTTAAAATTTAACCAAATTTCAAATTTGATCAAGCATTTGCACTGCTTTCCAATTTCTCACCTAATGACTGAATTAACAACACAGACTGAGAATACACCATAACATACCGCCATGTTAGTACTGTGATGTACATTTTGAGAGCTTTGTATCACAAAAGAAAAACGGTAGCTGTTTCATGAAAAAATTGTTCTAAAATGAACATCGAGGCATGTTATAACTGACCAAAAGTTGTTATGGAAGGAAACTCGACCACTAGACTGAAGCCTTTGAAGCGCACGTATCACAACATAAGCGCATCAAGTTTTCACTGACCGATTGTATGGCTTCAGACTTGAGACCATTTTTAACAACTTAACAGCTATAAAACTGAATTCACTAATTATATTTAAATTAATGCTGCTCTAGGTATTTCCAGTTATAACTTTGCATTAATCCAAATTTAACAATTACATAATTTTTACTAGAATCTTTGCTATAAAATGAGTCCTGTCAGTCGTAAGCTTAAAAAAAGAAAATGTATCATACAGGATACAAATTTTCAACTTTCAGCATGGTAAACTAACACTCTAACAACTGCACCAAGTGGGTGATACAGATACACAGTGTAATTTAGACTAACATGCGCTATAGTTTGAATGAAGTCGATTTATATATTTTGGGTCATGTTTGCCTTTTCTCTTTCCCTTGACAACTGTCCTATTTCAAGAAATTTTTGACATCCATATGTTGAAAATTACAATCGCAAATCAAGACAAGTATTTTCTCAAAATTAAAAGGTTGACTGGCTGCACACAAGTTCCTGAACTGTTTGTAGCAAATAAAAAAAAATGGATTGAATCCAAAACTGGCATAAACAACGAAAACATTTAAAAAATATCAGCAGAAAACAATTGTGATGCAACATACTACCATTAAAGTCTCTCAGTGTTTGTGTAAAAATTTGTGTGTAGAGGTGATCGTAAATCGTGGTTTACGTTTATTTTAGAATTGAACTCCAAAATTTATTGTGCTTAAAACAAATTGAGCATGACTCCATCTGTTCCTTTCAGCTGTTCTAATTTTGGGCGCTGCGATTGAGTCACTGCCTGACTACCTCTACTCACCGAGAGTAGTGATAGACCTGAGCTCCTCGTACTCAGCTATCTCTTCATGCAGTCTATCTATTTCTATGACTTCTGTGTCTATTTTCTGCTTCAGCTCGTCCTCTGTTACCAAGAAACAGGCTATCCATGCAGCTCAATCAGGATAATCATGCAGAAGGGTAACATGTGTATAATCATACAAAACTTCAGCATTTGTATAATTATACAGTCACACGCAAGTGTCGCTTTTGTGTAGTCATACAATCATAAAAAGTATAGCGTTTGCATCACAGGTGTCCTTTAGCTGGATATTGCCGAAGCTGGGCCGTAGTCTACACACACAAAAAAACAACAAAGGTCCATGTAGTTATGAGCAAAAACAAAAGTATCCACCCAAGTATTTCACCAAGCCGATGAGAAGCACACACAAAAACTAAACCAATCGACAGAGCCACCCATCATGTCAAAATATTCCAAGTTTCAAGCCATGTCTTGCACAACTCACCTTATGGTTTATCAAAACTTGTCCCAAAGTCCCTATTAATTTGAGACTGTCCAATTGCTGTTTTAGAAATGGTCACCGCGAGCCTAACCTAACGTCCTGATTCAACATCTCAGTAACTATCGGGGCATTGCTGAGTGCTCCCAAACTTTTTGATTCCCTCTTTTAGCAATTCCCCGATAGTTACGTGAGATGTTGAATCAGGACGTTAGGTTAGGCTAGCGGCGACCATTTCTAAAACAGCAATTGGACAGTCTCAAATTAATAGGGACTTTGGGACAAGTTTTGATAAACCAAAAGGTGAGTTGTGCAAGACATGACTTGAAACTTGGAATATTTTGACATGATGGGTGGCTCTGTCGATTGGTTTAGTTTTTGTGAGAGCTGCTTATCGGATTGGTGAGATATTTGGGTGGATGCTTTTGTTTTTGCTCATAACTACATGGACCTTTGTTGTTTTTTTGTGTGTGTAGACTACGGCCCGGCCTCGGCAATATCCCGCTAAAGGACACCTGTGGTTTGCATAGCCATGCAATAAGACACAAGTGTAGTATTTGTAGAGTCATATAGCTATACAGAAGCGCAATGTTTGTACCGTAATACATACACGCAGAAGTGGAGCATTTGTACAGTCACACAGTCATATATAAGTGTAGTTTTTGCGTTTAGCATACTTATAGCAATGAGTTCCTCTTCCTCCCAAATTAGTTGAGCCTCTTCCGCAATGAGCAACCTGAGTTCATCATCTTCTGCTATATTATAAACATCGTTGCCCTCTATTATGCTTTCTGTAACAATGAAAAGTTGATCCTATACATCGCAAACTTAACTTATACAGCACATTGAAAGGAAAACAAGATGGCAAGGTGAGACAACTACTGACCAAGCTGATTTACATCCGCTGCATGTAGCTTCTCGGGAATGAGAAGAATTGCGTCATCAGCCTTAACTTCTGATTGGGTAGGTTGCTTCTGTTCAGCCTGTGATTGGTTGGACAAATCAATTGGCTGTTCTATGAGAACTTTGGATAGTGCATCAGCGCCTTCTCCCATCTCGGAGTGTTCAGATCTTTCCTGGTCCTGTGAGTATATTGCAACGATAACATGAACAGCAAAAAACCAGCCATCTTGAATTAAGTAGGTAAAGAAACGATGGATACCAACATGGCATGTTAAAAGCTCCCAACATATCTGATAACAGGCTCTATAAAAACAAAATCTCTCTATAAAAACTGACTCTTTCTATAAAAACTGACTCTCTCTATAAAAACTAACTCTCTCTATAAAAAACTGACTCTATATGTAAAAACTGACTCTCTCTATAAAAACTGACTCTCTCTATAAAAACTGACTCTATATGTGAAAACTGACTCTCTCTATAAAAACTGACTCTATATGTGAAAACTGACTCTATATGTGAAAACTGACTCTATATGTGAAAACTGACTCTATATGTGAAAACTGACTCTATATGTGAAAACTGACTCTCTCTATAAAAACTAACTCTCTCTATAAAAAACTGACTCTATATGTAAAAACTGACTCTATATGTGAAAACTGACTCTATATGTGAAAACTGACTCTATATGTGAAAACTGACTCTATATGTGAAAACTGACTCTCTCTATAAAAACTGACTCTATATGTGAAAACTGACTCTGTATGTGAAAACTGACTCTCTCTATAAAAACTGACTCTCTCTATAAAAACTGACTCTATATGTGAAAACTGACTCTCTCTATAAAAACTGACTCTATATGTGAAAACTGACTCTATATGTGAAAACTGACTCTCTCTCTATAAAAACTGACTCTATATGTGAAAACTGACTCTATATGTGAAAACTGACTCTATATGTGAAAACTGACTCTCTCTATAAAAACTAACTCTCTCTATAAAAAACTGACTCTATATGTAAAAACTGACTCTATATGTGAAAACTGACTCTATATGTGAAAACTGACTCTATATGTGAAAACTGACTCTCTCTATAAAAACTGACTCTATATGTGAAAACTGACTCTATATGTGAAAACTGACTCTCTCTATAAAAACTGACTCTATATGTGAAAACTGGCTCTATATGTGAAAACTGACTCTATATGTGAAAACTGACTCTCTCTATAAAAACTAACTCTCTCTATAAAAAACTGACTCTATATGTAAAAACTGACTCTATATGTGAAAACTGACTCTATATGTGAAAACTGACTCTCTCTATAAAAACTGACTCTATATGTGAAAACTGACTCAATATGTGAAAACTGACTGTATATGTGAAAACTGACTCTCTCTATAAAAACTGACTCTATATGTGAAAACTGACTCTGTATGTGAAAACTGACTCTCTCTATAAAAACTGACTCTCTCTATAAAAACTGACTCTATATGTGAAAACTGACTCTCTCTATAAAAACTGACTCTATATGTGAAAACTGACTCTATATGTGAAAACTGACTCTCTCTCTATAAAAACTGACTCTATATGTGAAAACTGACTCTATATGTGAAAACTGACTCTATATGTGAAAACTGACTCTCTCTATAAAAACTAACTCTCTCTATAAAAAACTGACTCTATATGTAAAAACTGTCTATATGTGAAAACTGACTCTATATGTGAAAACTGACTCTATATGTGAAAACTGACTCTATATGTGAAAACTGACTCTATATGTGAAAACTGACTCTCTCTATAAAAACTAACTCTCTCTATAAAAAACTGACTCTATATGTAAAAACTGACTCTATATGTGAAAACTGACTCTATATGTGAAAACTGACTCTATATGTGAAAACTGACTCTATATGTGAAAACTGACTCTCTCTATAAAAACTGACTCTATATGTGAAAACTGACTCTATATGTGAAAACTGACTCTATATGTGAAAACTGACTCTCTCTATAAAAACTGACTCTATATGTGAAAACTGACTCTATATGTGAAAACTGACCCTATGTGTGAAAACTGACTCTCTCTCTATACAAACTGACTCTATATGTGAAAACTGACTCTTTATGTGAAAACTGACTCTATATTGAAAACTGACTCTATATTGAAAACTGACACTATATGTGAAAACTGACTCTCTCTATAAAAACTGACTCTATATGTGAAAACTGACTCTGTATGTGAAAACTGACTCTCTCTATAAAAACTGACTCTATATGTGAAAACTGACTCTATATGTGAAAACTGACTCTATATGTGAAAACTGACTCTAAAAAACTCTAGACTCTAAAACTAAAAACATGCATGAATAAAAAGTTTAAAAATACTGACTGAAAAACAGCCATTCTTGATAGCCATCGCTATATTAGAGCTAATTAACCCATGCTCTACTTAAATGAACCAGTGCTTCCATTGGACAATTCCAAGATGTTCTAACACAAACACTGCGCAACTTTAATAATGATATTCTAATGTCACAGCTATTTTTTGTTGAGATTTTTAAAATTACTAGATTATTTTTGTCCATTTAGGCTCACCAAAGAATTTAGTTGAACTTATTCTAAAATATTGCTGCGATCTATATTTCTAGTGTTATTTGCTACTAATAGTTCAGTTAGCTTGTGCGCTGCCAGTCAATATTTTAAAAGAATCCCTGCGTTACTGATTGTGTTGCTGATCAAGAGGAGTACTAAAAGGCTATCGGCAATATCAACAGGCAAATAACAGCGTGGTGATGATCACACATGAAGAGCCAAGAGCCAAGTATAAGTGCCCAGCGGGCAACTTACTTAAACTCCATTCTTATGAACGACTGCTGAAAATTTAAATTTTGCTCAGAAGACGAGATATATATATATATATCGTGTCGTAAAAAAAGAAACATCAACCTGGACAAAATAAGTAACTTCAACCTATTCCAACACTCTAGTTATTATATAGATTTAATATAATAAATATATAAAGGCAAATATGTTTGTGTGTTTAAACCACGCCTCTAGAACCCTTTAAACCGCATATATTTTTGATCAGCAAGGTCAGGGGAAAGTTTGAGGCCAAGAAAAATTTTACAATTAGTATCGTGAAATTCATCAAACAAATTCTTTTATCGCGGCGCATAATATTATTCCCAAATGGTATTTTTACACATTTGCTTGGTTATATTTTTAAATATCTTCCTCGGCCTGGGCAGCGTCGGGCACCTTTGCTAGTGTGTGTATATATATACATTAATATATATATATGATTTATATGATTGAAATATGTATATAAATATATATACTCCAATTTTCTTATATATACAATATAAGGGTGATTGAAATAATGTACGCATTGACATAACTTGCTAAATATAAGATTTCACAAGTCAAAAATCATAAAAAATAAAAGAATGCACAAAAAACTTTGATTAAGCCCAATATTAACACTGTTTCCGGTTAAACTGTTAACCTACAGTATGCCTTTGCTGCTTATCAGTATTTGAAGACTGTCAGCAGGCAACACTAACCTTTGAACAATTGTCAGCAATAAATCTAAAAATCTGTTGACATGAGTAGCAATGTTCATATAACGAGCGACAAGCTAAAACTCTCTTGTCAGCTACCAAACTTAATCTGCATCCTCGCACTTAACTTATGCCATAACTTAACGTATGTCATAACTTAACGTATGTCATAGCTTAACTTATGCCATAACTTAACGTATGTCATAACTTAACGTATGTCATAACTTAATGTATGTCATAACTTAACTTATGTCATAACTTAACTTATGTCATAACTTAACTTATGTCATAACTTAACTTATGTCATAAATTAACTTATGTCATAATTTAACTATGTCATAACTTAACTTATGTCATAACTTAAATTATGTCATAACTTAACTTATGTCATAGTTTGACTTATGCTATAACTTAACTTATGTCATAACTTAACTTATGTCATAAATTAACTTATGTCATAACTTAACTATGTCATAACTTAACTTATGTCATAACTTAAATTATGTCATAACTTCACTTATGTCATAGCTTGACTCATGCTATAACTTAACTTATGTCATAGCTTGACTTATGCTATAACTTAACTTATGTCATAACTTAACTTATGTCATGACTTACCTAATGTCATAACTTAACTTACGTCATAACTTAATTTGTCATAACTTAACTTATGCTATAACTTAACTTATGTCATAGTTTAACTTATGTCATAACTTAATTTGTCGTAACTTAACTTATGTCATAACTTAACTTACGTCATAACTTAACTTGTCATAACTTAACTTATGCTATAACTTAACTTATGTCATAACTTAACTTGTTCTAACTTAACTTATGTCATAACTTAACTTATGTCATAACTTAACTTATGTCATAACATAACTTATATCATAACTTGACTTATGCCATAACTTAACTTATGTTTAGCGCATGTCGATTTAACATGCACTAAATCCAACATACCTAGAATGCTACCAAACTGGATCACTTGACTGCAATCACGCACCAAAAAATTTAGCAGAAGCAATGCATTGCTTATAAATAACAGACGTCTTCTCCTTCCAAAAAATTAGCAGAAGAAGTCAGGACAACTCCAACAACACTGTTAATACCATTAGCTTTCAAGTATAATGAAAATAGCAGTTGGTGAGAAGGTTTTTGTTATCTGAAAGTCATCAGGTTGAAACCCAGTTCAACTATGATTCAAATTTGATTTCTAATATTCAAATGCACATAAATTAGTTTTATCACCATAAACCTCTATTCTTTAGAGACTAACATCTATTTCCATAGATATTAGGTTGTATATACAACCGATAGGATTCGGTTTTTAGTCAGGTTTTACAACATTTTATTGAGACATACCCTAATAAATAGTATCAGCAACACCAAGTCTTCATTTTATTGTTTTCTGCATTTTTGGCACATCAAAGTCAACTTGAAGGTCATATTGGACTACGTTTAGGTGAAACATTGTGTTAATCCTATGTTGGTAAACAGAGACTTTTATGTAAAGTACCAAAATTTCAGAGCATTTGAAGCATGAGTTCCTTTCTAACTGTCTAAAATGTACATAAAGAGTTAACCAGAGGTCAAAAAACAATTACACTTTCAGCCACCAATTGAGCATTATTGACTGGAGCAGCTAAGCAATGAATACACAGTGTTTGAACCTTACTTATAAAACAAACATGCAGAAATTGCTCAAAAAAGTGCGATTTAATCACAAGCTAGCGTTGTTATCGCACTTTTTGGAGCTGATTTTTCTTGGCACTCAGCCTAGTAAACATCCTGTAACAAGCTACGAGCAATGTTAAATAACTTATCTACCTTTCATAAAAGACTGAGATTATTTTGAAGGCTGAATTTAGATAATAATGGGTTTTAAGAGACCCATCTCTGGTCATTCTAAATCGGACTAAACAACCCTAACTTCCAGTCCTAAAGCTAGGTTACATCACGTATTTAGGAGTGGAGCGTGTTCTGTCGATTGTGTTGTTTTCAACACCGATATTGAAGCGGTTTGAAAAAGCCTTCATGTTTTTGAAAGTTAGTGGACCAATCTTTATTTTGAGTACAAAATCGGAATCAGCGTGCCTGATTTACTTATAAGAAATGATGAAAGCTGTACATGGCAGTTATGGTTTAACCTAAAATTGGTTAAACTAATGTAACTAATATGTATGTCAGCTAGGCTTAACCTGTAATCAGTTAAACTAATGTAACTAATATATATGTCAACTAGGCTTAACCTGTAATCAGTTAAACTAATGTAACTAATATATATGTCAACTAAACTTAACCTGTAATCAGTTAAACTAATGTAACTAATATATATATCAGTTAGGCTTAACCTGTAATCAGTTAAACAAATGTAACTAATATATATGTCAACTAGACTTAACCTGTAATCAGTTAAACTAATGTAACTAATATATATATCAACTAGACTTAATCTGTAATCAGTTAAATTAATGTAACTAATATATATGTCAACTAAACTTAACCTGTAATCAGTTAAACTAATGTAACTAATATATATGTCAGCTAAGCTTAACCTGTAATCAGTTAAACAAATGTAACTAATATATATGTCAACTAAACTTAACCTGTAATCAGTTAAACTAATGTAACTAATATATATATCAGTTAGGCTTAACCTGTAATCAGTTAAACAAATGTAACTAATATATATGTCAACTAGACTTAACCTGTAATCAGTTAAACTAATGTAACTAATATATATATCAACTAAACTTAACCTGTAATCAGTTAAACTAATGTAACTAATATATATATCAACTAGACTTAATCTGTAATCAGTTAAATTAATGTAACTAATATATATGTCAGCTAAGCTTAATATGTAATCAGTTAAATTAATGTAACTAATATATATGTCAGCTAGACTTAACCTGTAATCAGTTAAACTAATGTAACTAATATATATGTCAACTAAACTTAACCTGTAATCAGTTAAACTAATGTAACTAATATATATGTCAGCTAGGCTTAACCTGTAATCAGTTAAACTAATGTAACTAATATATATATCAACTAGACTTAATCTGTAATCAGTTAAATTAATGTAACTAATATATATGTCAACTAAACTTAACCTGTAATCAGTTAAACTAATGTAACTAATATATATATCAGTTAGGCTTAACCTGTAATCAGTTAAACAAATGTAACTAATATATATGTCAGCTAGGCTTAACCTGTAATCAGTTAAACTAATGTAACTAATATATATATCAGCTAGGCTTAACCTGTAATCAGTTAAACTAATGTAACTAATATATATATCAACTAGACTTAATCTGTAATCAGTTAAATTAATGTAACTAATATATATGTCAGCTAAGCTTAATATGTAATCAGTTAAATTAATGTAACTAATATATATGTCAGCTAGACTTAACCTGTAATCAGTTAAACTAATGTAACTAATATATATGTCAGCTAGGCTTAACCTGTAATCAGTTAAACTAATGTAACTAATATATATCAACTAGACTTAATCTGTAATCAGTTAAATTAATGTAACTAATATATATGTCAGCTAAGCTTAATATGTAATCAGTTAAATTAATGTAACTAATATATATGTCAGCTAGACTTAACCTGTAATCAGTTAAACTAATGTAACTAATATATATGTCAACTAAACTTAACCTGTAATCAGTTAAACTAATGTAACTAATATATATGTCAGCTAGGCTTAACCTGTAATCAGTTAAACTAATGTAACTAATATATATGTCAGCTAGGCTTAATCTGTAATCAGTTAAACTAATGTAACTAATATATATGTCAGCTAGGCTTAACCTGTAATCAGTTAAACTAATGTAACTAATATATATGTCAGCTAGGCTTAACCTGTAATCAGTTAAACTAATGTAACTAATATATATGTCAGCTAGACTTAATCTGTAATCAGTTAAACAAATGTAACTAATATATATGTCAGCTAGGCTTAACCTGTAATCAGTTAAATTAATGTAACTAATATATATGTCAACTAAACTTAACCTGTAATCAGTTAAACTAATGTAACTAATATATATGTCAGCTAGGCTTAATCTGTAATCAGTTAAACTAATGTAACTAATATATATGTCAGCTAGGCTTAACCTGTAATCAGTTAAATTAATGTAACTAATATATATGTCAACTAAACTTAACCTGTAATCAGTTAAACTAATGTAACTAATATATATGTCAGCTAGGCTTAATCTGTAATCAGTTAAACTAATGTAACTAATATATATGTCAGCTAGGCTTAACCTGTAATCAGTTAAACTAATGTAACTAATATATATGTCAGCTAGACTTAATCTGTAATCAGTTAAACAAATGTAACTAATATATATGTCAACTAAACTTAACCTGTAATCAGTTAAACTAATGTAACTAATATATATATCAGTTAGGCTTAACCTGTAATCAGTTAAACAAATGTAACTAATATATATGTCAACTAGACTTAACCTGTAATCAGTTAAACTAATGTAACTAATATATATATCAACTAAACTTAACCTGTAATCAGTTAAACTAATGTAACTAATATATATATCAACTAGACTTAATCTGTAATCAGTTAAATTAATGTAACTAATATATATGTCAGCTAAGCTTAATATGTAATCAGTTAAATTAATGTAACTAATATATATGTCAGCTAGACTTAACCTGTAATCAGTTAAACTAATGTAACTAATATATATGTCAACTAAACTTAACCTGTAATCAGTTAAACTAATGTAACTAATATATATGTCAGCTAGGCTTAACCTGTAATCAGTTAAACTAATGTAACTAATATATATATCAACTAGACTTAATCTGTAATCAGTTAAATTAATGTAACTAATATATATGTCAACTAAACTTAACCTGTAATCAGTTAAACTAATGTAACTAATATATATATCAGTTAGGCTTAACCTGTAATCAGTTAAACAAATGTAACTAATATATATGTCAGCTAGGCTTAACCTGTAATCAGTTAAACTAATGTAACTAATATATATATCAGCTAGGCTTAACCTGTAATCAGTTAAACTAATGTAACTAATATATATATCAACTAGACTTAATCTGTAATCAGTTAAATTAATGTAACTAATATATATGTCAGCTAAGCTTAATATGTAATCAGTTAAATTAATGTAACTAATATATATGTCAGCTAGACTTAACCTGTAATCAGTTAAACTAATGTAACTAATATATATGTCAGCTAGGCTTAACCTGTAATCAGTTAAACTAATGTAACTAATATATATATCAACTAGACTTAATCTGTAATCAGTTAAATTAATGTAACTAATATATATGTCAGCTAAGCTTAATATGTAATCAGTTAAATTAATGTAACTAATATATATGTCAGCTAGACTTAACCTGTAATCAGTTAAACTAATGTAACTAATATATATGTCAACTAAACTTAACCTGTAATCAGTTAAACTAATGTAACTAATATATATGTCAGCTAGGCTTAACCTGTAATCAGTTAAACTAATGTAACTAATATATATATCAACTAGACTTAATCTGTAATCAGTTAAATTAATGTAACTAATATATATGTCAACTAAACTTAACCTGTAATCAGTTAAACTAATGTAACTAATATATATGTCAGCTAGGCTTAATCTGTAATCAGTTAAACTAATGTAACTAATATATATGTCAGCTAGGCTTAACCTGTAATCAGTTAAACTAATGTAACTAATATATATGTCAGCTAGGCTTAACCTGTAATCAGTTAAACTAATGTAACTAATATATATGTCAGCTAGACTTAATCTGTAATCAGTTAAACAAATGTAACTAATATATATGTCAGCTAGGCTTAACCTGTAATCAGTTAAATTAATGTAACTAATATATATGTCAACTAAACTTAACCTGTAATCAGTTAAACTAATGTAACTAATATATATGTCAGCTAGGCTTAATCTGTAATCAGTTAAACTAATGTAACTAATATATATGTCAGCTAGGCTTAACCTGTAATCAGTTAAATTAATGTAACTAATATATATGTCAACTAAACTTAACCTGTAATCAGTTAAACTAATGTAACTAATATATATGTCAGCTAGGCTTAATCTGTAATCAGTTAAACTAATGTAACTAATATATATGTCAGCTAGGCTTAACCTGTAATCAGTTAAACTAATGTAACTAATATATATGTCAGCTAGACTTAATCTGTAATCAGTTAAACAAATGTAACTAATATATATGTCAGCTAGGCTTAACCTGTAATCAGTTAAACTAATGTAACTAATATATATGTCAGCTAGACTTAATCTGTAATCAGTTAAACAAATGTAACTAATATATATGTCAGCTAGGCTTAACCTGTAATCAGTTAAACTAATGTAACTAATATGTATGTCAGCTAGGCTTAACCTGTAATCAGTTAAACTAATGTAACTAATATATATGTCAGCTAGGCTTAACCTGTAATCAGTTAAACTAATGTAACTAATATATATGTCAACTAGACTTAACCTGTAATCAGTTAAACTAATGTAACTAATATATATATCAACTAGACTTAACCTGTAATCAGTTAAACTAATGTAACTAATATATATGTCAACTAGACTTAACCTATAATCAGTTAAACTAATGTAACTAATATATATATCAACTAGACTTAATCTGTAATCAGTTAAATTAATGTAACTAATATATATGTCAACTAAACTTAACCTGTAATCAGTTAAACTAATGTAACTAATATATATGTCAGCTAGGCTTAATCTGTAATCAGTTAAACTAATGTAACTAATATATATATCAGCTAGGCTTAACCTGTAATCAGTTAAACTAATGTAACTAATATATATGTCAGCTAGACTTAATCTGTAATCAGTTAAACTAATGTAACTAATATATATATCAGCTAGGCTTAATCTGTAATCAGTTAAACAAATGTAACTAATATATATGTCAGCTAGGCTTAACCTGTAATCAGTTAAATGAATACAAATGCGAAGTTCAATGGTCGATTTGACTCAAACGTAGTAAAAGTATAATTTGTTTTGAGAACCTTAAAGATTGTGACCATTCACCATGTCGGATACCACTAGTGATTATTACCCATATTTGACAAACGCTGGTGAATATTCATCAGTAAAATAATAAAGATTCGTCTTCTCATACCCACCAGCAAATCAGTTGGATCCGGTGAAGGAGTAAACGCTGGAACATCTTCAGATACAGGTTGCTTTTGGTCGGAAGCTGATTGCTCAGAGAGACTAATGATTTGCTCGGTACCCTTGTCAACAGGGTGACCTTGAAACACGAAAGTTGGAGCATTACAAACATTTGCATTTAATTGAACAAAAGAAAAAATAATGGATTCAAATGGGAAATATAATAGACATTTAGAGACATAGAGACAATAGCCAACCTATGATGGTAGTGAGACCATAGTGAACCTATGACAGTGGTGGAACAATAGTTAACCTATGATCGTGGTGGTACAGTAGTCAACATATGATAGTGGTGGTACAGTAGTCAACCTATGATCGTGGAGGTACAATAGTCAACCTATGGCGGTGGTAGTATAATAGTCAACCTATGATAGTGGTGGTATAATAGTCAACCTATGATAGTGGTGGTACAATAGTCAACCTATGGTGGTGGTAGTATATTAGTCAACCTATGATAGTGGTGATATAATAGTCAACCTATGATAACGGTAGTACAATAATCAACCTATGATAGTGGTGATATAATAGTAAACCTACATGGCGGGAATGTTCGGTCCGAGTCTTGACTAGATGAGACTTTAACATCTTCTTGCTCCGCTGCACTCTCCTTTACTTCTGTAACAAATCAATCAAAAATTCCAATATCATATCTGTCTTTATTGTATCATTTGAATAAATGGCCACTGAATTACCACTTTTTTTTAAATTTTGACACAAGAAACATATTTGATTATTTGTGAATACATTAACAGGCTGTACTGTACCCATGTCTCGGTGAGTATGCAAATAGTAACTTAATATTTACATAAGGTTTCGTCAATCACTGTTCGCTATATAAAAAAATTTGATTATGCGCGGGAAATATAAAATGTATGAAGTTAGTTTAACGGCTCCCTTCTGCAGAGCCATATGTTGAGCATTGCAGGTAGCATGAGTATTGGAATTCTCGAGTGCAGCCTTTGTTATTGACATATATTGCAACACATACTGTAGATAACAGGCTAGACAACTAATAGTAGCATATAGCTACACCATTTTGTCACAAAGAGCCAACATCACTTTTCCTGACATGCATACATCAATTGGTATGCGATTTACTTTACAATCTTTGTTAGGTATGATCCTTGCTATAATAGGAGTCAAGTTCTTCCATTCAACCTCAAACTAGAAGGTTAGGAAAAGGTGGCACGCCTATAAATGCAACCAAGGTGGCACGCTATCACCTATGCCAATCAACCTATGCCTTCCTACAGTTTGATTAATTGTAATCTTAGCTATTACATCCGACGATCTCTCAAACACTAACTCACATGGTATAGACTACTGACTAGTGCTGGGACGATATCAAAAACTCGTTTCGGTACGATATGATCGCGTGGTAAACCGATATATGGAAATATCGGTTGTTATTCGGAGTTGTCTTGTCTGCCAGAAAAAGCTACCATGGGAGAACAACTCCCTAATGAATCCAAATACCAGTATAATTCTTTGAAGAATCGGGTATCAAATGGAGTGGAGGGCTATCTATCGACAATCATTCACCATGGTATTATATTGAATTGAATGCCATTCATCAGAATTATGTTCTATTGAACTCTGTAAGCGAAGACTGTGATACTAAAGCATTTAAATAGGTGGTTTTATTGACATATATCGAAATATCGATGATATCCGATATTTCGATATGGGCAAAAAGCACTTGGTACGGTCGGTATCAGAAAGTGGTATCGACGGTATACCGAAATATCGTAATACCGTCCCAGCACTAGTATAGACTCCCTAGCATACATAATAGTTGTCACTGAATATAACATTTAAGTTCAGTATATGTTACAAAAAGCAGAAAATTCTGTAAAACAGTAGCAGTTTACCTGCGCACTGAATAGACAGAGACTCAATACCTTCCACCACTTTCTCCACAGCTGGCTGTGATTCGTCTGCTTCCTAGAACATAAGGAAAACATAGAGAGACATGCATAACCTCTTAAAACCCTTAAAACTATGATAAAAAATAGGAGCAGTAAATAGATCCAACAACAAAACCATGACAGATACGTAATTTAAACATTAAGCAGCAAGCTGGTAACTTTTTGTAGAACTAAAGCCAAACCAGGAGAAAAATTATAAAATAATAATCAAGTAAAACATCAGCATAAAAAACAAGTAAAATACACGAACCACCTGTAGAACTACATCCTCGTTAACTTGAGAAGGTTGGGCTGTATCGATGTCGACAGTCTCCTGCAGCGAAGAGGGTAAGCTAGTGTCAGGGCAAGGTTTGTTAGACTCTCCCGCATTTATCTCATCTGTACAAAGAGTGATAAGAAAATAGATCAAAATCAAGTCAATGTTAATCATAGATAAAAAGAGCAGGGTGATGGCACTTGCCATGGGGTTTGTTTGCTTCTGAAGAGGTTGATGTCCTATGCGAGAGTCGACTCGCCTTCCCACCCATTTCTCCAAGCCTCTGACTGGCCAGAGCTTCCGTAGATGTACTGACTGAGGCAGGAGATGAGGCGAGCTCCACCTGTGAAGATTTGTTGTTACGACGGAGGCTGCCAGTCTGCAGGGCGAAGTTCAGCTCAGCGGCGTTGATGCTACGACGTATGGGGTCAGCTCGCTTCACGGAGTCAGTAGACAGTTGCTGTTCCTGCTGCCGTGCTGCCTTTGTCTTGGCTATCAACTTCAGCTACAATTAAAATATGTATTCACTTGTATTATCTTCGCATTTGTGGTCGCCATGGACTATTCATCATTTATTTAGGCACCCTAAACTATCTGGTAGAAGTCTTTAATAATGGACAAAATTTTTAACATTACTTTTGATAAAAAAAGTACAAAGCAATAGCCACACAGTTTTATGTTATTCTAGCAAAGCCCACTATAGGCCAGACATACACTATAGTTTCACGGTGCGAATGATGCAGATTTGGAATTGTGAGCACAATGTGATAAGTGTCTTAATGGATATTCGCATATCGCAGAGTAACGCGGGCGGGCGCATTGGTAAAAAGATAACGAGTTCTTCACCAGAGGTTATAAACACACATTCCTGTCATAGAAACACATTCCTGTCATAGACACACATTCCTGTCATAGACACACATTCCTGTCATAGACACATTCCTGTCATAGACACACATTCCTGTCATAGACACACATTCCTGTCTTATCAAATCAAAATAGGAACAACTATAGCATCGAAAATGTTTAGAATGGAATAGCTTGCACTGAATTTTCTTGTGCATCATTCGCAAGTGCTGTTTCCATCTTCCGCAAGCATAAAACATTTGATAAAACATTTGATGATAATTTGTGAGTAAAGAAATTCGCTTGACTTGCGGATGATGCAAACTTGTAGAATAACTGCGCCATGAAAACATAGTGATAGCTTAGATTTAGATTTGTGATTGCGTAATTCAGAGAACCATTCTGAAACATCGAAACTGTAATCTCTCCAGCTGTACAATGAAATATAGAAGCAAATAAACTCTACAAGCGTTTGCCAGCGAAATGTTCAAAGTCTTTAATGGGATGGTGAATACAGAAAAAACCTACCTTCCTCTTTAGCTGTGTCACATTCCGTTGCACCTCCCAGACAAGTTCTTCTTTTTCAGCGTTTCGAGTTGAGGCGCTGAGACGTTCCCCGTGAAGCTCATTGTGAAGGATGTTGAGTAGGGCTTCCTGCTTGTAAAGCTCTCCTTCAACTGCAGAAACATCCTCGGGCAAATCCACAGACCATTTAGAGGCAGCTGGTTGTAAGGGTGGCCTATACCTGTAACAATGGTCAACATAAGACACCCGGGCTATGCTATTATATATGCATTTTGAGAGCACATCAAAAAATATCAATTGATAAATATCTGATTTCTCAAAATATTTGAATAGATTTAAAAAGTGTGACTTGAGATGTTGTTGTGAAATGAGATTTATTTGTCTAATATGGCCAATACAAAAGTGTGGCCGAATCACTAAGTGTAAAAAAATTTAAAGCTAAGAAATAATAAAAATGTTGTTAATAAAACAATATGCAAAAGTAAACTAACATAAAAATACTCTAAGCCAATATGCGCCACACCATCATTTGTGTTAACATCTAAAACAATTATTTATTCGCTGCGCACAGTGTAACATGCTAATGAGTTACCTTAACGATCAAAACATTATTTCATATTAATAATATTTAGTATTTAATAGTGTTAAAAGCTGTTGTTTGAAAACTGAATCTTATAAGTCTCAATCAGTCTCCAGAAAAATAGGTTCTTCTGGCAACAAAAATGAGTGTATAGAACCCTTAACATATAGTTCTTTTCAACTTTCAATTCATTAACTTTTTTGTAAGGAGAAGTGTTTAAGCAAAATTCCATCTCCATTTTAGTACAATTATGCTTAGTTTATCATCCAATCACTAAATTGACCTACATGTATAGAGCCCTTACCATGTATAGAGCCCTTACCATGTATAGAACCCTTACCATGAAATGATTTTTCTACATAGAACTTATGAGCTGTTTATGTAAAAAATTAATGGTGTTTTAAGGAAGCTCTGCCTAGTTTGTCATCATTTTAGCACAGCTACGCTCATCTCATCATCTAATCACTAAACATTTGACAGCGAAGTACCGCTGCCAAATTTGACCTTAATTAACACGCAATCAGTGGGTGCGCACCTAGCCAGCCGTAACGCTAAATGCCACAAAAGGATATGTTCTGCCACAACAGCTAGCCCGGCTACGGAGGAATTACTGTCACTAATTACGTAGCATTGGTGAATGAGGCTGAAAGCTAAACTGCAAAATCTCCTGGTTTCTAATTCCATAATTATCTAGGTAGCCTAAGCAACCGTAATCCTATGGATTCAGCCATTCAATCCTTCCTCAGTGCTATGCATAAGAATAGAGAATAGCCAGCTACCCTCTGACATACATCTTATGTAAGAGTAAACTGGTAAAGTTACGTAATACCTATAGCTGACCGCTGCGTGGCTATAAGAAGCACGGCGAACCGCTAACCAGGCAGATGGGGAGTAGCGAGCGGCTACCTAGGAGGCACTCAGGAACAGAAGAGGAGCGACGAAGAGCTGTTGGTGTTTCACCATGCATAGAACCCTGTGCGTGTTAACCTGTATATGTGTTAGCACCGCAAGGCTCTATTACACTGTGAATACACAAAGGCAGCATGTATCAAGTCGGCAGAACAGTTTATAGAAATGGTCATATTTGATGAACTGGTGAGAATCTTATTGACATGTCTACTACAAAGTATCACATTGTAAATGACATTGATGCAGAAATGGCTGAAATGTGGATGTGACAACAAAAGCTAGAATGGAGGGGGTGATCGAAGCAGCTTGGTATTAAGAGTGATGCTGAGTGCATGAGCAAGTGATTGCTCGTGTTTCCTAGCTTAGAAGTTCATCAAATTATTGACCATGCAGTATATAGACATTGCTGCAGCTCAAAACAGCAGCTCAAAACACGTCAAAGATTGGTAGTGCTCTCTTGTTGTATATGTACCATTAAAATATTCAGATTTATACCCGATTTATACAATTTATACATTTATATAATTTTGATCTGTACTGCCAATCGTAGTAGTATTACTTTTTATTATTTTATTTTTGCTTCTTGTCTTGTAGTATCTAGTCAATTAACTGAGCATGTTACGATGAATGTCGATGAATGAATGTCGATCTGCATGTCACCAAAACTTCATAAACACTGAAATCCTGTATTTATTAGTACTAAATATATGCCTTGTAATAGCTTAATTTCCCCTTAATGAAAGTGTAATTTCATCCTCGATATGAGCAATAATATACTATCCCAATAACACACATCGATATGCAATAATACACTATCGGTCCATCCTATTAAAACCTGCATTCCATCTAATAACCAGTCCAATTCTTGTCGGTCAATCTCGTAGCAAATCTTGTCAGCCAAAAAGTATGAAAATATTTAGGAACTAGATTTGCATGGCAAGACAATTATTGTACCGATTTTACACCACAAATTTCCCACTAGCACGCACAAACTTTCGATTTGCGCAGCAGCCATGGAACATATCCGAAAAAAAGAGTTGCTCAGAAAGCTTCTTCCTGAGATGGTAAAAGACACCCTGTACAGTCAAACTGTAAAAGTGTAAAGTTGAATACAGAAAGAGGACATGATTTAAGAAAGCAGCTGGGCGGAAACCCGGTAAAGCGCTGTTGTGTAACTGTTACATAACAATCATCGATTGCCACTTGCTAGGCTCCTTAACGCTAAAGCTGCATAGGAGAGACAATAGCTAGCTATAGCTGCCGTTACATAACTTCTGAGTAAAACTGAAAGCCAAAGCATTATCTATGGCGCGAAAGAGTAAACATTTCCATGGGTCTCAATAACGACAAACATTCTGTCTTTGTGATGCAATACTTATTTATTCCTCATGTTTACCGCTCCTGCTTACTAAACTATCAAACATCTGTTCATAAGCTCGGCACACACGAGTTGACTGCTTGTAGCTTATAACTTAAAGCTTTTGAACAACAAGCATTTCATAATGGAACTAATGATGATCGAACAGAAGCGACGGTTTTAAACAATAAAATTAATAATATTTTCATTAAATAGGAAGTAAATATTTATTACTATCTATAATAGTACCCTGACAGTCTCAAGTGTCATGTGAGATCATCAGGTATGCCAATAAGACACTGAGAATGAGTATGTGTACAATAATTCTAAAATATAGTAAGGCAAATGAATGACGCAGGTAGTAGTGTCAGTCTACTTGGCTGGAAGTTGTGATTTTCAAATCAAAGTTTAAAAAAATTATCAAATTTTCAAAATTAGATTGTAGTCTTTAATACACCGCCTTACAAACTAAAAAGCACTGCGCCATTGCAGTCTAGTGCGCTGTAAGAGATCATCATGTGGGCTAATAAAGTACAGATAATAAGTATGTACACAATAATTCTAACATTCTGTAAGGTGACTGATTGGTGCAGATGGCAGCGTGCAGGGCGGTGATGCCATCTGCTGCAGATTCGATGTGATCTTTTTCCCCAACCTCCAACCGTGGCTACGGACAGATGAACATGGCTCTTATTATAGTAAAAACTATTATTATTGGCTGTTATCCATCTGGTCGCCTTTTCTGTCACAAAGTGCAGAGAATAAATATTGGTACAATTATTAGTTGTAATATTATAATTATATTAACTATAATATTAGTTATGTAGGAGTTATCATGTGGGTGATTAGCTCAGTTGGTTAGAGCGGCAGTCTAATAAGCTGAATGTCATGGGTTCCAGCTCCATGCTGGCCAACATTTTAACCTTTTATTGACTGCAGGTACAAAGTTTTGGGATTGTGTGAAAGTTGGCATATTTAACATTTAACTGCTATTGCAGCACGAAAATAAAAGACTGACATCCAATTGCACTTTATAATTTCTGAAAACTTAACAATGATTCAAAAGTCACCTTCTAGTAACGATGAAACCGTGAATCCTCTCAAACAAATCTCAAAGGAAGCTGATTTCAGACAGAAAGAACAACAATAAAAATTGTAGAATGCCCAATGAGGGCAACTCACTTCAAATGACTTAAATATACATCAGTTATTTTTCATTCGTCACTTACATGCCCTCTGGACGGTGAGACGGTGGCTACCATTCAGCTTGTGTATATTATTATGTGAACATAGAAATTATTTTTATTCCTGTCTACCCATTTTCCTCTTTTTCATGATCAATAGTGAGCGAAAAAAATATTTAATATGAACAAAATTTGACAACTAATCAAATTTCACATATTTTAAAGCAGCTAAAAAGGATGTAATCAAAATGGCCGAAGTCT